>NC_081441.1:4017269-4087423 GCF_007210705.1 Tigriopus californicus | reverse complement strand
GTGGAATGGCAGAAGGCGAAATCAATCACCTATCCAAACATCACTGTTTGTTATTCCAAATATTTTGACAATCGAAAAATGGCCAGTAAGTATTATCTGGAGGTAGTCATTTTCATCTCTTTCTTGACTAGAGAGGTGAAAAGGTGCAAAGCCTTTTTGATACAAAAAGATGCAAAAATAAGCCCAAAAATTAAAAAAAGTGGAAAAATGCCGTAAAAGGTGCAAATAAAATAAACAAGGGGGCATATCCAAAGCTAGTTTTCAAAGTAAAGCCAATTAGCTAAGTACCTTTTTAAAATCCCAAGTTTTGTCTAAATTTCGAACCAAATTGACGTAAATGTATTATGAATTAAGTCATGGAATGGTTTTCCTTGTATATTTTTTCCCTCTTTCCGACAGTTAATCTAGACTTCAGGCTTCCTGCGCTAAATTAAACATGGTTTTCGTACCGAAATTAAGAGGGCGTTTCCTTCATGCGTTAACCTCTCTGAAATACAGGGCGGATTCCTCTTTTTTGAGTTATAATCTATTTGGGGTGAATTTGTTTAGTTCTATCAAAACTTTATGTGAAATAATTAGTGGCCCAGGTCGCGAAATATTATGCAAAAAATGTGTGACATATTAAAAGTAATTTATTTAACAATCTACGGCGTTTCTTCCCCATTTTGTTTGGGCTGTCTGGCGGTGCAAATATGGGCCCCCATTCCTTGTGTATTTTTTTCCTTTTTCCGACAGTTGATCTAAACTAAACCTTCTTGATCTAAACCTAAACCTTCATTGCTTCACACCTCAGGGGGAGACAGCCTTGAGCAAAATTGCATTTTCGGGCCTCCATCCTCTCTAAACGTTCCGCCATATTTGTCGCATTGGATTTTTTTCTTTGCGGACTTCCTTACCGCTATTGGGAATGGGATTCCCAGCAGTTTTCTGGTTTGGTTTTTCACGGGGCTTTCTAACCGCTACAGGGAATGTAATCCCCAGTGCTTATTAATATTGAAAGGGTTATAATTCGTCTATTTATTACCTTTCAAAATTTTTATATGAATTTGGCCTACCACGAATTTGATGTTGGCAGACCGAGCTAATCCTTGAATTTAAGGTTGATCTGGTATGCTATCTAAAAATTTGTCCAGTCTGACTTGAAAAGATGCTACCGGATCAACAAGGCCTACGTATCCCTACGAATATCAGAAGGGAAGCAAATTAAAACAAATGAAGGGAGCCCGAGAAAGAAGAGATGTGGAGCTTCATTGTTCGAACTAGCCTGGATTTCTCGAAGACTTGAAGGTGCTCTCAAAACGCACATTAAGCCTCTACGGGTCACTAGAATATGACCCTAAACCCCTGGGTTGGGACAAAGCTCAATGGATATCTTTGAAAACGTACAATATCAGATACCTTTCTACCTTCTCTGAGTACTGTACGATCCCAACCGTTCTAACCTTTCCCAATACGAGAGCTCTTCTCATTCCTGTGATGTTCCTAGGGAAACATCTTTGGCTTGCTTCGACTTTGCAAACCTGCTGAACTCATTGGAGCCCAAATGGGTGAGGCGTATTTCAAGATGTGGCTGACAATCGACTTGTACAGAGTTAGCATCGGTGATACTATCTCTGGACTTAAACCGTACCGGATATATTCAACCACACATTTGAAAAGCGTTACCGACTTTCAACTGGAATATGCTCATTGAACCTTTCCATTATTTTAGAGGACTACAACCTAGAAATCTTTCATAGATTGAGACCGTGCCTCAATATCCTTTACCTCCATTTACTACGAAGTGGAGTATTTAAAGGAGTTGACCCAAATGTCATTGATCCGGAATTTCATTCCGTTCAGGCCATATTACTCTCAGTTAACCCAAGAGTAGATGTAAGTCCTATTGCAAAGGCTACTGGAATCTTGGCCATATCCTACCGAGAAACTAACTTTGTATCGTCAGCATAAAAGAAAGAAGACTGCAGTAATTACTAAGTTTTTGAAGCGGGCAACGAAATATTATAAACAATAGGGGCCCTAAGATCGAACCCTGGGGAAAGCACCTGACTTGACATCATGTATGTCACTAAGGGATCCCTCAACCTTAACCATTGCTCAGATTTGTATCCATTGAGAACTTGCCTTGGATCTCTCATGGAGTCTGTTAACTAAAAGACCATGATCTACCTTGTAAAGGCCTTGGCAAAGTCGATATAAACAACATCAACTGATTCATGCCTCTCTTAGTCCCTTAATAACCCGCTCAATATGTTCAAATCAGTTGGAGTCCGTGCTAAAACGTGCTCGGAAACCCGTGCTGGCTAGGGGAGAGACTTCATGAATATCAAGAAATTCAACAAGTTTGAAACTTCATGATCTTCTCAAAACCTTCGCAATATTCGAAGTGAGAGAAATCGGTGTAATTACTGGGGAGCGACTTTCTCCCCCTTTAAAAATTGGAACAACATGACTAACTTTAGTGAAGATGGAAACTTGCCCTGATCCAAGATGCAACGCATCAAGTACAGAAAACAGGAGGCGTAGAGCATCTCATCAGAAACTGAGATGTCACTCCATCAGGACCAGGAGAGCTGGAAAGCCTCAAGTCCCTGATGGCCTCTAAAGCATCTTGATCTGTGACTACAAGATTATCTAAACGCTCAACTTGACTAACCTTGTCAATCTCACAAACTCATCTCAGAGCAATGAGCTGTTGCTTCCGAACTCAGTGGGGTTGAAAACACACTGGAGAAGTGATCTCCAAGCATGTTAGCCATAGTATACATTGCTAATGGCTTCCCCATCAACCTCAAAAGGCCCAACAGAGTGTTTCATTTTTTCTCTTAGAGTTCGCATAAGAGAAAAAAGCCTTCGGATTCGACCTGACCTCCTGAACCCACCTTACTCTCAGTTTGTAACTGGTCATATTCGATGGAGGCCTTAATCTTAACCTGAACTACGTCCAACTTTTTTTGGAGAGACTAGCCACAATTACTGGATTCGAAGTGCTCTTCAGTCTTTTTGCTAGTTTGCAACTCTTTTTTGAACAAAGTCTTCCCATATTTTGGAATTTTTGTCCGTGTACCACCCCTATCGGAACACATTCAGAGATTGCTAAACTGGAGCAAACTTCCTTAAAAACTGAAACTAACTTATCAATGGCTGCATCTATGGACGATTCCTGTTTCAGAATTGAAATCAGGTCAATTTCTTCTAACCTTTCTAATAATCAACGGCGCAATGTAGATGAACATCGAACTTGACACTAGCCAACCGACCTTTTTGGCCGGTTTTACTCTAGAGCTTCAAGACAAGAAATTATTTATTAAATTTACTTAAGTTTTATTTTGATATAATATTTGATCGACAACGAATTTGAGTTTGGCCCCTTAAATATGGGGTTGATCAGTAATTTTCGTCAAAAATTTGTCGAAGTCAAAAGTTGTTCTACATACTCCCCACGAACATTTGAGGGCAGCAAATTGAACAATGATGGAGCCAGAAAAAGAAGATAGTTGGAGGACTTCGTTGATCGAAATAGGCTGGATTATCGAAGACTTGAAGGTGTTCTCAAAACACACGTGAAGTCTCTAGTAAAACATCGTTGGACCTGCTCGACCTTTTGCCAACCTGCTGAACTCATTGGAGCCCAAATGGGCGAAGCATATTCAAGATGCGGCTGAACAATATATTTGTACAGAAATAGCATTTTAATACTATCTCTGGACTTAAACGTGCATTATATCTAACCACAAGTTTAAAAAGCTTTGCCAACTTTAAACTGGATATGCTCATCGAACTTTCCATTATGTTTGAGGACTACTCCTAAATCCTTCATGGATGAGACTTGCCGAGTGCCCTTACCTTCGTCATCTAATAGTGGAGTGTCTAATGGCGTTGACCCAAAGGTCATTGAGCAGAATTTCATCCCATTCAGTGCCATATTACTCTTTGCAACCCAAGAGTAGATTTGGTCTAGGACCTTTACCAAACGACCGATTTTTGAAATCCAGACCGCAAACCAATTTTGTATCATCTGCACAGGAAGAGATACTGACATTACTACTACTAAGCTTCTGATGTGGAGCAATGAAGGTGATGAAAAGGAGAGGACCCAAAATGGAACCCTGAGGAACACCCGACTTGACATCATGTGAGTCACTATGGGATCCCTCGACCTAGACTAATTGCTTCCCACCACAAATGAAACTTCTTAACCAATTGAGAATCTTGCCCTGGATCCCAATCTCATGGAGCTTGTTAACTAGACCATGATGCACCTTGTCAAGGGCCTTGGCAAAGTCAACATTGACTACATCGACTAACTCATGTTTCTCTAGCCTTTCAATGACCTGCTCTATATGCTCAATCAGTTGGGAAACCGTGCTAAAATGTGCTCGGAAACCATGCTGGCTAACAGGAATGACTTCATGGATATCAAGAAATTCTACAAGTTTGAATTTTATGACTTTCTCAACACACTTCGCGATATTCGAAGTGAGAAAAATTAGTCTACAATTTAATGGGTAGCAACTTATCTCCCCCTTTAAAGATCGGAACTACATAAGCTAGCTTCAGAGAAGAAAGAAACTTTCCCCTGTCCAAGATGCAACGCATCAAGTACGAGGCAACAGGAGCAAGAAACAGTGAGCATCTCACCAGACAACTCGTTGATTTTTTTTATTTAATGCTTTACTGATGCTAAAATCTTTGTATGCATTTGAAATGTTGATTCATCAAGCTTTAGTTTTGTTCCATTATGTTTTTTGGCCAACATGTTGTTCAGTTATTGTACTGGTCGATTCGTTCAGTTGTCCATTGGGTCGAGTTGTCCGCTGGGTTGAGTTGTCCGTGGGTCGAGTTGTCGCTGGGTCGAGTTGTCCGCTGGGTCGAGTTGTCCGCTGGGTCAGTGCCGTGGTCGACTTGTCCGCTGGGTCGAGTTGTCCGGTCACCTATCAAAAATATTGGAAACCTGAACAAAATATGGAAAAATATTCTGGAAGGTTCCCTCAACTGTTAGGGAAAAAACTGTTAGAAATGGCCGAGATGAAAAGGAGTGAAAAAAAGTAAAAGAGGAAGAAAAAGAGAGAGCCAAGAGGGTAAAAAGAGAAACCAGCGCGCGGACCAGAAAACCAGCTTTACAGCAAGTAAACAGCACGCACGGGCTGGTGGAAACCAAGGAGGAAAGTACTCCCTGGGGTCAGACAATGGTAAAAAAATAGGTGGTCGTACTTGCTCGTGGCAAGCAACAGATCAGAAGATCGACGCCATTAGACACTCCACTATTAGATGATGAAGGTAAGGACATTGAGCAGGTCTCATCCATGAAGGATTTAGGTGTAGTCCTCCAAGATAATGGAAAGTTCGATGAGCATATCCAGTTGAAAGTTGGTAAGGCTTTTCAAACATGTGGTTGGATATATCGCACGTTTAAGTCCAGAGATAGTGTCAAATGCTAACTCTGTACAAGTATATTGTTCAGCCGCATCTTGAATATGCTTCGCCCATTTGGGCTCCAATTAGTTCAGCAGGTTTGCAAAAGCTCGAGCAGGTCCAAAGATGTTTTACTAGGAACATTGAAGATATGAGAGAGCTCTCGTATTGGGAGAGGTTAGAAGGTTGGGATTGTACAGTACTCAGAGAAGGTACGAAAGGTATCTGATATTGCACGTTTTCAAAAGCATTCATGAGCTTTGTCCCAACCCAGGATTTAGGGTCAATTGTAGTGACCGTAGAGGCTTAATGTGCGTTTTGAGAGCACCTTCAAGCCCTCGAGAATCCAGGCTACTTAAAACAATGAAGTCCACCTCTCTTCTTTCTCGGGCTCCTTCATTGTTCAATTTGCTTTCCTCAAATATTCGTAGGGTTTATGTAGGGGGTTGATCCAGTAGCAAGATTTAAGTCAGACTTGGACAAGTTTTTTGACTAAATTCCGGATCAACCTTATATTCAAGGATTAGCCAGATCAGCCAACTCCAATTCGTTGGTCGATCAATAATATATATGAATAAAAGTCAAGTATAATAAATAATCTTCTCCTCTTCAACTGCTGGGATTCCAATCCGGTAGCGGTAAGGAAGTCCGCAAAAATAAAAAAAAATAAAAAAAATAAAAATGCAAAAAAAGTGTGAAAAGGAGCAAATAAACTTGAGAAGTGGAAATGTGCTAAACTGGGGTTTACTGACAAATATTCTTTTTATACAGCTTGTCCATCCCTATAATCATGACACCTTGGGAGAGGATTATTCCCATGTTCCCTCTCATTGACCGTTTTGCTGAACTAGCTGAAATGATTGGAAAAACGTAATGTGGTTTAATGTGCTTTTATTGAATTATTATGGCAAAAATCTCAAATGGGAGTTAGTCCTAAATATCTGTGAAGGTAAAGCTCACTTTGGTACAAAGAGAGTCTCAACAAATAGCCTCTAGCGGAACGTTTTTTTCAGGTCATAGACTATGTTTTGAAGTTGATATTTAATTTCCTGGATTCTCTTAATACGGCTTGTAGAGTTTTTCTAGTATTTTCAGAATAACAAAATCCAGCAAAGATTTTTCTACCATTTTCAGGAATGAACATATCCAATGACATGGCGAATTACATGACTTTAGCTTTGGACTTTGGAGTAACCGAATACATCCAATTCATGAAAAAAAACAACGACTTCAGCGGTTTATTGTTTGAATCTAAGATGGCTCATTTAGAATCAGAATTGAACGAGATACTCAATTCCTCCAAAATGTCAATTCTGGATTTATTTCGAGAAGTGGCCATCAGGTATACATTAATGCAATTGAATGTTTGGCATAAAAGACTTAGAAATGTCACATAAGGTTATTTATTCATTTCATTTGATGATAAAATTTCAATCTTATCTTCTTGAAACAATTTCGTAAGTATTGTGCATGGGTTATGGGATCTCTGTTATTTTGAAAGCTCCAAATTATAAAAAGTTACGTTTAAAACAAAGCAATTGTAATTGTTTACATTCCGAAACAGAATTTGTTGTTAATGAATCACCCCTATGTAGATCGTGAACACATATTTTGAATTGCGACTAGGAAAAAAAACCAACAGTAGGTGCCTTCACGTTCTTCCAAATTGAGGTCAAAATGCAGCTAAATATGTCCTTTCACATGGTTTCAAGAGTTAGAGCAAGTAAGATATACTCAAGACTTTCTTTGAGTCAAGTGATAACAATCTTAAAATGTCACAACATGAAATCCTAAGCTTGGAAGGCCAATAAATGGTCATTTCATATGTTTGGAATTCACCCTGATCCCTGATATGTTACACAGTACTATACTGTCGCTTTTCAATATTTGCGCTCACGAATCTACGTGAGGATACTTCGTTAATCACAATTACTCTGCTTCGGAACTCTGTAAACAATTACAATTTCTCTGTGTTTAACCGTAATGAACCACGAGGGGGATATTATTTACAGAGTCTGAACTCCATACATTATTCATTACATTTAGAGGGATGTTATTGAGTGATTGCAATTACATTTCCGTCTGCAAAAGCAAAAAAAAATGCATCGTTAAAATTTTTGAATTCGCATGCTATTGACGTTTTCCATTTAACTCATTGATTTACTCCTTTGTTTGAACTCTCCTCCCTGAGGTGAGTGTTTAAAGGCTTTAAATGATTCTGAGTTAAGGCTTGGACGTTACCCAGAATAAGTATCGGCTGAGGACTTTCTCCATTGTATTTTCATACGGGTTAACGTACAAGCGTCCAGCTCTGAGGTAAGACGAGTAAGACCTTTGAAAACAGGCCTCTGAACTGCAATACGCATTCAAGGTACTCCCAACAGGTCCGGATGTCAGCCTGAGCTGAGGCTTTCTTCTTCCGTTTCCGTAGTGTTTCCACCGTCTTGATGAAAATTACGAATTAGCTGCATCATGACGTAATATGCCAGAACAGAGGCTATGAGGCATTGCAAAGGGGTGCATATGACCTTTCTAATCAGAATTGGGAAAGACTGTCAACCATTCACATTTACACCAGGGATGTCAGGATTACCTCGACTGCGTATTAGATTGGTCCGCCCTCGTTGAGGGCGATTAACCGGAAAAGTTGCCTTGAAATGCATCTAGGTAGAAAATCGAGGCCAGAATCTTTCTCATTTTTTACCGATTATGAATACCTCTATGAATAGTCCGAGTTTACATTTTCGCACATTTTGATCATCGTGAAGTACTAAACGAATGATCCTGTTGGCAGTTGCGACGACTTCATTTCCTACTGCGAGGTTCACCGCGAATTCTACGTCGCCACCGTCGCCACCGACAATGGAGTTGGCTCTCAAGGAACAAATCTCACCTCTCTGACTTGTTGCCAAGCATTCTTCACTCAACCTCCATTTTTCAATCAAGGTGGAACTTGTTTCACTTCCCAGCGACCCATCGTGGAAACGTATCCATCAATGTTCAGCTCGCTTCGAATTTGGCTTTCGGCTTCAGAGAGATTCGCACCTGGTTTGTGGCACACCTCGAATTCACGTTCAAGAACACTTAGTTTTGAGGCGTTTGTTGTTGTTTTTAGAGTTCGATATGCTATTCAAGGGCTCAGATGCAGCCGAGCGTCGAGGCGTCTCTTGGGCTTTAAGCACGATGGACCATCCGTCCCAGATCTTGAGCGTTGCTCCTCAACGAGCTTCAAGAGGTTCATTACAAATCATCGGATTGGAAAAAATCGAGGAAAGGATAAGTTTTCCACAATCTGATCTAACCATTAACTAACCTGTTTTTGTCTTTGCTTCCAGACCGATAGAAGTGAACTGAACCGGGAACCTTGTTTGAGCTATAATCAAACGTTTCAAGATTACTTTGGGCATCCTATAACACGGTTGAACTGTGAGGCTGCTCGTCTTCAACACTTTTACGCGAATTGCAGTATGTTGCCACTCTTTGGCTTCAAAGAAGGTCAATTACTACATCTATTGAGTTAAAAAGATAACTAAGGCAAATAGGTTCCTTGTTTCAACAGCGCCTGGATTTCCCCCGTGCCTTCCGAAGAGTCTTTTGAACGGAACCACTGGGATCGATCCTAATACCGCCGAGATGGTTTGTTCCTCAGATTGTGAACGTACAGATTTTCGACTTACCATCTCAGTGGGTCCCTTGGACACAAATGCCATCAAAACCTTCTTCGAGACACAAATTTCTAACCTGCTAAAAATGAAGGGTTCCATAGAGGGAAATTTCACGGTTCCGCCCATCTTTCAAGGACTGCAAAATTCTGAGTAAGTGAGATTTGAATCAATTCCAGTTGCAAAAACACTTTTTTTACAGTTTAGACTTTTTCGATGAAAAATTTAAACTTGCTTGAAACGCCTCGATCTCTTTCAGAGACACAGTGGTTCTTTTCTTCTATTTTAAGACTTTTGATTATGCCAGGAACCTATTGAATCAGGAGACCTTCCTCGAATTTCTGTGTAAGTGAACTCGCTTCGATTGCGCAAGGATGCATTAATTCCTCGTTCATATCTTTATGCCTCCCAATTATATCCGTTTTCAGCTAAAGTGGGTGGCTGGATGAGTTTGGCTATAGGGGCTTCAATATTTTCCCTCTTTGAAATCATCTATTTCTTACTATCTCTTATAAAAATCGGCTGTCGACACGGCCTCAGATTTGGCAGATGATTCCCACGTTTCGCTAAAGGATGTCTAAAAGGTCCACTTTCACCCCGTGTCCTACCACTTTCATTGTTAGAGTTTCCCATGGAAAGGCAATTGCTTTAATGGCAGCACCTATTAAAAAACTTTTGGAACTTTTGGTTTGCAATGGGGCTGCTACATCCTTCAGTTTGCAACAAGCGCAATCCCAACTCAAGTGCTTATTTGGGAGGTAAAACCAAAAGTCGTACAAAATCTAGAAAAAAATGTTTTCATCATTTGAACTGGTATAATCCCATTAGGTCTGATATCATTTTTTTTGTGTGGGACAGAGAATATAATCTTTAACAGAACGGCTGAGGCATGACTTGGAGACTTTTTATTAAGCCAGAAACAACGGACAAAAAGATCAACCATCCATCTTAATACATGAGTTCGCCAACAGTACTTAAAGGTAGGGAGATTGCTAATGATATATCATTTAGATCACCAGCTGTGACATTTTTGGGTGCGGAAAGAAAAAAGTGCTCAAATAATGGAAACACTGTCGTCCCTCCTGGACAAGTTGGATATCTGGGACAGCCCAAATATATATATATATGTACAGGGGAATTCAGCTTTTTTATCTTGTTTTTGTTGAAATTCTGTTTCTATTTTTGTCGGTTGTTCAAAGTGGTGTAGTTTGCCTGAGAACAGGAGATAGTAGGTTCTGTCCATTTCTTCATTTGATCAATATCCATCTGATGTCTTTTGGGGGCGAGAGTGAGTGTTAGCATGTTGAGCATCCTCCTCCACGGTACCATTCACGCCTCATTCAAATTCAGGCATCGATCATTGTACCAAAGACAGTTGTTTTCACTGCTATCGGTCTCGTTCTCCTTATCATCATCAACTGCACCGTCTTTTTTCAATCTCAATTGAGTGACACCTTTCTTCAACCTCAGCATCGAGACCGCATTGCTGGAGGGCATCCTCCGCAATCTCATCATGGAAGGTTTCTTCAGCCTCATCATGGACATGCGCTTATTCACGAGGTCGCCATTGTCGTTGTAATAGTGGATGGGACCCAATCTCAATGGAGCGGGTATTTCGCCTTCCATCCGAGCTACATCTTCCCCATTGTCCTTCTTCAAACGCATCATGGACATCTTTTTGAGGCGAAGCATGGATACGGGGTTTTCGCGACTGGTTCGGGGAAAGAGCACACTGCGCCCAGAATAACTGGCTATGTCCTCGTGATCCATCATAGGCCCTGCGCGTTTCTCATGCCTGGCGTAATAAAACGGTCGAGGTGCATTGTACCAATTCTGCAGGGGGAAAAAAGATGACGGTATTATGCGTATTTAATGGTAGGACTGCCTAAATTGAAACGTCACTTAAGGTTTTCCGATAAACATGACGCGTGACTAGTTTACCTGATTGAAGCTGGACCCCCGGCCGGTCCCATCAAGTTCATTACTCACGTATGAACAGTACTAGTCAGTGCAATGACCGATTACTTGTGCTTGTCAATTAACCTCGCCCGATATTGATGTCTTTGTATGTATGTATTGTGTTAAGTACTCAATATTCGTGTCTTTACCGACATTAGACCGTGTTTTTTCGAGTTCATAATACAATGTGACAGGGAAATCTTGGGCGAAGGAAGTAACACCACCTTTCTTTATTCTTATCAATCTATTCAATTCAAAAACCAAAGCAACCCTGATTGACATCTCCGAGATCCCATGTTAAGCCTTTTTTCAAGTGTTCATTCTAGCTTCTAAATTCATTTTTTGGAATGAGTTCCCAGTAAGTCATGAAATGTTTGATAAATAATATTTGGTCTGGTATTAGTTTTTAAACCGGTTTAAGGCATCCCTGAGCGTAATGTTGATCAGGCATTGTTTGTGAAAAAACGATCAAGATCCAGGTTAAAACTGAACAGAAATTTCAGTTAAAACGTAGAATCGGTATTTTAAACAAAAAATGAAAATGAAGGAAGCATGTTTGGCCCAAAAACTTTCCTGCCACATTATACGTACAGTAAGTGCGCACTTCAGATGAGGTGGAGAAGAGGATTTCCATTCTTGAAGAGCTTTCTACACTCGTATTAGAATCCAATCGAGGTGATAGTGGGCTATCGAGTAAGATCTATGACCACGATCATGTAGGATATTGGTAATAAATCGTTCTTACATTGGGATGGGTCCATTTCAGTTTCAATTTTCTTTTAAGAACTTTTTCCGAGAGAACCTAGGTAGTAATTTCTGGTTTAGAACAAAGTGTTGAGTAATGGGTAGTTTCACCTGACACCTCATTTAAAGGGTCATATAATTCTAGAATTATTTTGAGAGACCTCATCTGGCTTCTACTTTTAGTTTTCGCTCGTCTTAAAACGTTCCGTTTCAAACATTTTATCAGGCACATAATCAAATTTGATATTTCAGTTGAACTCGATTTACGGTTTTAATAAAAGACACTTCAATCATTTCGCCCTGGATAAATAATTTCTGAAAATTTCGCCCAACCTATGCTTAAAAACCTATCATTCCGTATGGTATGTAATCAAGCTTCGATTGTAACATACGAAGAAAATGGAAGGAATTTTGATTGTTATAAACAAACCAAAAAAGGAAGTTTCCAATATTTTGTTGGATCCCCGGGTAAACAGTAGTTATCCAGTTCAGATTTTTCAGATTTCGTTGCGATTTAGGGTTCAATGTCAGATTATGTGAACCCGAGAGACTTTTTTCGGGTCCGAGCAAGCAAACCACATACGCCAAAATAAATGGGGTTAGCAAGACGCGAAATATCTTACGAGGTGAGATAATGTGAGTGAGAGAGAGGGACTGGTATCTGACATTGGAAGTCCCAACCCAAGTGACTGTCTCTAAAACAAAAGCTTATTGACGGGAGGCATTTGTCAATATTCTCCTCTCCTCGCATTTTCAATTGGACAAATCTGTCGTCAGACGACATTGGCTTAACTGTTCCAACCAAGGGCAAACACTACATATGCACTATACTAGTACACGCCACACACCAAGTACTCTTGGACCAGTTTCAGGCATATGCTGAGCGAATCCAATTCGTAAGATGATATTGGAAAATGGACCATCAATATCTCGATTGACTCTTGGAACATCACGCTCCACTTGTGCCAGAGTGAGTGGAAACTCGGGAAAACGATCCATCGCAAAGTACGCACTGCAGCAAACAACATCTGCTTCCATACCAATTATAACATTGTTCTTTCGGGAAATGATTTGCTTTCTTAATTTGTTTTCAGTCAACATGGACTTTCATAAAGCATAGTTTTGACACCCATACTAATTTTTGAAATCTACCCGTAACTTTAAAATATAATTTTTCAAGCTAAAAGTATATACATGCACGACTGCTTGTTCGTTCTGACAAGTCGTCTTCTGATGAAGTTTGTGACTACATCGCAGACACTGCTCTGTACATCACTGAAATTTTCGAAAAAAATAGAGCAATGGAGCAAGTCCGGTTTCGATGGATTTGTGAATTGGGTGGCATTTAAGGGTGGCGAAAGCTCTTCATATTCTTTTTAAAATGCGGGCATGTGTAAGTGCCACAAGTGGACGTACATCAAATTTAGAACGCGGTTTTATTGGAACTTGTAATATATAGCCACCCACTAACATCCCAAGACAAATAACCAATTTTAGCTGCACCAATTATTAGAGAGCAATTGTAACTGCTAACAGCCTCTTTGATTGGGGTTTCCCATTGTACATAGATGGGGAAGCCACTAATCAGGTGCAAAAGGTAACCACAACAAATCCTTACTACTCGTCTTCTCATTCTATTTAACGGGCCAGTCTTGCACTTCATGCGGATGATGTTACATTGAATCAGCCCACTCCCAACAAATGAATGATATTCTGAATAGACTCCCATTAATGGGAAACTTTGCCTTCACTGTTCACTCAGCCAAAACAATTACAGGTTCCGGGTTCCGTAAATGGAGACCAACAGACTTGAATAGGTTTGTTCAGCAGAATAATGCGTCAAAGGTCATTGTCACTGATGGTATTCATGATTGTTGTCGTGTCATGCACACTAAATGTTGTTAAGGAACATTATCTAACAGAGACAGTTTCTTTGTTCGTTGGACCCACTTGGAGAAGCATCTTTTTTTGAGCGAGATATGATCGCAATACATTCTAAATTTCCATGCAGCATGTTATTACAGGCATTGATTTCTAACGTGAGAACCTTGGAATAAAATTATTTAGCTCACTTGAACCGGGTGGGTTTTCCATCAACTAGCTTTGGTCTATAGATAGAAAATGGAATATAACGTCTCGTGCTGATAGAAAAATTCAAGTCTTCTAAATCTAACAAATATTCTGCATCAAATGATCAAGCATCAACTTTATTCTAAAAAGTAGAGCCCCAATATGCTCCTACCATTTTTCCATCTGTTGTAAAGGTGGCGCCCGATAACTTCCTAGGAAAGATGCGAGGAAAATCGAACTGGAGACTCCAATCTTGTCAGTTGAGTATGCCCACCATTTGCTCCATTTTTAGCTTTTAGTTTTCGAACAATAAGCGTATGGAAAAGAACACAGCTTTAGACAACGCATGCAAATGCTTTGATGCTAATATTTTCAGTGGTGCTTTCCTGAATCCAAGTAAAATCAATCAAAACTATTTATTCACATTTAAGTTCGGTGTAAAGGTGCAGATCATAAGACCATTGTAATTATTTCTGCAACATTTCCTGTTTAAAAACCCCTTGAGCTGATGAGGAAAACACCTGTTTAGCGCTTCCCTCACGATTACCCGAAATGGAAATATGTCAAATCGAAGTTCTCAAGATTTTATACATTTATTGAAATCAAGGAACCAATAAGGGCCCTTATTTGCAACGTCGGACAGCTCAAACAAAACGAGAAGAGGCACGGTAGATTGCTAAATGAAATACCCGTGACATGCCATAAAAACGATTTCTTTTCTGGACATTATATGACCCGGGTCACTAATTATATATACGTATAAGATTTTGATAGAATGAAATAAAAACAACACAAACGCATTTTAATTCGAAGAAGAAGAATCGGCCAAATTGGCCCTTTATTTGGTAGAGGCTGAGTCAGAAAGCGCCCTCTGAAGCGCAGATCGTAAACCATATTTCTTGCAGCGTAAGGGGGCTATAGGAATCCATTTGTTTTAGCTGATAAATTCATGAACAATTCAAAAAAGCACATGATGTGGGAACAATATTTTTGATTGGATCAGAACACCGGTCAAAGCTTTTCTGTGCCTTTCGAAATATTGTGGAAAAGATAAACGAAGTTTGATTGATTGCAAGGTTTCTGAACAAGATCAGTAGGGGCACTTATTTGTAACGTTAGAAAAATGGGAAGAGGCACGGTAGATTGTTAAATAAACCGGTAAAGCAGCAAATGATTCTTTTAGATCTAATGACAATCCGCCCTAAGACGCAAAGCAAAAGCTACATAAAACGGTATGGTGGCAATTATTTTAAGACGTATTCCAGATTACTGTTCATTTTTGTATCTTTCTCAACAATTATTGAACTTGTCAGCTAAAACAAACTTGTTTACTCCTGGCTTCAAAAAATGCTCATGCAGATGGTAGAATCAGGATTTAGTTTGGATATATTGTCCATCCGGGCAACCGCGATGCATTCGTAATTTAGGGAATTCACGATATATCTCCGTTTGTCGCAAAGTCATTGTCCTCATTGAATTTCTGCGGTTTTCGTGCATATAGTCTCTGATGGCAGTACTCCCATCTTGTGGCACATTCCATGGGACCAATTTAGAGGCACATCTGCATCGTAACCTTGGATCGCTAGTTTTATGTCTTCCAAGTAGGCTTTCATTTTCGGGTATTGTTTTTAGTATACAGACAGTTTCTTCTTGATAGCATTATGCATGGATCCAATGAGAGAAGATTACTCACAAATGGTTTCTTCCCTCAGGAATTGGTTACATCTCTCCAGCCAATAGTAGACCTTTGTTATCTTTCATTATGAAAGATAACAAAATCATTTGGTTTTTCTCAGGGTTCAAGACAAGACGAGGGACATCTTAAGAATATATGGACACCGTTCTTCTATGCTCTTTTCTTGACACATATAAGCCAAGCTTGAACAATCGCAACGAGAGTGTTACATTGTTGCGCTCTCAACCTTCCTTCTCGCCTCTTTGATACAGGCAATACAATTATTACAATAAATAGCGAGACGTAGGGCGCCTTTACACTAGGATGGAAAACCGAGATTGAAACCAGTTTGAGGATTGAAGTAGGACTAGTGCTAGGGCTAGTTTTTGGTGTATGAGCCATTTTGTTCGACTTGAGTACAGTGAAAGAGTGGAGTCCTCTGCTGGACTCAAGGCTTACGCCGAACTCGCCCCAGCACCAGTCCAACTTTCAATCCTCGAACCAGATTCAATATCGGTTTTCCTACCTAGATAGCGTAAAGCCGCCCTCATACACGGTCAAGGAACAAAAGTACAACTTGTCGGCTAAATGTTAGCGGTCTTTCTTAGATCCTCTCAACATAAAATGGGTGCATAAAAGTGAATTATTTTCTGTGATTTTTGTATTTTTCTGTATTTGGGGTGCTAGGGTAGGAAGGTTAAATCTTGCCCGGCCAATGAAGCCAGCCATCACGTCACCCGTGTAAAGTTCTAATCCCTATCAAATTGGTTCTCCGTCTGTGGGAGTGGTTAGCCGTCTAAACGCTTCCTTGGGAAGAGTCAGGGAGGAGAATTGAACCCGTGACCTCTCTCATGGTGGGAAACTACGTTAGGCATTAAGCCACGTCTCCCCTCCTTCGTTAGACTGAATTAGATTCCGAAATCAAATTAACCTTGTCTCATTCACACCCTGATCTATTTCAATAATGTCATTCAAAACTTATAATGTACGTACACAGACCAGGGTCAACTACTTTTCAAATTCAATTCAGTGGAATTACACTTTCTTGGCATTTCCATGAAATCAATCAAATACATGCAATTCAATTTTAGCTCAAGTACGTACAAAGAAATATCAAAGCTGAAAATACACTTTGCACATTTTCACATTTGGAACCACAATTACATACACTCTTACAACTACTGTACCTTGCCAATCAAATGGGTTGTAGAAGTCAAAATCAACTCGAGAGTCAATGTGCCCAAAAGCAACAGCAACAACAACGGCAATAAATGATAATTGACTATCATACTTCACCGTAATTAACGTGTTTCTTCTAATTCAAGACAAGCTAGTCTTACTGAGACGAAAAAAACAGGGCCTCTCCGTGAGAGAATCCTTAATAATTTCAAGGCCTCGATACCCGGCTATAAATCTTCACCACTCATGAAATAGCCTCCAATTAGATCATTGACCCATTCGCGGTTTTCTCCCATGTCTCTGAATGAATTGATTTCTTTCTTGCGGTCGGACTTCACATCCTGCATGTCAATCCCTTGAGTATTCCGTTGTTTCTTTAACCGGATACTCGGCAAACAAGACCTTCATCATTTATTGGACTGGATCCCTACTACCCTGCTGTGGATAGAATCTAGGACTTGTGCACCTATCCGACCACCCCAATTGGATCAAGGATGGTATCTTAAATCCAATGTTGACAGAAAAGGTTAACCTCCATGGGAGATAACTTTTTGGTACACCGGATCTCTAGCCAAGGCATGAAGCTGGATCATCCAACACGAAATTCTGGTTGAAATAAATTGGGCAACACTTGAATTTGTTCTGGATTTCTGGTTCGTCTTTGTATGGCTAAGAATAGCTTAGAAAATAATTACGTCCTTGTACCAATGACATAAGCTTTATGAAAGAAGATCTTGGTATGGTTCTAGCTTTACAAAAATCATCATTCAAAATTGACATGCAAGGACTGGATCACATCGCAAGATTCGCTACCCTCTGGTCTAATATCTGTTAAAATATATCGTCATCAAAAAACTTCGACAAAACTGTCAAAGGCTTAGCAAGAGTCATCATTCTCTAGTAATCTTTTCGAGTGTAAAAGATTACTTTCTGTGACAAAGAACCTACAAGTACCTTTATTACGCCATTTGAGATTTGGACAAACTGGACATTTATCCAATGAATCTGGACCCTGCTCGCAACACATTTATAACAAAATCATTAAAAAAAAACATCTTTGAACTTTCGAAAAGATTCTACAAAAATGAATTATAAAATTGCTAAAGGTTGTAATCTTATTTTTTAGGGGTTAGATTGAGACCGGAAAAACGGATGAAAGAGAACCACTATGGAGGATTTTAGTCATCTTTTCTAATCCCTTTACAGTTGGCTGTGGATCAAACCAAGACCACTATTAGACCAGATTGGCCAACGAAGTGTTTCAGCCTGTAAAATTAGTGGCGCTAACGGTGGAAGACGTTTTTTTTCTGCCTAGTTAGTTTTGGAACAGCACTCCCCAGTAATTGGGAACAACAGATGGCCGTGGCATTTACCTCTTCTAGGTATTCAGAGTGCTTTCCTTAAAGTCTTGATTGAATCGGAAACTTCCTTGAATTGAGTGTAAGTGGTCAACGATTCTTTGCCTGAGAAAGGATGTTAGAACAAGGTACGAACTTCTAGAAATATGAACTGTGAATGGGCTTCCCGCCAAATTGCCCTACTCTTGGTCATAGCGACTCTGAGCCACTTTTCGAATCAAAGTAAAAAAATAAGGAATGTCGATCTCTTCAATTAGAGGCAGGTCATGTTTATTTCATTTAACTTGTAAAGTGATTCCTTTCAACGAAAGGTATGTTGTCAAAAGCTTATGTAGCTGACCGAGAGCAAGCCAAAAATTTGAATTTTATGTTCTGTTTACTACATACCTTTGGACATGCCTCCTAAGTTCCCTAAGCATAGTTTTGGGCTCAAACTTGGCCAAGTTCATCTATTCAACCAGATTTTGTGGTTGTATCATGTGCTTATTTGGAATAAAGAGAACTGTTTAAGATGTAAGAAATGTTTGCTTCCTTTCGCAGTCCACATCTCTAGAAGTCCGTGAATAAGGAGATGCATGAACCCTTTCAATGGCTTCTTTGACTAATTCATAAGAATTGTTTATGAATGCAGTTTTTTTGACAAGGATAAATGCAGCGTCCCTAGACCATGGAGAATACAATATCCGCCCTACATGGTTTTTAGGATTGGTTTTTGTGTTTCGGATGCATTTAGATTAGTAACTTGACTTTGTATTGGTTATTGGAAGTCTATGTTTAATCTCTATTTCAAGGTTTGATTTATTTTTCAGAGCTCACTCAACATTCATGAATTTGTGGTTGGTTAAAAACAACCTTTTTGACATTAAAGTACCGTATGTTTCAAAACAATGTTTCGTTTGATTGAATTCAAATATTAATACGCTTTGATGCTGAACAATTTGGGATATATTGCTTACATTTTCCGGAACGGTATCTCGGCTTCCTTGGACACAAACCAAGATTTGGGCCAGAATGAGCCCCAAGGCCAAAATCCCAATGGCCTTGGACCTCAGGGCTCGATTCGGTCCCGTGAAGAAACTTCGATCTACAGTCGGCTCCACTGGCACTGAATGGATTCCAGCTTGGTCTGAAGTGTCTCGAGGTCCAACCTTTGTCGAATGGACGTATCTTTGTGCCGGGACCATGGTCAACTTAAAGGCCAATATCCAATTGGAATTGCTTTTTATAGCCTTGGCGTGGCTCTCGATGACGCGGCTTTCGTCCGGGTAATGGCCATTTGATGAGCTCATAACTCCCCCGGAAAAAAGGCTGGTTTACCTTGAAATCAAGCGGAACCGAACTAATGACGAGACCGAGCCCTCAAATTTTGTGCAACGGCAAATGGCGGAGCAAAACGCCGGTAGACGTTACCCTTGAAGAAAGTACCTCAAAGATGAGCATGAAACTTCCTTTTTCAAAGCATGCACCAAGAACTTGTATTTCAAATTAGTACATATTATGGCGTTTGTTGCGTTATTCCTCATCCATGACATGTTCCTCATTATTGGTTATTGATTGAAAAATGAGCTTTCGTACATTTATTGTATTCTATTTCTTTCAAGTTTGGCTAGCTTGAGAGAAAGCAAACGGGGGTTGCATTGGATTGGTGGCAGTTTTGAGGCAACACCCACAAAAGGCATATTTCAACTGTTTGGTGATCCTAGCACCATTCTTTTCAGCACTGGGATGCTTCTTCACAAATAAAACCAGCTCGACAATGGCAACAATTAAAGAAACCAGAAGGAATATGGCCAAAATGATGAAAGCCCAAGCTGAAAGATGCAAGTTGGCAAATTAGTCCGCTTGGATATACAAACATAAACCTTCAAACGCAATCTCACCGAGATTTCCTAGATTCAAGGGGATGGCCACCTCTTTGCAGACTCCACTTCCTTCCACTTGCTTCACTGATTCTCGAGCACAATTACCCGCGGATGCCCACCATTTACTAATCAGTTGTTGCAATCGGCCGGACTCGCGAAGTCTTAGAAGCCCAGTTGAAAGAGCTGACCGATACCGCGAGCCTAAGTTAGATAGGTTTGATTAACAGGGTTCTAGTTAGCATTTTACGAATAAATCCTAAAGCATGAATCAAGCACTAAGAGTCTTTCTGAATCAAAAACGGTCCAAAAATTGCCACTTGAATCATCTGTAAATAACGTCTTATTGTCAAGCCTATGCTCAAAATAGTAGGAATTGAAGCACAGCATTATTTGCGATGGAGGTCGCCTCTATCGGAGTTATAAAGAAATGGAAACCTCCAACTCCAACCTCCGTATAGCCTTCGCATCGACCTTGAACTGCGTGGAGTTTTCGCCCGCCGGTACGCCATCTTTATAAGTTTTTGAGGACTTCCTTACCGCTACTGGGGATGGGATCCCCAGCAGTTCCAGACAGAAAAATGTATCTATTTTGCTTGATTTTATATTCACATAATATTTGAACCACAAACATGTCGCATAGCGATTTTGGTGTGATCGTGGATAGTGAACTAAAATTCACATTGAACACTTCGGCTTGCTGCAAGCGGGAGAACCAAACGCTGGGAATGATTCGCAGGAGCTTCACTACCAAGAATTCAAAAGTGCTCACCAGACTCTTTAAGACCCTACGTGAGGCCCACTCTGGAGCACGCCTCTGAGGTGTGGTTTCCAAGGTTGAAGGGCGATCAGGACTCACTAGAAGCAGTTCATTGACGATTCACGCACTTCCTGCATGGGGCTGTCAAAGGAGTCCTATGGGACAAGGCTTGAAAAAGGNCCCTACGTGAGGCCCACTCTGGAGCACGCCTCTGAGGTGTGGTCTCCAAGGTTGAAGGGCGATCAGGACTCACTAGAAGCAGTTCAACGACGATTCACGCACTTCCTGCATGGGGCTGTCAAGGGAGTCCTATGGGACAAGGCTTGAAAAAGGCAGGCTCGATATCCTGGTTTTGGGAAGGACAAAGTCGGATCTAACCCTTGCTTACAAATTTCTGACAAACCTTATTGATTTGGAGCGCCATCTCTACTTTAAATTAAGCAATGAAAAAATCACTGTGGCAACCAGAGCAACCACAGCCCGGCATTTCTGGAAACCGCCCTGGCGGCTAAATTTGAGGGGACCTATTCTTCACGTTACGGGTGGTGGGGGCGTGGAACAGCCTTCCGAATTCAGTTAGGAGTGCGAAATCAGTAAGGAAATTTAAGAGTCAGATTTCAGATTTCAAATTCAGTTGAAGATTTTAGAGGAGGAAACCAGTCCCACGACAATTTGCAGTTTGAAGTGCAGTTCTCATTACAACCATCTTTCCCCTTACAGTTTTTACCCTCTCATTCTCTTCATTCTCTCCCCTTTGTGATATATCTCATTTCATTCATCCATCATAGATTCTTTATCTGTGACATTCCTTTCAAATCGTTTCTTCCCTTGTACAATGATCCAAAACTCTATATACACCCTCATGGGAGGTTTGAGTGGAAGTGACAATAACCAATAATTAGGGTTGGCAGATCTGGCCAGCCCTTGCAGGTAGGGTTGATTAGGTATTTTGATCAAAAACTTGTCCGAGCATAATTTAAATGATGCTACTGGATCGATACCTACGAGTACGTATTCCCCTACAAATATTTGAGGGCAGCAAATTGAACAATGAAGGAACCCGAGAAATATTAGAGTTGGACTTCCTTGTTCTTATTAGCCTGGATTCTTGTAGACTTGAAGGTGCTCTCAAAACGCACACTAAACATCTACGGTCACTGCAATTGACCCTAATACCCGGGTTGTGACAAAGCTCATGAATGCTTGTGAAAAAGGGAGATAGTTGTAGCGCAATGACGAACGTGCGACCGAGTTATACTCGGGTTCATGGGTTCAAGCCCAGGTATCCCCCTCGCTCTAGTGGATATTCGCCTTTAATGGCGATCCTAAACCCCAGAATTGGCCCGCAATCACCGATGTGTGGTCCCAAATGTATACATACAGGGTGTGAGGTTTGCGGTGTTACACTTTCAAAATCTTTGAAGTTGTTTGCCGATTCCGAGCTCGTCTTGCAAAGTGATTAAAACGTCATTGGAATTGAATTGGGCAGATGATGTGATGTGCATCCCAATCTATCCAAATCCAGAGTGTCGCACAATTGTTTGAGCATTCTATAAGTTGGATCAATCGTTCGATTCTTATTGAAAATGTAACGCCGCATGCCACGCACCCTGTATATACAAAAATTTATCCAATGAGACTGTATTTGACCTGTCTCGAAATAAAGATTTAACAAAGAAAACTCACAGTGGCAAGCCCTTTCGTTCCTTCTCTTGAATATTGTAGAGTTCCATTCTATCTAAACTCTACCAATACGAGAGTGTTTTCATACCTTCAATGTTCCTGGCAAAGTATCTTTGTACCTGCTCGAGCTTTTGCGAACCTGCTGAGCTAATTGGGGCCCAAATGGGTGAGGCATATTCAAGATGCGTCTGGACAATCGACTTGAACAGAGTTAGCATCTTGACACTATCTCTGGACCAAACGTGCGATATATCCAACATGTTTAAAAAGCTTTGCCTACTTTTAACTAGATATGCTCCTCAAGCTTTCCATTACTGCAGGAGGACTGCACGTAAATCCTTCATAGGCACACCTCAATGCGATATCTCTCTATCTCTGCTCGATATTTTTACATCCATTATCTACGAGCGGAGTGTTCGATGGCGTCGTCCCAAATGTCATTGAGAGGAATTTCATTCCATTCAAGGCCTTGTTAATCTTTGCAATCCAAGAGTGGATCTTATTTTG
The DNA here is from genome assembly GCF_007210705.1 of Tigriopus californicus. NCBI lineage: Eukaryota > Metazoa > Arthropoda > Copepoda > Harpacticoida > Harpacticidae > Tigriopus > Tigriopus californicus. The sequence continues at coordinate 4,064,552 of NC_081441.1, read as the reverse complement.
GACTTCTAACAGGCTATCAGAATCTTGGTTATTCTTACCATAAACTAAATGAGCTCAATGCATTAGTGTTTTGTTTATGTTGACTTATGTCTTCAAATGCTTGACCAGGGTTTGTATTGTGCTGGTCCCTCCTGTACAATGCAACAAGGAAACATTTTAGGGCCCTTGGGATTGAAATTTGGCAGGGAGGGCGGTAATTGACTCCTTGGGTCAACGAGGTGTCGACATAACCCATCAGTTCGGATTATGATTTGATTTGCAGGTAGGTCCTATTTGTTCTTGATGGAACGCCACGAGGACATTTGTCTTATGGATTAAGGAGCAAAATACTTAACTTGTTAAGGGCTGTTGGAATAAGGGAAATTTTGAGTCTCTAGTCTGATGAATCATGTTATAGGAATGGATTCACCTTCGAGACAACTCCTCAAGCGGATATTGTACAGCGTGTGCAAAGCATACCCTAAATCGAAAGAACTCTTGAAAGCCATTCAAAAATTGGTTACAATGGAAGTCTTACCCTCTCCAGAAAATAAAAATTTCGATCCTATTCTCCAAGTGTTACCCTTGGTAAAAACTGTGCCTATTCAATCTCTTCAATCGAAACCTTTGCCTGGAAGAGCTTTCTCTTTCTTTCTCTTTCAAACGTGCATAATATAAAAAAGTGTTGCTTTAATTACCAATGGGGAAACCGAAAGCATACTGCTTGTTGGAGAGTGCTCCCACGCTATACAGGTCGCAATTTTCTCCTTTGAAGTAGTCGGCGGCATTGCCTTCCATGATCAATCCAAAGTTTCCCTCGCCTTCAAGGACCTTTTGGATGCCCTCAACGTATGATCCGACCTGGTTATTCTCAGGATCTTCAACGACACGTTCATAGATCTCTTGATGGATGGGAATGCCAGAATTCTAGATGAGAACGAGGAAACAAGTATTATGGATTAATGATCACGTTCATCTCACGCAAAGTTTGACCCTCACTTGTAGCATTGTCTCAGTGGACCCGCCTTGAATGACCCCAATTTGGAATGAAGAGTCGCCCAATAAGGCTTCAATACTGGGCACCAGGAATTGTGTTCCCTCGAATTCGGCTCGAATAAAGCCGTTTAAGCCGATGGCATAGACCACGAGTATGGAGATTCCAAAAAGATACCATCCGGCGGTGAGAAGTCTGGTTGACACAGTCTGGAACATGAATGTGGTTAGATCACCAATAAAAGGTAATGAGGCTTCTCCGAACCATCGTAATCAACCATGCCTCATGCGAGATGAGACTTTCGGTGATTTGATATTTGCATGGTCCACCCCATCAAGTAGACTGCTCCCACTATTGAACTTACGGTCACTAGCCATCATCGTGACGCACTATCCTTGCTTGAGACATTTACTACTCAATTGCAAAAGGTTTTCGAGAGCCGTATGTTTCTTTTTTGATTGCACAGGAATAGCCTACGATACAATGGATAATTGTGCTCGGTCTCAATAATACCTTTGGGGTGTAGTTTGATCCCCTGAAGAAGCACGAGAATTTAAACCAAAACGAATTGGACAAGTTGAACACGTGGAACACCTCAGACCATTGCTCATAAGGAGAGATTCGGGCAATAAGGAATAGAAGCAAGGCTGTGATTACGTATGCAACTCCCAAGAGAAGCCACAGGTCCTCGGTGAATGGAATAAAGAAATCGAACATGCCTCCGCCAAAAAGCGAGGAGGATTTCTAAGCAGAAAAGATGAGAATAATAGTATTAATTATGAAGATGAAACGTGGTTTCAATGAGGATATGAGGATTCCTTCTTCTACCTTGGTGACTATGGTGATCGGAGCTGTCATGAAAGGTCTAGAAAAGTCTAAAGCATCGTGTCTTTGAGAAGTGACTGTCAGATCGGCTGCGACAAAGTCAGCTTTCTGAAATTTGTAGAAACAAAGTTAGAAGTGAGATGTATTTGGGTGTCCAGGGTTGGCAAATAATAAAAGAACAGTGATCATATTTCAACAATCCCTTGGGATCGGCTCGTCACGTCAAGAGCAACAGAAAAGTTGAGAACAACTTTGGAGGGTTCCGAATAGACACATCATTTTGACAAACAAGGGAGGAAGGCAGTTGTTGGCAAACTTGCCTTCAATGAAGTTTATGTTCACCAGAAGTGAATGGCACAAATATCAAATCGAAACTTTTCCGCTTAGCTGACATGGCCCAAAATACCACAGTACATGTTTCTTACGCACATTGTCCTGAACCATGCCGACCAATCCATTCCATTGGCCATTGTCAAGGGGCACCCCGTATCGATTATCCTCGGACAGAACGATCGTATATTGGAAACCCATCATCCTGCCCAACTCATCCAAAAGATCCTTGATGAAGCCCTTGTATTGATCGTTGCCTCGCAATTGAGTCGAATCACCATCTTGCTGTTGCAAAAACGGTGGGGCCTGAAAATAATGGCAATCTAGATCTGTAGTGTCCCAACAGAACCCAGGGTTACATACATACGAGTACTGTATACATGGAATTTACTGTAACGAAGAAACGGGATCTTGGAGCGAAAAAGACCTCTCACTACTTTCCAGTGAACTCACGAGTTCATCAGATATGAAGATGGATTGCAAAAGTGCAGAATGCGAATGAAAAAGTTGCAGATCGTAACTCGGACGAACAGATCCAAAAGGCAACCCCATCGGAATACATAATGGTTTCCTTGCGTCGATTGGTTGAGTCCCAGAGATCGTTAGTTAGGCCTTTCGAGCGGCCCGGGCAAGTCCCCAAAGATTTATCCCGAAAATATACTAGGTCCTCGACAGACTTCTTACCATGATGGAAGCCACCCGAAAGGTTGGATATGTGACATCTCGGGAAGGCACCTGGGCCTGAACCATAAGTAGAGTGCCCCAAAGCACTAACAGCCTCATCATGATGCACTTTCCGGAGAACTTCTGAAAGTGTCGCTTGTTTTTGGTGGTGTCTGAAGACCCTGCACCTCGAGTACTGTGTATTTCCCATCCACCATGGGCAAACTGCCCACAGGCCTGCGATGCTTGCGATGCTAAGGCCTAAAAGCGAGCCTCAAAATGCAATGAAAACACCACGCCCTATCTTCTGTATTCGGGGGAAAGTGCTTTGGGGAACAACGTGTACTTTGAAATGAGTAACAGGCCGGCTTGGTCAAAAAAGAATCAGTTCGATGTCTTTTTTCCCCTTGTGCACTTAAAAAAAAAGCTGTTAAAGTGTACATGCACATGGTATTCGTAATTCAGAAGCCCGTTTAATTGAAGTTACTCCCTGGTCTCTTGAATGGCTTCAGGGAGTAACAAGATTAAATTGAGTTCAAGAAAGTGTTTTCTCTTGTTTAGTACGAGTTTTAAAAGCAAATTGGAACTGTAGTTGCTCCTCCGAGGAAAGCATGAAGTCATGAATGCGGCTTGTATTGGCCCAGAAGATCTCGGAGAATTGTCCTGGACGCTTGAACGCATTAGCGAAAACTTTCCAACTATTTGGGATGTCTCAAAATGGAGTGCAATCTCTCAATGGGACAGAAAGTGCCATGTTCAAGTTTCTGCAATCGTTGAGCAGAGAAGACTTTCTTACCCATATCTATGCTCGATTGTATTGTCTACCGTATATTCACGCACGCCCAACAAATTTAAATTTCGTACCTCTTCCTTGGTGATGAAGCGATGAGACGTTCATGGAGGAACATGTGTTAACGGAGCCTCACAAAATTCAATCAATTCATCAGCCTGAACAGGTCACAAGGAAAGGGAGGACAGACAAATCCCTTGTCAGTTTGCCCAGGCCATAATAATCTGACCCGATAAACTCAAACTATGGTGCTACACATTGTTTTCGTTCGAGTACTTTATTTCAGTCTTTCTACGTTCATTCCGTTGTGTCAATGGAGATGGGGGATTTTTCGGTTGCTTGCTCAGTGGATTTCGGAGTTATAATTTCAAGTTGTCTTTCGAGCTCGGAGGCGATTTGACGAATGTCCGCAGCCCCATCTGGGCCCATTTTGGCGAACCCTTTGATACCTTCGGCTAATTGGTAGATATCGTAGGCCATTAGGGCTCCACCCACGACAATGGTTATGGTTCCTGCGAGTAAACGACCAGAATTTGCCAGGGCCAGCTTGGAGAACTAAAAATGAATACAATGTTTAGGGGCGAGCAAGCAAGGCTCCTTAATTGAAAAGTTTTGAGAGAAGGAAAGCAAAATACAAATCCGATTTCTGAGTGCCTGGTGACCTCTGAGGTAATTTGAGTTGTTCCTCATTGGGCCTAGAGGCCCTCTAGGTACTATTAATTTGGCCTAGCTACTTCACAAAAACCGTAAACACAAAAAAATAAATAAACGTGGGTTGTTGCTTGTTACTCAGGAACCCTCAAAGTCTAAATACAAATGGTTCACTCCTAATTGGGAAAATTCAATCCAACTTGTCCTCGAAATTCCGGATGGTTAGATCAAACAAAGCAGGCATTTCCTTTGAAGTTACAAAAATGCAATAAATACCTGAATGCCCAATGTTTCGCCACTCACGGACATGATGGCATGACCCGTGGCGCTCGTGAACCCCAAACCGGCTCCCATTACGCTGATCACTTGGTAACCGTTGAAGGAGCTCCAACCGGAACTGAGCAGAACTTCTCGTATGATTTCTTTGGCCACAATATTCTTGCGGGTATCTCGCAAAGCTTGCTCTAGCTCTTTAGCCTGATCCATGTCCAATGCCACGGTCTTTTGCGCCTTTTTCATCTCCTTTGACTTGATCACTTTCTCGGAAACGGCTGCTGTTCCACCTGCCACTCCCGATGCCAAAGCCATACTGGCCCCAGCCACCAAAACGGGTAAAGCCGCTCCTGCAGAGGCAATGGTCATGACCCCGCCTACGATGGTCACACCTCCCGCCATGACACTAGCACCAGTACTAGCAATCTTGGTCCTCCCGGCTCTCCGGAACACTTTTTCGACATAATCCGCGATGCTTTTGAGTTGCTCAATGGTATCTTTTCTCAGCTGGACCCAAGTTTGGAAATCTTCTTCCAATTGCTTGATATCTTCAATTGCGTTTTGTTTCTTCGCCTCATATTCCTCGGGTGTTAATTTGGCTAGTTCGGCATCCAAATCCTCAATGTCCTCATTCTCTGCCACGATTTCCACTGGTACTTGAACTTCCTGGACATCATCAGAATTGTTCTCAGGAGCTCCTTCCTGTTGCTCCATCTTTGATTGTGATTTAGGTGTGAAGTTACTGACGGTAGAGAGATGAATGGCAGAAAAAAGGTTCCCGACGCAATAGGGTAAGCGATTTTTCACCTTTAGATTCATGATTACACGACTGCGTGACGTGTTTGTATCCGCTCAACTTTTCAGAAAAAAAATATGGCGACTGAATGCCGGAGGTACGGAGGCGGTAATCAATTGTAATAGTGGGCCTTGGTCAAGATTGTAAGCAGCAATTTTCCTCATAGTTAGGCCTCTTTTTATCAACATGACCAACGAACGTACCATTAAATATTTTGAAAAATAGTATTCATTCACTTGCTTGGCAATCCATATGTTCAATTCAAGCACACAGGTCATACAGGTGGAGTAGTGCGAGATGAAGGACTTGGGGTTAGGAAAAGAGAGGTTGCGAGAGAATAATAGGACAGAGGCCGTATGAAGTTGAAGCAATGATGTACCGTTTCCATGGAGATGAAAAGAATCAGTTCATTTCTTCTTCCTCTCTCTTCGTTCAAGTTCTCCCATATATAATTGGTCAAGTACCCTTGATTTCAAATCCCTGCCCGAGTCAATTGTTGTTCTCTATCAATAATTGGATCGGACGGATCGAACGCATGTTTTTTATATCATTCAAACTAAGCCACCCACACAAACGCAAGCTCCTGCTCAATCTCGGCCCAAAATACCNCCTCATAGTTAGGCCTCTTTTTATCATCATGACCAACGAACGTACCATTAAATATTTTGAAAAATAGTATTCATTCACTTGCTTGGCAATCCATATCAATAATTGGATCGGACGGATCGAACGCATGTTTTTTATATCATTCAAACTAAGCCACCCACACACACGCAAGCTCCTGCTCAATCTCGTCCCAAAATACCGATAAGCATTGTCACATTTGAGTCATGCTTGAGACTTAAAAAGAAAAGAATAACTTGAACGAGATGTTTGAATGCATTCTCTGAGTCGGCCCATGTAGGCCTGGGGATTCGAAGTTCTCTCAAGACATTTTCGGCCGGATCCGCCGGGAAAACGAGGCATTTCTACTGCCTGATGGATCACAGATATGTCGATAGAGCCTTCCTCAGCATAGCGCATAGCAGTGGATCCTTCGATGGAGGAGGAGAGCTGAAACAGCAGCCTCACTCATAGAGTACATTCTCTACTAGGGGTCTCCTACAAAGAGACAGAACAGAACTCAGTTCGGCAAGTTCTGGCAGAAACAAGAGCGAAAAAAAGGAAGAAGAGATAATACGGTTCTGTTCGTTCAGGTGGGTGGAGCTTCCAGTGTTCAGTGTTCACGCCCACACCCTCACCCCTGAATCCAAATCCTGCCTCTAGACCCTCGGGGCTCAAACCGTATAGGCCGTGGAAAGAGCTCTGATTGTTTCATTCAACCAGGTTTGTGTTCTACCCGTTCTACCACCATTGCTTGTAGTAGATAGGAGCTAGCTGCATGCTCGAAGCTTTCGATGATTCGATAGTTTCCTGTAATCAAAGAGGAAAGCCAGCCCTTTGCTCCTCTGCGTTCGTTCGGTTCGTTGAGTTCCTCTGTTCCATTGTGTTCCTTTCGTATGTATTTGAAGACGCTTTACACATGTATGAATGATGATGGTGATGATTCTTGAAGTCGCCGAGTTTGGTCTGTGGGAGAGAAATGGCGTAATGCAAGTGGAACACGCTCCGGGGAACGTGAGAGATTTCATGGGTGGCTCAGCTGTCTCAGAATGGTTGAAGGTTGAATGTTCAAGTGGATGGGCGCAGTGAGATCGATCTCTTCATTGAATTCGGATTGTTTTTTTCCTGTTACAGCGTGTGTTGAGGGATCATGTCCGGAAACAATCCCACCGGAGGAGGCGGCTCGAACGTCAACAACTCGAGTCACAAGTTGAAATACAAGAACACGGCCTTGGACTCGCAAGAGCTTCGACGTCGACGCGAGGAAGAAGGCATCCAACTTCGAAAGCAGAAACGAGAACAGCAGCTCTTCAAACGACGAAACGTCAATGCCAATGAGCTGCAGGTGGGTAAAGAGGCCTGAAGGCCAGAAGGCCAGAAGGCTAGGTGGAGTTGCGATTTCGCTCAATCGCTCATTCGCTCATTCATTGGCGTAAATGGATAGCCAATATGAGGCCGAATGTCTTCATTGTAGGATGAGATGGTCACGTCCTCGGAGCTGGATTTGCCAGCGGGCTCGATCAACACTGTGCATGGCGTGATTTCGCCTGATATGGTCCAGCAATTGTATTCGGATAACGTGGAAGCGCAATTGGATGCCACACAGAAGTTCCGAAAGCTCTTGTCTCGCGAGCCCAACCCGCCTATTGACGAGGTCATCCAGACCGGGATCGTGCCTCGTTTCGTGCAATTCCTCAAAGGCGATGACAATAGCACGCTTCAGTTCCAGGCGGCCTGGGCCCTCACCAATATCGCGAGTGGCAGCTCGAACCAAACCCGAATAGTCATTGATGCCGGGGCTGTGCCCATCTTTGTCCATTTGCTGTCCTCCAACTCGAATGACGTGCAGGAGCAAGCCGTCTGGGCATTAGGCAACATTGCCGGGGACTCGCCAGACTTCAGAGATTATGTCATCGATCAGGTACGTTGTTTTGCCTCAGACCAGAATGGGTTTGAGACTGAGTGTGAACCAGTCTGTTTGGGCGTACGTCTAAATTTCCCGCCTCTTCTTGTTGTCGTTTAGGGCATCCTCCACCCCCTGCTAGACATGCTAACCAAAGCCGTTCGCTTGTCCATGACTCGCAATGCCGTCTGGTGTTTGTCCAATATTTGTCGTGGCAAGAATCCACCTCCGGATTTTGCCAAAGTGTCACCGGCTCTCCAAGTCCTTTCGCGACTTTTGTTCCACGCGGATCCGGATGTCTTGGCAGATTCCTGTTGGGCACTCTCCTATCTCTCTGATGGTCCCAATGAGAAGATTCAGGCAGTGATCGACTCCGGAGTGTGTCGAAGACTGGTTGAGCTCCTCATGAGCAACCATCAGAGTGTCTTGGCTGCGGCACTACGGGCTGTGGGCAATATCGTGACTGGTGACGACGTCCAGACCCAATTAATTCTGAATTGCAGTGTCCTCCCTCCACTATCTTTGTTGCTCCAAGCGAGCAAAGAGAGCATCTGCAAAGAAGCCTGTTGGACCATCTCAAATATCACCGCTGGAAATCGAACTCAAATTCAATCAGTCATTGACGCCAATGTGTTTCCTGTCCTCATCGATATTCTGGGCAAAGCGGAGTTCAAAACGAGAAAAGAGGCTGCTTGGGCCATCACTAACGCTACGTCAGGAGGTAAGCAAGCAGTAAGGACACAAGAGAGGCTGGAAGTTTCACTCCGATATATTACTGTTCGTGGACTAGCCATTAGCCATTACTCTGCTGGCTGCTGGCTATAAGTGAAGCATACATTTACCCGGTCATTCATTTTTTTTTTCAGGCACAGCGGAGCAAATCCGATACCTCGTCAGTCAAGGGTGCATTCAACCAATGTGCGATCTGTTAACAGTCATGGATAATAAGATTGTCCAGGTGGCTCTCTCCGGCTTGGAAAATATTCTTCGTCTGGGCGAGCAGGGGGCCAAGGCATCGGGAGTGAATCCGTACGCCAACATTATTGAGGAATGCTATGGCTTGGATAAAATCGAGTTCCTTCAGTCCCATGACAACATGGAGATCTATCAAAAGGCCTTCGACATTATCGAACAATTTTTTGGCTCCGAAGATGGGGACGAAAAGATTGCCCCCTCTGTGGACCAAACGGGACAACAGTTCCAATTTGATGCCACAGCCACGCCCCCTGGCCAAGCCCAAAACGGATCAGGATTCATTTTTTAGAAGAAGGAAAGGAAGAAAAAAAAACCTGACCAGTTTTCTACGATCAATTTAATCTTCGTCACCGACCAACATTAAGCTATTGCATACATCCTTGTTTTGTTGCTCGTGCCAGAATATTATATTAATCATTTAGCTTGGTTCGTTTCTACCACCGTAAGAGAGCAAAGAGTGGAAAACATACTTTGGAATTGATGAAAGGATTGGTGATAGTTTCACTCCTCAGGGGAGAATAATTAGTCTAAAGTCTCAGTGACGCCACTTTCCACAAGTCCATCATTCTCTCACACTGGAACATCCCTCCCAAATATTTGTCTTGCTATCATCATGAAATACATTCATTTTTTGACATTTCTCAAAAAAAAAAAAAAAACCAATAAAAATAAAAGATCGCAAAAAGTGAAACGTAGTTTGGCCCGATAAGCCAAGAGCATTGATTATTACGTTTTTCTTCACCTTGTATTGGTAAATCATATAGCTGGATAGGTTAGGGCGAGAATTGCCTCATCACTCACTAAAACATACGATCTTAGTTTCTCTTGTTGGAAAGCATTTTTATTTCGAAACTAAGGGGCAAATCCATCCGGTTTCTCCCACGTTTCCGTGAATTTAGAGCTCAATCAAGGACTGACAATCACTCATCCATCATTCACTATTAATTAAATTGGAACTAAAAATCTGATATGTTGTTTTGGAAGAGCTTGCGATATCTACTCTCTCACGCAAAGCGTTTTCCTCTTGGTTGTGCGTTTTTGACTGGCTGGAAATAGTTTCAAATGGCAACGCTGAATTAAGGCGATCCTTGAGCTTCCAATCCTAACCGGTTAGTTAAGAGTCCTAACTTGAAAACTTAGTAACCTAATTAAAGGACAAGAGCAAGACTCACAAGAAAGAAGCGGATGCAATGGAGATGCAGACAAGGCCAGACCGGGCTCAAACCGTAGTCCAAAGGCCACAAATTGCTCAGCCCTCCAAGGCCCTTGACCAATGGAAGGTCAAGACGGATTGTGACCTGGCCTCCAAGGAACAGGAATTAAAAAGGTTGAGTCTACAACGGTCTCATGTCCAAGAGGAAGTCTACTTGACTCAATCCGAACGGGACAAGATCAAGACCCAATTGGAACATGTTCAAGAGGAGACCAAATCCGTGGAAGAGGACCTGGAGGAGAAGAAAGAACGTCGACAAATGCTAGAAGAGGCCGTCAAAAGTGTTGGCCGATCCATGCCCTTATTGGAAGGGGCCTTTAAGCCCGTTGACATAATGAAAGAAACTGTGGAATGTTCGTTAGGGGAATTACGGAAAGACCTTGAGGCTAGATAAAAGAAAACTGAGAGAAAATCAGAAGAAATGGGACATCTCATTCAGCTTAAAATTCAGGAATTGGAGACGAAGAAGGAGGAGAAAAATGATGTGGAGCAGACACTTGTAAAAATGACGGGCACATTGGCATCGTATATTCAGGCTGCAGAAGCTCAGGTCGAAATGAAAGCCAAACTTTTGGATCAGAAAGCAGCCTTGGAAGACACCCTCAAACAGGTATCTGATGCCGTCCAAGATATGCAATCACGGGTAGATGAGATTAAAAGCAATATCAAGACCTCGCGGAGTCAGATAAATGAGAGAAAAGAACATTGCGAAACCCAGATGCATGAAAAGGGAGAGAAAATGAACGCCTTACAAATCCAATGGGATAATGCGGAGGCCGAAAAAAATGCCCTTGAGACGACATTGGAAGAGAAAAAGAAGATCTTGGCTGAAGGCCACGATGAATTGAAGAAGCTACATCACACCTACGAAAAGTTGAGGGCCACTTCCACGGAGGCCTCCAAAACTATTGACGAAGAGTTGCGGAAGGTGTCGGAAAAACAGGAACGCCTCGGCCAGGATATTGAGGCTGCCAAAGGGCAAAATCAGGTAGCTCAAGAAAAGGTGTCATCCTTGACCCAGGAGAATACGGGTTTGGAATTGAAGCTTCAAACTCGGAGTGATGAGATCCGAGCATTGCAGCAAGAGATAGATCGTTTGACTAATTACTACAATGAGTTGCCCGGAGCTCGAAAGGACCTTGAATTGGCTCAATTCGATATCCAATCCCTCAGGAGCGTTCAAGCCCGATCTTTCGGACTGGAAAAGGAAAACAAGATTTTGAAGGAAAAGAAGCGCCAGTTAGAGACAGATTTACAGGCCATGGAAGCACAATTCAACGCCAATAATGACGACGAACACGAGTTCAATCATACATTATTGGAGATGAAAACCATCGAGGAGGAATGGAATCGAAAGTCGCGCGAACTGAAAGAAAAACAAGCTCAAAGAACGCTGGCTTTGGACTTGAAGAAAGTTCTGGAAACCAAAAATGAGGAGCTCAATAATCTCAGGGAGGAGCAAACTCGAAAGTATAACCAACAAGTCAATCAAATCAAAACTTCCACCGATCAGACTATCGCCAAAAAAGATAAGTTGGAAAAAGTACTAGAAAAATTGTCCAACGACTTGAATCGGGTTCAAAACCAGGATGATGTCGCCAAAACCAAAGACCCCCTGGGAACTGCTGATGAGGACACCCCACGACCCACTCATCCCAGGCTCAAAAAGACTTTGACCAGTGATTCCAATTCGAGTGCATCCAGTGATTGGCTCTCTAGCTTCCAAAAATCGCGAGAAAGTAAGGCTTTGCCTACCAAAGGGTCTTTGAGTACCCTCTTTGATTCCGCGAGTGATTCCCAATAATTTCCAATGGTCACGGTGTGTTATTCTACGAATTCATCAATTTCGTTATGGATCGTTAATGATGTTTAGTCTAAATAAATTTTCCCGAGGAAACTGTGAGACTTTGATGACATTTTGCAACTACTTTGTCCCAAAGTATGGTACCTAACTCTATTTTTTGCCCTTCTGTTTTGCAACTGTATTAGAAGAATGACAGTCACCACTTCTTAGACAAAAGAATTAATCATATCGTTTTGACAACAATACCCGGCCACCCGAAAGAAAGCCGATTTCGAGATTTGATGCGAGTAGTTGCGAGGTGACTCGGGCACAACTTCCGTAGTTCAATGGCCGCTCCACCACCGGAATCACAACACATGAAGCACGCGTATTAAGTTTGCATCGATCTGCTGCTTTCCCAACCAAACACGTGAATTGCCTGGGAAGATTGGATTTAAATACGAACTCCAAATTCCAAATTTCAATTTCCGATACCATTTGATCTCAGGTAAGTCATTGAGCATGCGCCCATGGGATTTTGAAACACAAGCACCGAGTTGTGCCTTTCAGATTGATTGAATCATGTCTTGGTTATTCGGCTTGAACAAGGGCAACAACAGTCAGCTCCCTCCGGTGGATGGCTTACCTGAGAGCGGTGAGCCCACGGGTCAAGGCGATGCGGGAGCGGCGGGTAGTGGGCGTGGAGGCCCAGTCGATTCGGGTTACCGGTCAGAAGCTTATTCGTTCGATTCCACGGCTTTGGAACGAGCCGCCAAGGCCGCCAAGGTTCGTAGTCGCTCAAGGTTGACGAGTCTTCCCAGGACAGGTGTAATCTAAGAATTGCCATGTGATCCACTCATTTTTCAGCAATTGGAAAGTTCCAAGCACGCCACACAAGCTTTGGAGCTGTCCAAGATGCAGGAGGTCACCCGCCAACAAGAGCAAATGGCCAAGATCAAGGAGTACGAAGTGGGCGTGGAGCAGATGAAGATCGAACAGAAGCGCGTGGATGGCGAACAGAAGCGCAAGTACATGGAGGAAGAGGCCAAGATTGCCAAGCACAAGGCCGAATATCAAGATCAATTGGCCCGAAGACGTTACGAAGATCAACTAGTACAGCAACAGAGGATGCAGGAGCAGAACCTGCAGAAGCAAGAGGAATCCGTGGCCAAGCAAGAGGCCATGCGGAAGGCCACCCTCGAGCAAGAGATGGAACTGCGGGCCCAGGCCGACATGAAGCGAATCCAGGCCGAAACCGCGGCCCGTGCCAAGGTTGAGCGAGAGAATCAAGACCTCTATCTGGAGCAGATCCGGCTCAAGGCCAAGGAGAGTCGCACCACCATCATGGAGGGCATTCAGACGGCGGGCAATGTCTTGGGAGCCGGGGCCCAAGCCTTCCTCAATGATTGGGATAAAGTGGTGGCGGCCGCTTCGGGTATCTCGCTCCTGGCTCTCGGCGTGTACACGGCCAAACGAGGTACGGGCGTGGTGGCCGGCTACATCGATGCTCGCTTGGGGAAGCCCTCGTTGGTGCGCGATACCTCCAAATTCTCACTGTTCGAAACCGTCAAACATCCCATTCAAACCTCCAAAAAGATGATGGTGAAGCCGCAAGATGCTCTGAGCGGCGTGGTTTTGGCGCCCCAGCTGGAAAGCCGACTCCGAGACGTGGCTTTGGCCACTAAGAACACCAAGTTGAATCGGGGCATGTTCCGGAACCTCCTGTTCCACGGTCCCCCCGGCACGGGTAAGACCATGTTCGCCAAGAAACTGGCCATGCACAGTGGGATGGATTACGCCGTGCTCACAGGTGGTGATATTGCTCCCATGGGACGCGATGGTGTGACCGCCATGCACAAGGTATTCGATTGGGCCTCCGCCTCTCGGAAGGGTCTCATCTTGTTCGTGGACGAGGCCGACGCGTTCCTCCGAAAACGGAGTTCTGAGCGAATCAGTGAGGAGATGAGGTCCACCTTGAACGCGTTTCTCTATCGCACCGGCGATCAGAGCGACAAGTTCATGCTGGTTTTGGCTTCCAACACGCCCGAACAACTCGATTGGGCCATCAACGATCGACTGGACGAGGTGGTGGAGTTCCCTTTGCCCGGAGATGACGAGCGGGAGCGGTTGGTCCGACTCTACTTCGAGAAGTATGTCCTTCAACCCGCAGCCGAGGGCAGTCGGGGCCGGCGGATACAAGTGGAGGAGATGGACTACGGCAAATTGTGCTCGGACATTGCTCATCTGACGCGGGGCATGAGCGGTCGAGAGATTGCCAAACTGAGTGTGGCGTGGCAAGCTGCCGGATACGCCTCCGAGGATGGCGTCTTGAGTCAAGTCATGATCATGGACCGAGTCGCGGACGCCGTGAGGAACCATTCTCAGAAGCTCCAATGGCTGTCGGATGAGGAGATCCGGGAGAACCGGAATGTCGGGTACAAATCGCGGAAAGAGGAGGATGCCTCCAAATCCATGAACGTCGAGACGGGCAAGAAGTAAGGAGGGCGGGCGCTCCTGGGCGTTACCGGCACAACCAATATTCATTCTGAGCAGCATGGACCGCTGCACAAGCCAATCCAAGAAACCACGAAACCACGACCGACGCTCCTTTTCAACGATTTTTCTCATTTGAAGGAGCGATGGTCAACAGCAGCAGAGTATTGCATCGGGGCAAGATTTATTTATATTTGCCTGTCTGTGATATATAATACAATGTGTTCACTAACAATAGCTATGACCGCACTGTCTTCGCTGAGGAATTTTCTAATCAAAAAATACACTTGCGCCATCCCTTGATTGCCTTATGGACGACTAGCGGTAATGCCTGATTTTAATCTCAATGTTGATTGGATATCTGAGCTGGCATTGGAATCGAGTGCAGCCCATGTTTTTTTGCACATGGCTGGATAATGAGGCCCCACTGCCAGCTCATTATTACAGATTATGGCAATAAGGCAAAGTACGGCAGACATGCCACCATCAAATTTGAAGCACTTGCTCTCATCGCCATAAACTCTCCCCAAAAAACTGGATTGAAATGGGGCGGGGCTCGAGCATTGCCCGATGTCTTGGCTCGTCTGTCCTTCAATCCGACATTAGCTTCACTACCTATTTCGTTACCAATGTGCGCGTCCATTCACCCGAACGAGTACGATTGTCATGAAACGCGGGACTGATAACAGGATCCTATGTACATACAAGTAGAGCCAACGAAGAACTTGAGCAAATTTCAGCTCGCGATCATGTTCTCTTAGCACTCCCATCCACATTCCAGTCACAATTTGATCGCAATGTTATGATGGCAGGTGATTTGTATGCCTGAATCTGGATCAAGATCAGTGCAAAATGCCGTTGGTAAAGGGGAAGGCTGAAACAATGGACACGTATCAGTTAAAGGAGTACCGATAAGATTAGAAATTTGATTTACAGGACCAACCAATGCTGATTTTGACCGAGGCATGCGGTATTTTGGAATCGGTATTCCGCATTTGCGAGTTCGCTTTATCGAATCAAAAGAGGACCTCTCCCGTGGTTGCCCGTTTGTTGATTCTAGTTGTCTGGAATTGGATTACAGAGATATACACGAAAGTTGGATTCTAGGAAGACGTTGGTTGGTTGGATTAGTTGACGTGTCGTCTATGTAGTTCCGAGACGCTCACGCGATTTAGAGTTTCTACCGTGGACTCGGATCAGATCACGATAAAATCAGTGGAGAAGCCGCTCAAAACCCCACTTCTTTGGTGCTATTGACGTACAACAAGCCTAAAGGTCGGAACAAAATACTACTTTTTAGTAAAACTTTTTAACAGGCATCGAGAATTTGTGGTTAGAATTAGACTTTGATAAAAGTAACGACTACTGGTACGAGCAATAACGACGGTTGAGTTGGAAAGAAACAAGAGCGTACTTCTATCTTCAATTTGCAATTTTGAAATGCTTTCATCGTTTTAATCTGATCAAAAAGCTCAGCATCGCTCTGATGGACGGACGATGACGGAGCTAAACTCCGTCAAGAGGGAGGAAAAGTTCAAGAAAGGGATCGTAAATTGCTCTAAAAGTGGAAAACCCCAGTGGCAATACTAATTTCTGCAATAATGTCCTTTTCTTGTATGAATTTAGAAAAAAAAAAAACCTGTTTTCTGAAAGTAAGCATTGACGCTAATAAAATGCCTTCGTACGATGATAAGTTGCACGACCGGTCACAAATCAACCTATAAACATTGACTGACAGATATGAAAGGAGTAAGACAAGTACAAAAAAAGCAGAAAAGTTTCAGAAAACACCTTGATTTCAGACTAGGAATAACATAGCCAAGCATTGACTTGTTTTCATCGGCTTCGCTCTCCTGCTCTGATTTATCGTTTTTAGGGTCTGAACCGGGCATAAGTTGCAAGATTTTGGAGATCCTCTTTGAACAGGACGCAAAAAGGGCACAACGTGGGTAACTATTACCATACTTACTCGTAGTCCACAGATCGTTGCAGAAGTGACCATCTTTAACAATGAGGAAAAAAGGCTCGCCTTGACGGACTCGAACTTTTTTACCATCTTATCCCAAGGATCAAGGCAAGACATTTTCTTGGCTTTTTTTCGATACTGAAGTACTACCTACTGTTTCTTGTCCAACTACACTTCCGACATGACCTTGCAGGCTGAAAGTTCATTTTTGCCCCTGAATAATTCAAAACAAATGAAAAATACAAATGCCTCCAAAGGCCTTCGAAATCAAAGCACTACGGATTTCGAAAACCCCCAAATAAAGCCGCAAAGGCCTGGTGGGAAATACCTCTTCCGCCTATTAAGTCGCCACAAGGCTCTTGGGTTTTACCACATGCTTGTCTTTGATGGCTAAAAATCTCCATCCAATCCTACCATCATCGATTTAGGTACCTCCTCTGCGGCTCTGATGCATATGATCACTCGTAGCATGTAAGTACGACCTGTGGATGGGGTAACCTCAAAATGTCGGGGTTTGTGATCTGAGTATCATTCCGTTGGCATGTCAAGCCAGCAGACATTTGTCTTGACATGCAAATCAAAGTAGGTTGTCTAACAGCATTGCATGAGAATAGCTACCATCATACCATGTTCCTAACTAACATTGGTAGTTGAAACTGTGGTAATAGCAGTAGTAGTACCAGTGGCCGAGTAGTAGTCATCGTCATCGTTGTCGAGTGGCTCGTAGTAATAACCCCGAAAAGGCCTCTGGTTGGCTAACAACGCCAATGATGTTCATCACGACTTTGCACAAGTCTCTGTCTACGTCCGCTCATCATGTTGGAAAAGAGGTTCTTTCTTTGTTGGTGAACAGCGCACGGTCATGAAATTTTTTTTGAGACAAAAAATGAGCACTTGCAACGAATACGTCGGGTGTTCAATTTTAAGCACCTTGCCACTTGCTACTTACTACCACCTTCCATCACCACCAACCACCAACCACCACCAGTCCCACAAATTCGTAGGCTTCTGCTTTTCTTGGAAGTAGTAATGACCCGAGGCGAAGTGTACCTACATATACGTAGTAGTACACTTCATGCAGACCACATACATTCAGGGTATGTATGGAGAAGGATGAAGCGAGAAAAGTTTCTTTGTGGTCGGGTACATAATCATAAAATATGGCCCTGATAAAGGTCAACAGACAAGAGGAGGCCAATTTGGCCAGCCTTAAACAACTCAAAGATGTGTTTACCTTCAGCTTTCATGAATAATCAAGCCCGGATTGGATCTGGTGGATATGAGGCACATATGTCTTAGTAAGAATGGACCGATTGGTGCACTTTCCAATGCAAGGCAACCCATCTTTGGCCAAATGCCACAGTTTAGATTGTTGAACGAGTTCAACTTTGCGAAAAGTACGTACATACATCATTCATCCACTCTTTGCGGACCGTGAAAATGGTTCAAGATTTTCTGTAACCAACCTGACGAGTATGAATGAAACGCTGGTCGTTGGTCGTTGGGGTGGGGGGGGAGAGGGAGCATATTTCAGCCCCATGAATTTCGACTATAAGGGAGAAAAGGGGGCTGGCAAACTACTTTGGGTTCATGAAGACCCCTCTCCCTGGCTGGCATGGAAACTTGGAGTCCCCTTCATTATGGAGTTCCTCCCAAATCTTCCACAAGTCAGTATCTTGGTTTCCATCGTAGATGGACGCTCTGCAACGCTCTATCTCTACCATGATAAACCTCTGAGTATTTAGAGCGCTCATTGACGGCTGCTTTTGATATCCCTTCTCCTTCTGCTTCTGTAGATTGCGAAAAAACGAGGATCTGGCTGAAAAATGCGAGAAGTGGGTCTTAAACTCGGCCTGATATCTGTCGGTGTGCCACCAACCCTCTTTCTTTCTTTCACTGCTGGTTCATCCATCGGTGCTCGGTCGGTCGGATGGTCGGTCGGTTGGTTGGTTGTTTGGTTGGTTGGTTGGCTGGTTGGTTGGTTGGTCGGTCGTTCGCTTGGATTTCGGCGGACCACTCGCAATTTTTCATGACAGTAGTCTAGTAGTCAGCTTCCACCGCTACTTTGGGTGTCTACGCAAGTGAACGTTCTCGTACTTGGATTGGCAGTGTTTAGCCGCATATTTTCATTTCAGCCCTTCCTTCTGTCTGTCTATCTATCCGAGGTTGGGGTATGGATGTAGTGAATGTGCATACAAACATGCACAACATGGGTATTATGAGGAATGATGGAGTGGCGTGAGTTAGTCAGTCGAGTTTCATTCTTTCGCCCGTTCAGACTGAAGTGGTGAAACCAATTGGCAAAAAAGGCCACATCACATCTCACACGTCTCCTTAACATGAGGAAGCTCAGAGAACCTGCCAATGTCAACGAGATCCAGAGACCAGTGCCAATCATGCCCACGGCTCGAAGTGTCAAACCCAAGAACAATGCTCAGAAGACCAATGACAACAATAATCATCTGATGACCAAGGAGTCGAGTGAACCGAGCACAGTTGTCAAAGTGTCCCAAGAGACGTCCAAAAATGAACCACCCCAGCCCAAACCCCGAGGTTCTCAGCTCCACGAGGTGCAGGAGCACCAATATGAGAACCAAGGGGCCATCAAGGCTATAAAGGCTATCAAGGCCAAATCAAACCGGTCGTCGGATAACAAGACCAAGCACATGCTGAACGAGGCAGCCGAGGCCGTGGCCAAATCCTTCACCAAGCAAACCTTGGGCATTAACAAAGGTAGGCACGGGTAAAGTTGGGGGGTTGACAGTGGTTTCAGATTTGGAGTTGTCGTCCCCAAAGTGGCGAGTCAAGTCCGATAATGGCATTCCATGTCCGTGTACCAACAATACTCTTCCTCGTTTGGCTTTACCGAGGAGGATCGAAGAATTGGCATTCCTCTGTCAAAACTTTGTCCGTCCAGCTTTTGACCAGTTTTTATCAATTCTGCATGCCTGGTGGGAACGAGTCAGGCCGCCAAGACAAGACAAGGGATAAGGGGGTCTCCGACCAAGATGATAATGATGATCATGATCACGGATGGCTTGTCTATCAGCGGGTTATTCGGTTATTCCAAGTACATAGGCACCCAATCTTGATTAATATTCCTTCAATGCTATGGCCTCGGCCTTTCGATTGAATCGAATGCATAGGATGCGTTCACAAATTCGATTTCGCCTGAGCTTGGAACGTTATGTGGTCATCATTCCTTCGAGAGAGACAGCGAGAAGGGAAGAAAAAAATTGAATTTCTGCTTGAATAAGGCAAAGGAGGACGGACAACCATTGAAGACATTAAGAGCTTAAGAGCAGATGTTTAGAAAGAAAGTGGAACAATTACGGCCTCTCAGACTCATTACGGCCCATTTTGTTTTTCAAAGCAATCAACTTTCGTTGTGGGTATTTGTAAAAAAAAAAAAAAAAAAACGAAACCAAATGGTATATCTTCCAGATTAACTGGATTTGAGCAAACCCTCATATTCAAAAGATGACTCGCCCATTGATGGCTTCCATCACCAAGCTGAAATGAAATCACGAGGTTCAAAAAAGAATGGAGACATTCGTGTCAAGTTTTGGCAAGGGCCATATATATATTGAAAGGGGTAATTATTGTAGTGCATTTGCAATTACCTTTCACTCTCTCTATTCACGAACTCATATTGGCTGACAATCATATATAAGCATTTGGTACGGTCTAGGCCCTGGACAAAAGAATTAGAGTCCAGGCAGGATTTGAAATCAGATTATGGAACAAGTTTTACTTGAATATTGGCGGGAATTGCAAAACTGTTGGGAGGACTCTTTTTCGGGCTTCATTAGTAATCCCTATTTGGACGAGAGGCCGGATTTTTTTTGCAATTTTTAATCTGATCCCTGTCTGATGGATGGCTTTATTTTCCTGCCAAGAAGAGTGTATCTTTTTAGCTTTGCCAAATTCAATGATGCTTCCACGTCTTCAGCCACCGACCGGAGATGGGGTTCGTGTACACTGTACATACGTACAGTAATGGTTCGAATTTATGGCTTCCAAGAAGCCTTGAAATACCTCAAATGGATCCCTATCTTTCCCGTCGCCAATGGAGAACTTTCTCTCAAACGAACAATTCCCGCCGAGCCACACCCAATAATGCTTTCCTCTGACTACGAATTTATTCGCTACATGCTCGGAATATTCTCTCCTTTTTATATCGTATATGTACGTACGTAGGTTCAAGATGGTCGGGAACTACTTATGATGGCTGGAGGCTCCAGTTTCCCAAGCTTCTCAACCATACCCCTAAAAGTGAGGTTCTCGTTTCTCCAGCAATGCCTGATGCTGGAATCGATCAATGGATGAATTCTATTTTGAAAGGGTGCCGTTAGTTGGTGCCTACAAAGCTTCGTTTCCCCCTTCTCACTTTTCCCCCCCGAGTTGGCTTTATGCTTTGTCATGCATATTCGTTAGCATTTCCATTCATTAATTATCAGCCAAGTACGAGAACAACAATCTCGATTCTCGGGGAGACCTCACACAAGACGACCACTTCTTTGAGGGCGGGTCGTTTTCTCTTGGATGGAGGTAAATGATCCCTGGATGCTAAATTGTTGAAATAACGGGCCTTCATTCTCATTCCAAGTGTGGAGGATGCGACGCACTCAAATGGTCAGATAATGACCCGTCTCTGCTGAGATACGATGAGAAGAATTGCAGAAGTGCACGTGCAACATGGCTGATTTATTTGTCTTGTCGTTTTGCTTATCGTGCTGCTCCGCCCAAACTGTTCGCATTTATTGAAGGGCCATTCTGAGCTTGGAAAGGGAGAAAACGTCCAAAGCGTAAGTGTCTATTGTTGGGCGCGGACCTGGGCTTAATAACCTGCTCTGTCTGCTCACAATGCGGAGGGCAGTTCGTATGCAAATTTCACTCGCCATGTAAAGATAGAGTAAGAGTAAGAGAAGCAATAAAAATGAAACAGCGGAGATTTCAACGCCAAGTCATCTCGAATTTCAAATTCAACAGGTGTCTTTCGAGCAATTCTATTTGACGAAAAAAAGCAGACATCGAATTTGGAGAACTGAGTCTGTGTTATCAAGATGAACTTGTCACCTGATTACGTCTTGTCAAATCAGCAACCGTTTTTATTTCGCCTCGAAAACAAGATCATTCGATATCGTCATGGTTTTCTCAGCTCTCGTTAAGGTTACTTTGAGGTTCTTAGGGGCTTTACTAGCTATTGGCAATCATGCGGTTTAGGAAAAGTCTTTTAGTCTGTTCCACGATTTTGAGACAGAGATGTGATCACGAACGAAGACGCTTCAGATAATTGGAGATGTCAGGGCAATTTTAGGATCTCCCTCCCATTTCTGACTCACTTTTAGATACCGGGTGAACAGGTAAACTTTTTCCCTGTTTATTAAGACAATATAAGGTCTTGATTATCGTCCCTTTTCGATTCAAATTTGTTTCGTTTTGGACGTATAACGCACATTTTACATCAAAACATGTTTCTCTTGCAAACTACTGCTTCAAAAATGGGGAATAAGACATATCAATTATAGCTGTCTATTTAATAGTAAATTCAATCCAATTCAGGTAATGGGGCTGTCTTTTCAAGTTACAAATATTATTTCCGTAAATCGTGAATAACTACTAACTAACCGCACTTCAAATGGCCAGGAACTATTTGTAGGACTATTATTGTACTTGAACATTGAACATTGTGGTGAATTCATTGGTAACTCGGCACTCCTGGATGTAAGTAGTATTTCATATTCATTTTTCACGATCTCGTCACGAGTGCTGTAGGGAATACTTGAATAAGCCCGATAGTCAAAGCTTCCAGGATATTCACCAAGACACGCTTCCAAGCCATAAAACGTCACCCGGTCAACGTGATGCTGTATTTTATAGAGTCAAGATGGAGAAGCTGTGGAGCGTCAAGTTTTGACCCCGAGGCTTGGCATCACGCCTCGTCATCCAAACTCTGACAGTTCATTTTCGTCTAGATGTTTTTGTCTCAAAAACAGCCATTTTCTTGTCACTGACCACCTCTCGGACAACTCACGTGTTGGGAGGGAAGTCCAAGGAGTTAGATCTTGGTGAAAAACAGGTCACCTCCAATGGTGCCTTGTGAGGCTTGATGACTGCTGTTTCATGTTCTTTGTCTCGAACCTCATTTTTTTTGGCAACCAATGATCATAATCCAAATTCAATTCCCGCTCCGAGTCGAAATGAAACTAAAACACAACCAATTCCAGATTCCAGTCGGGAGGAAAAGAGGGGGGGGGCATTGTTGTATATCATAGAGTTTAGAGGGCAGATTGGACAGGAAGGAGGTGAAATACTAATAAATACATGGTCTACGAGCACTGCAAGCAAGCACATCCTGCACGGGAGGTGTAGATTTAGGTACGACTTACAACTGATTCCATCCCATAAAAAGCCCATGGCAGCTTGATAGCGGAGCAGGGTGAGAAGGATGAGAACCACGTCATTACAAATTGTAGTGGAAATGGGGGATGGCTGGGTGTGTTGGTAGCTTAGTTGGTTGGTTGGCCGGTTGACTGGCTGGATAATACATGAGGCTACTATGTGCAATCACCATCCCCACATCTATTACTCGAGTGAAGCACAAGCCCGAACAAGGGCTGGGTTATTTTTCGTTTGATGCGGGACTACCTTTTTATGCTCCACAACAACTGTCGACATTTCGCTTCGAAAGAGTGAATTTCTTCGCCTAATGAAATTTTACAATCCCCCGTGTACCTACCTACAGTGCAGTAGTACATGCCAAAGAAATTAGGAGTATCCATCTCTCTTTTATGGGGGCTACCTCCACTTTGGGAAAAAGTCACGGGATGCAAGCTGCTGTGGCAAAAATCGTGGGCCAAATGTTGACTGGGAAAGAAGCCATTTTGCTCTACAAGTCTTGTTGGCTTTAACCCGATCAATGGCAAAAGGCCGTGGGTGGCATTTTCTCAACTGTTCTGACATTCTTTGCACTTTGTGTAGCGAGGAAACCGAAAGCTAGAACCTTGTACCTTCAGCTGCAAACTCGGTGGCGTGAGAGGGGTGACGAACTTGCTTCGTAATTATAAAGTCATTACATGCGATATTTTTTTTCTCAGGCTCCTTCGATGACCTCTCTTTATTTGGGTCCCCTTATGGCTTGCCAGCCTATTGTGTGGCTCATAAAGCCTCACCAGTGATTGTGGTTTGATTTCAGAACATTCTTGGTTTGATGGTCGTTTTTTTGTTTTCCTGCATGTACCGTTTTGTGGGGGGAACGAATTTTTCGTGGTGTTCCCAAATGTCCGATAATTGGAAACACTCCCTTAAGATTTATGCCTTTCATATTTTATGATCAGGCTCCAAAAAGGGTTTGAAGTTTGAAGTGGTTGGTTGGCTCTTGTTGCCCATGAAGACACAGACTCGCCATCTTAATGGTCCTACTATCTCGATTGCAGCAGGTAAAAGGAGCAATAACGCCACAACACGCTCACACATTGGCTCAACTCCGATTTCAGGTCAATTTATTAGCGACCAAATCATTCCCATTTAGGGGAAATTTGAGTGATTTTTTACATTTAGGCAGTGAAAACGGATTAAAAGGACAATGTTTGCAGAGTTGAACCGCGTTATGGCAAGAGGTGCGAATACATAATGACATTTTGCTGCCAGTTTCGAGCTCAAAGAGCACTGGAACTCAATTCCCTGGGTTGGTTGATTCAAGATTTCGATGCTTTGAGAAAAGACAAACGTCGTGAAAGTCAACGACACCATTCACCATTCCATACCCTAAATGAGAATTGCGCCTGTGACCCACCGTGGGCCCTTTGAGTGTGATGCTTCTTCTTCTCGTCTGTCTTGCACCTCGATCGCTCATTGTTCACTCGTCAGTCCCGGTTTGAAAGAGCGCTTAACCGTTTGTTCCTTCCCTCGTTCGTTCGGTCGTTCGCTCGTTCCTTTCTTGGTTGGTTGGTCCGAATGTCCGTCAGAAACTCAGGTTCTTCACACAAGCTCGTCCAAACGTCTTCCAAGAGGCCGTCAGTATGGAGCACTAGGGAAACGAGCTAGACCGGAGTACAGTGAATGTGAAGTTAAAAGCCTCTCGAAATTGGTGCTTTCATTGCCATGACTGGAGCCGTGAGCAAACCAACGGGTCACAGTGACCAAGACAGTCACGTTGGCAATTATTACAATACCCAGCAGGAAGTGACGACCACCACCAAGACGAAGAGGAGTGGGAGGAGTATTAATCCTACTCCTACTAATGGCATGGACGTCCCAGTGGTGGACTCATCCAGGCCCTGGAGTCCGGCTCACATCTATCACGAAATAGCCGGCTATTCTAGGCCCAATGACAAAGGTAAGGCAAGAAAGAGAGAGAGAGAGAGAGAGAGAGAGAGAGAGAAAGAGCACTTCCTTTCCTCTATCCATCCATCCATCCTTCCCAAAAACCGGGATGACAACGCCGGATCGTGACGGTGACAATCAACAATTACGGGGAAAACAAATTTCCCAAGCAAGGCGTCGCTTCCAGTCTAAAATTCTTTGTTTGAAATCCGGAGTGGAGATGGTCTGTTTTCCAAAGCTAGCTCTGGCTGGCTGCACATTAGGGACCGAAATTACAAGTGATTACTCATGATGGACGAGTACCGATGCGTCTCGTTTTCATTTAAGATTGAGACCACCCCGGAGATTTCAAAGAGAACTCCCAACTAACTCATTTCGAGTCTCCTTGACCTTAAACACATCACGGGGCATACTACTACATCTTCCTGTCAGAATGGAAGACTTCAGATCGGTTCATTTTTGTTTCCGAGAAGCTCATCAGGAAGGGCGTGAACCTTTCTCGTTGGTGTGACTTATGTCGAGTTTTAAGCATGACAGGCTATTTCCATCCCATTCCCTATCCACTTGGATCCAGTTAATATCCGAGTTCGTTGGAATTTTGATCTCGTTAACAATGTCAACATTTGGAGCTCGACTTATCTCGAGTCATGAATCTTGATCCTCGCAAAAGTGACGCTCGCATCATCATCATCATCATTGAACCCCTCTCCACCCCGCATTTCCCCTCTTCTTCTTCTCCATTCTCTCATGATGTCAAAACAATGGAAGACACTCCAGGAATTGCAGTTCAAGATCGTCGTGAATTTTCACAACCTCTCGCTCCCAGAAACTGATACATGGCCTCATGTCAAATGTGAAGCTAAAGAATCCTGACGAAGGCTATATCTCAGAATGGATTACCGGGAACCTTCCCACTTCCATTCTGAGAGACGACGAAAGAGAGGGAGATCATCCATTGATTTTCTGCCTTTTCAGCCGCCTACGCAGATCACTAACGAGAGCGGATCGGGAGCTTTGCATTTCCCACTCCCTTCAAATTGACAGCAGACACGTGCGATTTGCTACGATACGTATGCAAATCTGTCATATCCCCTCCTAAAGGCCATCATCTACCTTGGATAGTTCGTACATTGGCACTTGCTGCTGAACGAACTCCTGTCACTTGGGAACGAGGTTGATCGTCCCTGATATTTGGGCAATTGCCAATGATCTGTTTGGCGAGTAGGAATGCCGAAAGGTGTTTTGCTTCCCCAACCTTTTTTCAAGGGGGAAGAAACTTTTTAAAATGCAATTAACCCAGAGGCGTTGTTTACAACGGCTCGCTCTGTAGTGGGTGCATGCATTCTACTCGTACAGAAGAACACAAAGTAGTGTTCAAAGTTCATGTGCTTCAGCTTGAGCAGTGCATAACCCATTAGAGTGATGATCATGATGAAGCAGGCTAGACACTAAAGGACCGTGGTCGGCTTTAGAAATTCAGAGAGATGGAGAAAGATCTATGATCTGACTCGGGGTGGCTGCATGCACCTCATTGTGCGTAGAGATGCGGTTAATGGGCTCAAGTGAAAACCTGGTTACATGCTGAAGAAGGCCTGGGATCGAGTAAAAAGCGACGGAGAGAATTTCTCGGTTTCTTTATGCCCAGCTTCAGGTCTTTATTGCTCGGTCACCTCTGCCCGCTTACTGGTGGTACGCACGAGGAGTCCAATGCCAAGAAATAATTACATGGACCATCATCCACATAATTCTCGTTCATGACCATGCCTTTGCTGGGGTATGACTTGGATTATTTGCCCATTTGTCAGCACACCCGACGCTCTTGACGATCATCGTTGGTTCACAATAACATACACACAATGAAGGCATTTCTTTCCTTGATCTTTCAGTCAACGTGGTCGAAGCTCTCCAGGATTTCTGGCAAATGAAGCAAGCTCGAGGAGCCTCCTTGAAAAACGGTGCCTTGGTCATCTACGAATCCGTACCAAGCAACACTCCACCTTATGTCTGTTATGTGACGCTTCCCGGAGGATCCTGCTTTGGCAGCTTTCAGGTGAGACATCTCACAATAGATATGTCACCTTGTCTGGAATAGAATTTATGGCAGCGTCCGGGTTATGGTCCATGAAAAGGGAAAACAGATCTAATTTTGCAGAACTTGACCAACAGAGAACAAGCCAGTACTGTGCAAGTATGCAGGTGGATGACCCAATAAAGGAGGCTAACTTTTTAACTGCGGGTCGTAAAATGGGGGCTCTTTGAATGGCGGGAAGTAAAAGAGGTAGTCTGTGTTTTTTCCTTGCAGAACTGTCCAACGAAGGCCGAGGCCAGGCGATCGGCAGCCAAGATTGCTCTCATGAATTCGGTGTTTAACGAGCATCCATCGCGGAAAATCACCGACGAGTTCATCGAAAAAGCCATTGGCGACGCACGACAATCCCATCAAGTAAGTTTCTTATCTTAAGTGAGAATTAAGATTGGCGCTTATAAGTAATGGTTCAATAATAACGTTTAATGAACAATGCTCTTCACATGCCAAGGTTCACAATTGATCTCTTTGAACGGAGCTCTGTACTTGACAAATATTCAATATCTGATCCTGTCCCAACTGAAAGCCATGATTTGTCTTAACAAGATGTACGTGGAATATGTCAGGATTACTTTTGTTCAGTAAAAGACATACGAGCAATATTTCAAATCCATTATGACCTACGTGTCTCTTTAATTTCAACCACAACAAATGCAGTGACAGGGTTCATTACTTGACTAGAACCAGAATTCTTCATCCACTTTAATCACGCACCTTAATTGTAGACACCAAAAAACTTGATTGAGCCTGTGAGGAATCGCAAAGAATGGCTCAAAGCTGACCACATTTATCTCATTTGCTTCCAGAATGACGCAGAGAGCATAGACAATCCAACCACTGGGATTGGAGCTTTTAGATTTATGTTGGAAGCCAATAAAGGCAAGACCATGCTAGAATTTCAAGAGCTTATGACTGTGTTCCAATTGTTGCATTGGAACGGCTCCCTTAAAGCCATGCGAGAACGCCAATGTTCCCGACAAGAAGTGGTGGAGCATTACTCACAAAGACCCTTGGACGATGACATGCGATCTCAGATGGCCTTGGATTGGATCGCCCGTGAACAGGAATCCAGAGGCATTCTAGTTCAAGAGCTCAAAATGGCCGAACAAGAGTGTGAAGGAGCACGTATCGCTGGCAGAGAACTTCGCTTTCCCAAGGAAAAGAAGGACATTCTCATGTTAGCAGCCAGTCAAATGAACAACGCCACTGGAGACTCCAATTGAAGATGGAGTGAGAGTTGGTTTCATCTATTGTCCCAATCAGAAAGAGGCTGTGATATTGTTCCCCCCATTCACATGGCGTTAGCCGCCATTTTGATATGACTTATCATTTTATTTAAGTGTCCATGTCTTTCAATAATAAACGAGAACCGTGAAAATAGAATAGCGTGCGTGACTTTAATGTACAGGAACGGTCAATGCAATATCGCTTCGTGCCTTTCTGAAATCTCATAACCATCTGGACTGGAAGAGTCCAGGGCACCACACCATCACCACCATTGCATTAGAGACGATCGTCACTTGAGGGCATTTTCCGCTCACTTGGCTCGTTTGAACCAAGTCACGAACTTTCACGCTAATAATATCTTGTAGGCAGATTCATGAGGCCTGTTTAAATGGTCTCAAAGTAGCCAACCATTTGCATTTGAGCAATTACATCCTGCACTCGAGTGACGCCGTTTCACTGGGGAAAAGGGAGTTCCGCAAGGCGACATGCTACGACGCAAGAACAACAGAATGTAATGACCATTCCTGAATGCCGGGTTTGAAATTGCCTGAAACACATTGCAATCACCTTGGAATGTTCTCTAGCATAAAACAGGTGCTCAATTCGCTTTTTATCTTTGCCCTCCAGCCTGACGCAAATCTCAAGATAAAACGACCAACCCGAAAATGATAACAATGTGTTTGGCTGATTCTCAGGATACATTTTCTGCTGGTTCATCTGATTTAACCATCCCCGTATATATTGCATTCTACCATCCCAAGTTTTCAAATTTCCACTGGGTGTCGAATAAAATGAAAGATGGGATCACACGTAATAAAGGAATAATTGGAGTACCATCCACAGTGACAGGAAATCTTTACGGTGAGAATTTCCTGTCCTTTCATTGAAGTCTCGCAATTGATTCGATCCGTTCGTGACCCATAAACTCGAGACGAGAGTCATGTCAAACGGCAATATGTTCAAATGACAAGATTGAAGCTCAAGTTTCGAGTCAAGAGCAACCTTAAGAAATCGATTGACTCATTTGAAATGATGACTCTAGCACAAGAGCGATGACTTCTGAATAACAAAAAGTACGTGCAAGGGCCCACAGGAGAACAAAGATCTCGTTCCAAATAGAGACGTAGAAAGATCTGGTCAAGAGCGGGAGACTCTATCTGAAGCCAGTTCGTAGTGAGTACGATGTGAGACATTGCCTTATCGGTTAATGAAATCTAGTTTTTCACCGTTTCGCCTCGTCGACAAATGTTCGTAAGAGCTCCACGCCAAGTAATGTGATGCCTATCTTCACGACCAGGAAGGAAATAAGTTGAAGCACCTCTTAAAATTGGCTCTCCTTTGTCAAATCCTCATCAGTTGTTGGGCTCCTTTTTACAAGTCTTAACCCGAGAGGGCTCTCGTTTGTGGAACCTTGAAAGATTTTCTCCCCAGCTCAGAGGAGATGGCTTAAAACAAAGCATTAGTCTCTGTGTTCTAACTACCAACTGCATGTACGTAGCTATGAACCAGATCCAATCTGCCTCTGGTTTGGGCAAGAAAAAAGGTACAAAAACTTGGGTTACTGCTCTCGGACCGATTGCCTAATGTTTTTCATAGATATGAATCGCTCGACAGGATTCATCCAGTCTTCACATTCTTCACACCACGTAGAAACCTAGCTTTTCCTCTCTTTCGGCCGATTGGCATTCGCACAAATAGCTTAATTGCCGACAAATCAATAGCTCTGAATTTATACGAGATAAATAATGGATCCTGAATGCACAAACTGCTTCAATTCATTCTGAAAACTCATTTCAGAATGGAACACGTACCTAGTTACGGTCATTCCAAGCTCGTTCATCATAAAACATATACCCTCAGAAACAAAGATGGTGTGGATCAATAAAGCTCTGTCCGTGGCAGAGATTCAACACTGACCTGAAATTGGACTGAGACCGATTGAGCTCGGATTGCTAGAGGTACAAGAATCTATCCGCTTTGTTTTCATCACAATGGCCAGCCCAATGAATTCTAGCATTGGAAGATCGGTTCAAGCTCGCCTTCCATAGATTCTTGAAGTCCTGAACTCGCCATGCTCTCATTTATCGTGATTGAGATTGCATCAGAATGTATTCCAATATCAAAGCCAAAAACAGTTTGCTACGAAGAAATTCCATGGAATGAGCCTTTGGAAGTTTAATAATGAACATATCACACCTGCTTTTCGATGTCTGGAAGAAAATTGAGAAATCGGCCGAATTCTTGAGGGTGATCATTAATTTTTGAGGGACTTTTAGTGTGTGGGCTGGATATAATCGGTCGGCACAGCGGGGCTAGGTGTGACATGACTAATGATTTAATTCGAGGGTGTAGTAATCATTTAGATATCGAAAAGCGCCAACGAAGTTTCATGTCCAAGAAAGACTGGGTTTTTGGGCGGATTCTGGATGTTGGTTTGTTGCATGTTCTTAATTTGGGGGTCCGGGCCAACCGTGTTGAATTCATCTCTCTCCCAAATCGAATTGAAACTCAAGTAGAAGAAAAGTCAGCCGTTGATGATGACCTCTGTCGAGAAATCTGATCTGCTCATTTTAGGACTTCTTTATTCGCCACCAATGTCCATAACCAAATGTAAGTTTGCTACACACACCCTATCACAAAGCCCGTCAATCCAAGGGATTCGCTTCGAAAATCATTTCAAAAATCGCCATGGATCAGTTTCCAAATATTCGCCCTCTTTTCAATCCAAACCAATTGGGAAGCGATCGATCGACGAGTTTTCTTTGGAAACGTCCGACAGGATTTTTCCTTCTTCCATTCACGCTGAAAGCCACCTGAAATAGGTCTTAGAATTTGGTAATTAAGCAGAACGAATAAAATTGAAAAAAAAGATCGTTTGATAGAACTTCATCTGGTTGGGTAGGTAGGCCCATTTCGAGTTGGACTCTTGTAAGGGAGGACTTGCGCTTATAATTAGTTGATGATTGTCCTAGCAGCTACAAGGACAGCCACTCCCAAATTGGAGGAAAATTAGGCAGACACTCCAAGTTTGATAAATGAGACCAAGCTCTCTCACAGGGATATCTCATAATTATAGTTTTCTATGATTGCTCCGAGGTTCATTATTCAAGCAACTCGGGGAAAAAACATATGGACTTCATAGGAGTGAGTCAGCGAGCAGCCCAAATTTGGGCTGGTTCTTTTTCAAGTTATTACGGATTGACTCACTGACTTGATTGGTTTCAAGCCCAACCTCGTTTGACCTGAAAAGTTCCTTTGTCAGATCATTTACAGATGTGTTGTAATGGACGATCCAGGAATGCCTGGACAAGTAGTAGGTACCATTATCGGGTGTGCAATCTTCGCTCTCAAGCAAGTTCATGGGTACCAGGTGTTGGATACAGGATATATGGTTCTTTTGAGGGCCAATCTCAATTTAACTCGGACAAGATCGACAACCAAGTTCAAGAGGAGATTTGATCTTCCACAAACCAGCAGGAGCATTGGATTGGGATATCATGTGTGGGTCATTAACCCTCCACTTGGTTAAAGCTGGCCCAATTATAACTGGAACAGATTCGACGTCGATAGGTTTCATCCAACTCCTACAGCGATAACAGTGTTTGTCGACCTGGGAGCTGACTGAAAACGTGCATTCCGGGTCTGGAAGGTAATAATTATGATACGTTGAAAAATATGATTTCTGGTTCTTATCTCAAACGTTCAAGCCAACGATCACTTCTGGTTGGCATGCAACCAGCCGATGAAGGAAAGCCGGTTTTTAACACTGCAGGGAGCCGTACAGGATGGATCGGGACGAGAGAAAATAGCCCATTTCGTGCAACCTCAATAGACCTGCCAATTAAAGGGGCCTCTTTCTTTCTTTCCGAGGAAAAAGAGAGATGGAGAGAGTATACCTACCCTATTATGTGAGATACGTACATTTCCCAGAAATGCAGCAGCGCTCCCATTTCGCATCAGGAGTCACGTCAACCTATGAAATATTGGGGAGCTATTATGCCATTTGTGCATCAATTAAGACGAATGACTGGAAATGAATCTTGGTGAGCCGCTAGATTAAATCTAACGACCATGTGCCTTTTCAAGAAGAAGCCCTTACATTCGCTTCGAATCACACGTTAGACAGACCATTTGTAACGGATAACATTCAATGGACTGCTTGGCAAATAAGACACCACCAATGAATGCACTGTGTTGTGCATATATTCCCTCCGATTTAATGGTTTGTTTAGGATTAAACCAACATGGGCGTAAATCAAATGCGGTATCAATGTGAACTATCTCCACATGATTGGCGGGGGGAAATATGAGTGATGTATTCATTATAAGAGCGGGCATGAATTATTCCCAAGGCAACCAATATGGGATTTGAAAATTCAGTACATGGACATGTCTGACATCGCTCTGGAACAAGGAAATGGAATTGCTTTAGATGAGAAGCGTATATTTAAATGCAAAAATCAAAGTAAAATTTACGCCGAGAGTGAGACCCGTTATTATCAAAATGTGATTGCTTGTCTGCCCTTGAAAAGAGTGATCCAAATCATAAGTGGTCAAGGCAATTTCACCCGCCTCCCTAACAATGGTATTTATTATTATCCACAAGAAATGAATGTGACATGGGAAGTTAGCCGGCGTGAATCCAACTTTAGAGCATTACAAGATACAATTACTTGGGCAATAGTTGCCTTGATTACGACACATATTGCATATAAGAAGAACCCGCGATAAACGAGCATTGAAGGCAAAGCCAGTTTATTATGCCTTTTCCAAGGACC
The DNA here is from genome assembly GCF_007210705.1 of Tigriopus californicus. Classification (NCBI taxonomy): domain Eukaryota; kingdom Metazoa; phylum Arthropoda; class Copepoda; order Harpacticoida; family Harpacticidae; genus Tigriopus; species Tigriopus californicus. The sequence goes on along the minus strand of NC_081441.1, from coordinate 4,031,896 downwards.
TACTAATCTACAAAATTTGCCAATTAACCGGCATGTAAAAAATTAGTGTTCATTAAATGTCATTTCTGACGATCTGGGACTACTATGGAATAGAGCTGCTCATCGGATCCGAATCAGATCGGCGAAAAATTTCGGATTCGGATTCAGACGGATTGACCTTTTTGCTGGGATTCAGATTGAGGATTGAGGAATGGAAAAGTCAGATTGGGTTTGGATCGAAACCCAATTCTAAACTTCAGGATTAACTAAATGTATATAAGTTTGTTTTGAGCATGGTTTGTTACTTTCAAAACTCTCTGGGGGAATTTCAGAACGTTACAGTTGCAAACAATTAATAAATCTATCATCTTAAAAAGAATCTTAATTGTTTGCAATTCCACAGAGATAAAGAGCCACAAAATTTAGAAGAAAGGAATTGAAGTATTTGCTGGCTGAACAGCTGTAAATTTTTAGAGGATATGAAAGACAAATTCCTTCATATTCAACATATCAAGACCTTCAATTTACAATTTTTCCACCATTTTGATGACAGTAATATTTGATTGCTATAATTTTGATTTTCATTCTATGTTTTATCCTACGACTAATTTTCAATTCTTTCTTTGGTTGCATCACTGTTTTTAAAAAAGAGTGGTTTAACTCTGCAAGTTCACTGTTCACAGCAAGAATAAACCTGAACCAATGTAAGAAATTGAATGGATCAAGTCGAAGATAAACAGCCTTTCGGAAAATGATGTGTCTACTCCAGCTATAAGGTAAGTGAAATATGAAAGCATCAAATGCAACTTGGAAAGAAATAAACTATTGGGCCCACATGTATTTTACTTTTCAATCACATTTTCATTTCATTGCTGGAATAATTTGCATTTTTATTTGCATAATTCGACATTTGATTACTACTCAATCTTGCCGCATAAACGTGATGAAGTGACAAGATGATTTGACTTGGGCATAGAAAATTCGAAGAAGTCAAATCTCTCTGCTTCGGATTCAGAACTCAGATTCGGTCGGACTGGGAAAAAATAGCAGATTACAACAAAATCTCTTCGGATCGGATTCGGAGGTCCTGTCAGATCCAACGGACAGCTCCAATGTCAATAAACATAGTAAAATGAAGAAAAGAGAAGAAGCCTTGTGTATATTACGTTTTAACATTCTGAAAATAATGTAATGCCTAGAAAATTAGATCATACTTCCTTGCCTCACATTGGAACATAAAATCAAAGATTTGCATTTCTTACTTAACTTTATATTTATGCAAAATCCGAGTCGCCCTGGGTGCTAGGGTTAGTAAAAATCATCCGAATTTGTTTTCAAAGAGCAGTGTCATATCCGCAGCAGCCTGGTTCTGCCTTTGTGGATGTGATTTGCTTCCATAATGATTTTGAGAAAGCTAAACCAAATGGGGAATCGAAGCGATATGTCTCTATCTCGTTCAGCCTTTTAACTAAAAAGGCCAAGATCTATATTGACAAATCCCTTGGCAGTATAGAGACAGACAATGACCTTCTAGACCCTCAATAATCAGCTCTGTATGTATGCCCTACGAGTTGGGTTACCGTGCTAAAATGTATTCTAACCCCCAAGCTACCTAAGGCAAGGACTTCGACAAGTCTAAACTTCATGATCTCTTGAAACACCTTTGCCATATTTAAAGTAATTGCTCATAGAGACTCTAGAAGACGTACGGTATCAAGTACCTTCAATATTTCTGGTAAAACGTCTTTGAACTTGTTCAACCTTTTGCAAACCTGCCGAGTTCAAGTCTTGAATATGTTTCACTCTTTTGGTCTTCAATCAACTTGTTCAAAGTTAGAATTGTGATACAATCTCTGGTCTTAAACGCTCGATAGATCCAACAGTACAGTACGTTTGGAATTGTCTTCAAAATGATAAAAAGTTTTGATGAGCATATTCAGTTGGAGTACTACCTGCATTATGGGCGAATCGATTGTTCAATAGCTTAGAACTAAGTTCTGGTCGAGGCTACAGCAATTTAATTTTTTTCTGATCGAGTCTTGGATACTTGTTCTAGTGAAGATCAATTCCTTTTCTTTGGCAGCAAAATCGTGAATTTGATATCCCTTCATTTTTCCCCTCGGCAAGTCCCGATAGAAGGGATGGACGAATGCCAGATGTCAACCCAGCTCCAGTTCGCTAAAAGCTTTTGACCGGCTCGTTTATACCCTCACTCGGCTGTCGCGTTCAACGCACAATCACTGGATGTAGGTCAACGTCTTTAAAAAGAGCTCAACATAGCAAAGAGTAGATTAGGCTTTGCCGGTTGCCTTGAGGTTGAGAACTTCTGTAACAGTTTCTGTTCGCAAGTGTCCTACAAGAAATCATTTGTTTCAGCCAAACATGTCATTATCATACTCAATTTTGTAATTTAAAAAGATAAAGACTTATTTTACACCCCTAAAATAAACATATCATAAGAGCATTAATGTGCAACGTATAAATATGAAGTTAAAGTTTCTCACCAAAGGAAGATATTTAAGTACTTCATCTGACTACCAATAACTTTGTTTGCACACAATTCTCGTGAAAGTGATAAGGGTATGGTACGATTTTTTAGATTTAAGTTGCTAAAGTGAGTGTCTACTAATTAGTTTTTGAACCAAGATCATTTAGCTTCGTTTCATATTTTCAATACTACTTGACTGAAAAATCACAGAAATTGGATGAAAATGTTTAGCCCTGTCCATATAAATTTGTATAGTTGAATTTGATACATTACTATTAGGCTGTCTTTGGATTGACCCATTCACCTTTTATTCGAAGAAACAAAGAGTTTGGCGACAGTGTTGCCTTTCAATAGCATGACATGCCAAATAACATTTGTTCCAGTTTCAGACGTCTGCATCTGCCACTGAGAACTTACCAGGAATGGTACAAGTAACGACAAAAAATCGATCAATATCCTTCAATTCAAAATAGTTACCAGCCTTCATAGTAAAATGTGAAGGGTTCAAATAATTTTTTTTATTATAAGTGTTCGCACTCATATACGAGTGAATATATCAGGGGTTATTTTTCTTCGCATTAGATAATTCGCTAAAACAATTTGGAATTGACCTGACACAAAAGTGGCGGCACTGATGACCCGCGTACTTGCAGCTATAACGGCGATGTAACAATTTGGGTCAAACATTTGTTGTAGCGTAATGAGGCTGCTTTAAAAGGACACCTGCTCTCGGCTACATTTTAGTATCAACCTTTTTCTACCATATTCAACACCTCCTCAATTCAAGCTTTTACTCAAAATGGCCACTATTACTGTAGCTTCTGCTCCAAGCGGCATTGAGGTGCCAAGAATTTTGGCTATTGACCAAAAGTACTTTGATTCTCCAAGACGCCAGGTATGAAAACTTCAACTAAAATACATTTTCACCAAATTTAGTGTACAACACTTTCAATTTTAGGCATTGACCCCCAACAGGGAATCTCTTTTGGCCATTGGAATTCCCGGAGTGGGTTATGAGCCTGGCATGACCCTTCCGCCTCTTGGGATCCGCCATTATTTGGACTGTGTTCCAAATAATGTGGCGGTAGGGTTTCAAGTCTTCAATGGAACCAAGCACTCTTTGATTCCACTGAAAAGCGATATCATCAGTGGATGTCTGCTAGATGAGGTCCCATGTAAGATGGCAACACTTTTTTTAAAAAGTGACTCTTTTATTAACTAAATTCCATTCTGTAGGTGTTGCCCCAGGGTTCGTGGAACTGTTTGGCGTGCGGAAGAACACACCGTTCAGTGGAACTCGTGGAACGACGACTTGGCAAATGGGGACAACAAATAACTATCTGTCTGTTGGTTGGTCTGTTCCTTACAACAGAGTCTTGTTCGACAATTGGCTCATGGCCGGGGTCAATGGTGAAGATCCTCAGCGCTGCTTTAACCAAATGTATTGTAAATCGCAGACTTGGTTTCAGCGCAAGCGTTTCAACGAGGAGCTGAACGGGTCGCTCAAGTTTTCTGTGAAAGGTTACAAGATAGCTGCTACCATGGATTGGGAGTACAAGTCCATGGCTAGCATTACTGTTGTACCCCATGATCCCGACGAGATTGCTGATCGCCTTTATAATTTTGCAATGTCGGACATCTGAAATGTTCACCCATATGGTTTTTACTCAGATGAAATATATAAATATCCGAACACTAGAGGAATTTATTTGATAGCTAGGTTGTAGAAAGAGAGGGTTAATTTTTCGATTACTGCCTTAAACTAGCATATCTCGAACTGCAGTATAGGCGTGGTTGCTAGACGAATTCTGTGAAAGTTTGCACCAGCAGAGTTATCATGTTTCATGTCGGGATTTATGAACGAAACTGTTGTATGTTGGATAAAAGACAACAGAGCTTAAGCACAAAAATTGTTGTTTGGAAAAAGTGCATTTGTGTGAGCAGATGGCTATTCTAATTACGTATAGTTCGAGAAATGAACATAGCAGAATGAACCGACGATTTTGGTATGGCAAATATATGAAGGGTATGGTTATTCGATCGATGTGCTTACCTGAACGATCAATAAACGGATTTCATCATGCGAGCCATTGATAATACTAACAGTACGAGGCAATTCATTTTATCCATTCTCTCGACGTGAACATAGTTAGCATTGTTAGGTCATGAACTGCACTCAAGCACTAAATGTAGGTCTCGGGCAGTTTATCAATACACTCATTAAAATAAAGTCGCTCGAAAGAGTCAACATCTCTAGCACATGGAGCCCACGTGTTATCACAGTCTTAAACACGCTACAGATAATTGGGATCCACGTGCGAGGTGCTTACAATTGAAGTATTTATAGTTATAATAATATATTGGACCATGAAACATGGATTGACAATGTGTGGCTACCAGACATGCTCATTTCATGTCTAAGGAATCCCCATTATTAAGAGATTGTTGCCAACTGAGAATTGTTCGGAATACAGGTCTTCCATGGAACCAAGCGTTCTCTGCTTCCACTGAAAAGCGATATCATCAATGGATGTGATCCCAAGTAAGTTGGGGACACTTTTGAAAGATGGCTTGTTTATTAACTAATCTTTTCTATAAGCTTCTCAGTCTACTTTGGGAATTCCAAAAATTGAACTATGAGCCCGTCCCTCCCACCTCTTGGGATCCCCCATTATTTGGACTGTGTTCCAAACAATGTGGCGGTAGGGATTCAAGCCTTCAATGGAACCAAGTATTCTCTGATTTTACTGAAAAGCGATATCATCAGTAGATGTCTGCTCGATGAGGCCCCATGTAAGTTGGCAACACTTCAAAAGAAAAATGACTCGTTTAATAACTAAAGTCCATTCTATTGGCGTTGCCCCAGGGTTCGTGGAACTGTTTGGCGTGTGGAAGAACACACCGTTCAGTGGAACTCGTGGAACGATGACTTGGCAAATGGGGACAACAAATAACTATCTGTCTGTTGGTTGGTCTGTTCCTTACAACAGAGTCTTGTTCGACAATTGGCTCATGGCCGGGGTCAATGGTGAAGATCCTCAGCGCTGCTTTAACCAAATGTATTGCAAATCGCAGACTTGGTTTCAGCGCAAGCGTTTCAACGAGGAGCTGAACGGGTCGCTCAAGTTTTCTGTGAAAGGCTGCAAGATAGTTGCCACCATGGATTGGGAGTACAAGCCCACGGTTGGCGAGATTGTTGTAATAAAGATTATGTCAAGATTGCCTTTGAGATCGATTTTATATATTAAACTTGGAGAAAATGAGCATTTTTCAGTCTTTTAATGAATTTGTTATGCAAGGAAATACAAGTTTTCGAGTTGTACTAATATTTTGTTTATTTAGCTTTGGTCTTTTGATATCATTCGCCGGTATGGAATTGACTGCTCTGCATTTTATACTTTTAAAATTTGCCCTGAAACTAGGAGAATACTTTCCTGCCTTCGGCAACATATTTCAATTATAGATTGAGAGAGATAGAAACCTTAGCACAACAATTGCCCTTGAAAAAACTTAAATGAAATTACTACAAGATAGTTCCGTTTTAATTCTTGCCATGCGTGAGTGTGTGCTAATATTATGTCCAAAATCAAACTCCCTAAGATTTTCAAAAATTATTTTCCCCAGACAAAATTTGGGCTTGGCAAGTTAAACTAGGTTTAGTGATCATTTATCTTGATGTCGCGTAGATATAAGATTGAGGGCGAGATTTTGAGAGTTACGCATTGCACCGGATTTATATCGTGTTCGACTCATTAATAACGAAGAGCGAGCCTGATTTGATTCGTACTGATAAGTGATCCTGGTTATGATATTTTTGCCTAAATCGGTCCATCGATCCTGTATTTGCCTTTGAAAAATGTTATTCCCCAACATCTCAACACCTTTGATGACAGTTGCCAATGAAAGTGTGAGAATATTGAACCAATGAAATAATTACATACATTTCTTTGTTTAGAAAACGTTTCCTGATTCTAGGTCAAAACGCTACCGATTCATCCCTCTATTTGAGATTTTCATAGCGTGGAGGTTTATCTGATTCTCACCAAAAACATTTTTATCTTATCATTTTAGTTGCAGGATCTCGTACGGATTGCAGAGAGGTGCAGACTGTAAAAGTACGCTTTATCATCTACTTAATTTTGGCTCTATATATATCCAGGATAGCCGGACACAACACATATTCCCCTCGCAAGGGAACACCCGAACACGGGGTATTGACAAAAAATACTGCACATAATATGAACACTACAGAAATATGTCGGGATCGTGTTACATGAAATTGTTCGAAATCGGGTATCTAAGAGGTAACATCCCAATACACACTTCTGATTCCCAGCAGCGGCAAGGTTGTCCAGGACAGGAACCAGATTAAGCAATAAAATGCTGTGTATTTATCTAATTTTGAACAGATTTGAGATGCCAAGTGCTAAACCAAAATCTTAACACATTTCAACTTAACAAAACCTCAACGGCATTTTGCTGTGACTAAAAATGTTCAAGAATTTTAATTTTTTTTTCCGCATTTACTGAGTGATTTAGTATGTGTCATAAGTTTAAGAGTGGCCATTAATTTTCAAGTATTGTTGGATATCGTATACCTTCGTATTCTTATGAACTTCATTTTTTGTTGAACAATAGTTCCAGGGCAATATTCTTACGTCGGCGGTAATTTTCCCCTTAAAACCCCCGGCAGTTCAAGTAATCGAAAGGTTTTTCAAAATTGCCTATATACAGTATCTGACCCGAGAGCTCTTAAAAAAACGAATCCCTGATCACCTCTTATGTCGCACAACTGAACTGCGTGCAATTCCTTTTTTCCCATAGGTCTAAATTCCATAATCAAAGTCAGTTAGGTGAGCCTTAGCGAGATCTAAAGGTAATTTCATTCTTCAATAACTTCAAGAAAAACCTGAAATGGTATCACTCGTTTCATTTTCAGTTGATCCGTCATTTGATCGGGATTCCAACGTTTTCGGTTGCAAGCAAGAATAATATTGAATTTTGATTTGACGCATGAAAAGCAGTTTTCATAAATCAATCATCTCAACTTGGATCATGCAGAGATAAAGACCATCCTCAACACTTATCGATTAACTTATAGAGATCTTCTTTCTTCCATACTTTCTTTCTGATTCAGCTTATTAGACCATTGCACCCAAGAACCAATCCTTGGTCCTCCCTTCCAAGCTCACGTATTCGTGAATAAAGGGCTTGAAATTGAAGGTAACGCAGCAGCCCTTGTTTATGGTTCAAACTTCAATGCCATATTTCTCAGACACCCAAACAATGGGCAAATTTTCCCCAAGTGTGACCAACTTCAAGTATATCACTGAAGCCACGGCTGAGCTTTGAACAAAAACTTTCCACGCACGTGACAACATTTTAAAGGATGACCTCGGTAAATGTCGAGAGAAGGACAATTTTTCAAAGTTTGGAGGCTGGTTGGACTCGTTAAATCAAGTGAGAGTTGAGGCGAACGTGCGGAAGGTTGTGTGGGTGGATGGACGGAAGTCATTATTATTATTACGCCATGAGTCGGAACTACCATCTTGTGCTGTCTAGAATGGGGTCATTTCAACACTCAGTTGTCAGCAGAACCTAGGGTGCCATCAAACCCACCAGAATCATTATTATTCTTAAGATCATTTGGATCCTCTTGCTTCATTGCCCACCAAGTTTGATGCTCGGAAGGTTCCTAACAGACAGTGCAGCTTGTCCGCGTCAAGTTGTGAGGATACGACCAAGAAGACATTGATGTTAATTGCTATGTGTAAGCTCTCAAATTTCCGGTTCAACTGGTGTTCAATGAGAGGTTGGGGATGTTGCGTCGGTCGCTCGCCACTGGAAACCTCTCTTGGCCAATAACGGGACTCATTCAACCTAATAAGGATCAATTTGAATAGTGTGAGAAAAGAGAACACGTTGATTACCAATCAATGTGCCTTCTTGGGGATCGATTTTCTGTCGATCGAAGGGATAGATGACTCAACAAGAACACATTAGCGGTTTTTAGAACGAGCCTTTGATGATTTTGTGACTTTGTATTAAATGAGAATATAATCCAAGGCCAACCCCAATTCAAGGTCTAAGGTGTGCAACATCGTTTTCGTATTGATCATGCTACCACACAAACCTGTTCCATTCCCACTTCAAATCTCGTTTTGTGGTGGTTTCATTTTTAGTTTCTTCCACTGTTTTCTGGCACGATTTTCTCGGAAAAGCTCGTAGTTATCAATCAAAGTCTCTGATAGGTATTATTAATCTTCCAGAACTGGCTTGAGTTTAAGAATAAATGGACTCATCCAGCCGAAATCCTCATTTGATCTTCGGCCAAGAAGCCGAATCAGAAATTTTTCCCAACCACCGTGGTTACGTAACAATTATCTTTTATTGGTGGTTAGTGACTGGATTGACTTCAGAACATTCCAGGTGTTGTGCCAAAAAATGAAATCTCTATAGTTCTTTGTTCACGTAAAGTCCCCTGCAAGCTAATGAAGTCTCAGAATACTCACCTTGATACCGAAGATCCCCTCTGCCAAACCATAATAGATTGGAGGTGTCCGAATGCTTGTGATAAATTGGTTGAATCGGTGTTAGAACCAACTTGGTGAGTGCCATTGATGCTCCGCCCAGATGCGAATTGCCTCATAATGGGGATGGGAGACTCTCGGGATGGATTAACTGTAATGATGTACAATGGAATATGCATTCGAAGACAATTATAGCTCTCATTTGATTGAGGGAATGAGCCCACCTACGGCTACCGAATGCTCAATCCCTCTCACTTTGGGGTCCGAGATGACAAGGTGCTAACATTTAAATCTAATCGATTCCAAGCACTTCGTCTTGGTCATCTGGCCCACTCATCAAGGTGAAGCAGATTATTTAACCTTCAAATGCTGCAAGAAATGGCTAATAGATATTGGAGGTTTGAAATATTTTAGTGATAGGTAATATCACCATTGAAGAGATGGCAAGTTTTGATCCAAAACGTGAACGACAGGATTCTATGTGTCTTATTACGTAGACTGACAATCATGCTTGGTCAAAAGTACTCAGGCTCGATTGAGCCAAACGAAGTGCATATTTTTGGCACTATTTCCCATCTTCTAATTGTTTCTCAAAAAACTTTTTTGACGCCCTCAGGTTGTCCATCCAATCCCCCATGCAAGCAGAGTATATGGATGAACCGTTGGTTGTGGCCCAAGGCCTCTTCGAGGTCACTAACGAAATAAAAATCCGTAAATACTGGAGCAAACTACCTCGATCAGATAGTGAGTGAACAAACTCTAGTCTCTCGTGATGATCCCCTGTAGTGGTTTTTGTTCGCCAAACGATCCGCCACTTCGCTCGGACGCGATCGAGTGTCGAAATGACCAAGAAGGATGTACTTCCGGAAACATCTTTCAAAGCTCTGTCCGTCTCCTATTGACCGTAAGTTGGAGGCAGATGGGCCATCATCATATCTACTGTATAGTGTATCTTTGACAGTGGCCCAACCTCTTGTGTTGGATCTGCCCACCTATACGTATGTACGTACGTACCACTACTACATTACAGTACTGTAGATATTCATTCGCATTGGCTTCATGCGATATTCTTCGCTCGCTGGATAGATTGCGTACCTGTTCTACGGTCAAGGAACCTACGCCGAGGTCATGACAATTTGGCCCACTGCGATCAAACATGAACTTAACTTGGGTTTGATTATGATAAAGGCAGTAACTCTCCTATGGAAAGAAGAGCTCTTTCTTTGTTCATTGGAGAGACAGGGTATAATGACTAAATTGGTGCCTGACTTTGCAAGGGTCCCGTATCCTGTCTTGGTGGGAACTCACGGATCATTTCATTTTGCGTACGAGACGCTTCTCATATTCCAAGCCATCCACTTGAGCTGGTTTTAAATGAGTGTCTTCCGATCAAGAGCCAGGGGTTGCCAAGTCTTTGTTGAGAATGGATGTCTCCGGCTGAGATTGGCCCTGTGAACTCCTCTTCTTGGTGGGAACTCACGGATCATTTCATTTTGCGTACGAGACGCTTCTCATATTCCAAGCCATCCACTTGAGCTGGTTTTAAATGAGTGTCTTCCGATCAAGAGTCAGGGGTTGCCAAGTCTTTGTTGAGAATGGATGTCTCCGGCTGAGATTGGCCCTGTGAACTCCTCTTCTATGTAGTCCATGCATGGAAAGGCATCATGAAAATAGGGGATGAGGGGTGAGGATGTTCAAGTTCAAACCGAACTCCAGATCGAGAGGAAGAGGGAATGGGGAGGACATCACAAAGGAGTGCAAAGCACACTCGCACAAACGCTCACGTTGTCTACTTACCACTACGTACCACTGCACTACTAGTATACCAATATGTATGTAGGTATGTATTGTGTGGCTGGCGCCTTCCAGTCATCCTACCATAACCCAGTGGTACGTACGTAAGCGTAAGTAACCCGCTCAAGCAGGCCTATTGGCGAAGCGGCGACCAGATGTGGTTTGGATAGATAGATGGATGGATGGATGGATGGGTGGATGGGTGGATAGTTGGTAGTTTGGTTGGCGGTAAGTGTAACTAAGTGGTACCTTCGGGCAGTGTTGTTGTTGCTTTTTGCTACACATCTTCAAAATGAGTGTGTGTATATTTCTGCGTGTGTGCGTGTGTACGTCCCCGGGATGGACGAAGAAGGCCTGCTTTATAGTAAAAAGGGGGCGGCAAACAATTGCGAGGACGGGAATGTGAAGGGCCTGGAATGATCAAACCCCAAGAAGATATCACACTAAACTCTGGACCAGCACCATCAGTATAGCATCCAACATGAACCCGAAAAGAAGTGTGATCCTCTTGCTCCTGGGGACTTTGTCCTTTATCATGGCACAAGAGGACGAAAGCAACCCTGACGTGGAATCCTCAACACTGGGGTCCAGTGAGCCTCTTATCCCGCAATTTGAACAGCCCAAGAAAATGGAGAACGAGAAGAAAGATCATGAGAACAGCGGGACAGAGCGGCACATCAACATCATCGAGATCGATACGCCTTTGGGACCCGTTCAAGGCATGTTCCGGGCCACAGCGAGTGGCAACAATATCTATGCGTTCATGGGTCTCCCCTACGCTGAGCCTCCTTTGCAAGATTACCGCTTCACGGATCCCTTCCCCAAAGCTCCTTGGATCAATGCTGTGGATGCCACAGCTGTGAAACCTCTGTGCCTCCAGACCAACTCGATCTCGTTCAAGATGGAGGGCGAGGAGGACTGCCTGTACCTGAATATCTACTCACCAAAGCTACCTCATGCCGGCAGCAATGCTCGCGACGGTCTTCTCCTTCCGGTGGTCGTTTTCATTCACGGCATGGAACACTTCACCTCCGACACGTCGAGCCAATGGAACCCTGAGCTCTTGGTGGAGGAAGACGTGGTGGTGGTGACTTTAAGCTACCGTTTGGGCGTTTTCGGATTCCTCAACATCAACCACCCCTTGCTGTCCGGCAACCAAGGTCTCAAGGATCAACTGGAGGCTCTTCGATGGATCCGACAGAACATCCATGTTTTCGGAGGTGACGGCAAGCGTCTGACCCTGATGGGACACGGCTCTGGCGCCATCAGTGTGGACCTGCACCGATACTCCTACCAGACTCGGGATCAAGGCCTGTTCCACTCACTCATCATGCAATCTGGATCCGCTCTCTCTCTTCACCATCCCATGATGAAGCAGTCGACCATCACCAATTCTCAACGATTTGCCGAAGAGGTCGGATGCAATCAAACTAACCCCAACGATATTGTCGAATGTCTTCAAGCCAAGCCCGCCGAGGAGCTCTTGGAAATGAGCAAATTGGAAGAAGATCCTCTTTTGGCCTTAAAAAAGGACCAAAATGGCACCAATTTCATGTTTCTACCCTCGTTGGATCCTCTTTCCGAATTCCCTTACATGACCGAGCTGCCTTTCTCTTCGTTGATGAAGGGCGATTACGAGGATCTGCCCAACATCCGGGGCATGACTCAAGACGAAGGTGGATACTTGACGGGTCAATTTTGGGATTTCCAAGATGAGTTGTCCATGAACTGGACCGAATTAGGATCGGCCTTCATCTTTGGCTCCACTGCAGCAGATCGCTCCCTGACCGAAGAGATCAAGACCAACGTGATCAAACGATTTTACGTGGGCACCCAGAACTTCACGAATGACCTCAAGGAGGAGATGGGACAGCTCTTCACCGACATCATGACCATGTCCAACACCCTGAAGTCCATTGAATTCGATTCCATCAACTTGCAAAAACCCTCTTACCTGTATTTGCTCAGCCACAAACCCTCCACCAGTCTGAGTTCGCTGCTTCCGGCAGGTGGCGAGGATTTGGGTGTTATCCACGGTGACGATCTCTCGTTTCTTTTCAAGGACGCCTTCGGTATCGACAACGCCATCCTCTCGCAGGAGGACAAGGAGACCTCGAAGAACTTTATCCGAGTCATGACCAATTTCATTAAGTACCAAGACCCGACCCCCTTCGTCGGCGTTCAAACTTGGGTGCCTGTCAATGCGAGTTCACTGAATTATCTAGACATTATGGCCGAGCCTGAGCTCAAGGACTTCTCGATCAGCGAAAGGCGATACTTCTGGCAACGCGTCTATTGGGACGATGTCGAGGCTCAACAGGAGAAGAAGACCACGGTCCGATCCTCGAGTAGTGCCACGCCCCTTTCCCTCTCTCAAGGTCCTACTGTGAGGGCTCTTTCCTAAATAAACCAACCCACCATTGTGATTTCCTCTCCTCATTCAGCTTAAGAAATAAAGGATATTTTATTTGGAAACTTCCTCGTGCGTTGTTCAAGCTCAAGCTCGTTTAGTTGAAGAAATAACCTTGCATGCATGACACTGGATTAACAAAGGGAGTGTTCGCCTTTTTCCCTCAAGTACTGCACATAATGCCTGTCTTTTGCTTTTGACACTCTTACGTACTACTTGTCGTGAAAATGCTCATGCTAATCTAAATCGTGCTCCAGGTACTTCTAGCTCGTCCGAAATAAATAGACGCCATGAAAACGAGACGGAAAAAAAGCAAAACAAAACACGACTCTTTGCAGACATCCGAGCTTGTCACTTCCATTATTTATTAACCGAGAGTGGGTAGTTCCGTTTTACTTCCGGCTCATCTTCGCCAACGACCATTGTCCGATTTGGCCAATGGCCTCATCGCCCCTTCTGTTTGGGAATGATTTATCCTGGATAGTCTAACCATTCCTGTGGAGAAAAGAAGAAGAATAGAATCAAAAAGAAAGAAAACATGCGTCCTCTATCTCGGACGTATCTTCTTCGCCAGTAAACATTTGAGGTAAGAGTACCAAATCAAGCATTGATATTTTCCACCTTGGCCAGAACGATGGTGGTCAGGTCGATCTTTTGGCAGTCGACATCCTTGTGAGAGCGGTCACAAAGATGAGGAAGTACCCGCTTACTGGGCAGTCAATTGAATATTCAACAAGATTGATGATGTTTATTTCGACGAAGTGCCTTGGACATGAAAATCTGCTGCCACTTTCTGAGCTGACAATAACCCTAAATGACTTGAAGCATGAAATTGGGCGTGAGGAGGTTTATGCATATGTAAAATAGTGTTTGTAAACTTGCATCAATCAAAGTGTGCGTTTATGGCATTTTCCCTGTAGTAAAATCGATTTAGATACAGTTCATTTTAGCCATCTGAATGATTTGTTCGTATACGGTATACATGTTTCAATGATTCAGGCGATGCGAATTTTTTGTCTTCCATGGTAATCCCCTATTTCTGGCAGTCCGTGATTCTTACGAGTACTTAGATGAAATGATTCGCGAGTCAAAATCAACGTTTGAAATCACTCCCGAAAAGTTATCGTATTGTTATTGTAACGTAAAACATTACGTAACAATCCTTTCTAAAATATTCTACTTCTTGAGGTTTCTTCCAGCTGACTGTGGAATACGATAGGAGCATGTCTACCCTGTCTTCCCCGTAAGAGACCACAAATATTCATTCCAGTTGTTGTTCCAGCAGACAACAGAGTATTTTACTAGTGAAACGTTGGTGTTTTTATTTTTCTCACTCGTTATTCTATTTCGTTGAAATTGAAAAGGGCCTCCTGTCTGAGTCAAGCTTGGCAACAACCCTGGTCCTTTTCTGGATTACAGACCACAA
>NC_081441.1:4012108-4017238 GCF_007210705.1 Tigriopus californicus | reverse complement strand
AAGGGCCTCCTGTCTGAGTCAAGCTTGGCAACAACCCTGGTCCTTTTCTGGATTACAGACCACAAGATGAATTTCGTTTCGTGGTACAAACGGGGCCATCTCTTTCATCTCAAGAGTCTCTGGATTCATCTCGAGTCACTCAAGCACCTTGTCCATCTCCTCCTACGTCTCCAAGATGAGCCAACCAATACCACCAATCCAAGCCGATAAGAAGCAACATTAGGCCACTAGCCCTCGAAACGTCTTGGCCGAGAAAACACGAGATCTGAGTCAAGGCCTACTACTCTCCCAGGTCAATCAAGTTTCTACTGTTCAAGCCAGAGTCAAGCGAGCTCTCCAGAATCTTGGTCGTCTATCAATCGAAAACCCGCCGGATGAGTGTAATGTCCATGAAAGTTCCGCACCGATGGTTGATATTGTTACCTAACCACCCGTTTCATATTGGTATATTTTTGATGGCTTCAATTGTTTGGTGAATTCACTCGAATCAAGGCCTACTTGAAGTGGAAGCTTCTTCCCTCCGCCACCATCATGCCCAATGCCCAGGAAGCCACCTGTGGTGAGATGGTCGCTGAACAACACTCGGTCGGCAGAGTCATATGAAGAGGAGATAGTGGAAGGAAAGCTGGGGCATTCGAGCATATTCTTGGCCGAGTGTCCCACAGAGTGTTTCAATGGAACGTCTTGTCTAGGGAATAATATTATTTTGGGTTGTGGCATGACATCAAAACACAGGTCGTTGTTGCTAATTGGTTGTAGGTTTTGGGAAAGGAACTGCAAATCCTTTCCATTCCATTTCAATACTAGTGCAAGGGTAACGACCGAAAACTCGTTTTTTCAATCTCATGTTGGACTTTTTTTTCAAGTTTTTTATTGAGGGTTATTTTAGGTATTTTAGCAATAGTGCATCAATGCTTCCGAAAATTAGCCTAGTTAGGTCATAATGAATTTCTAATTTGTATAGATCAGTTTGAGGTTTAAATTCTTAGGCGGTTGGATATAATGAATATCTTATGCAATTTTTCATTATTTTATTTGTATTTGTAAGCCATAGTTGGTCTTGAAACTTCACTTCATGAGCCAGACAGGGTACGAAAACTACAACTACATGTATTCATAAAGAGATCGCAGACCAGGAGTTACCATCCTTAGTTTTGTCAAAGGTAATTTTAGCTAGTATCGGCGTTCCATTTTTCCAACGAATTTTGTTGGAACGAATTCCTCCCTTTGACCAATGGAACAGGAGCAGCAGTTCGTTTCTAAGTGAATCTGTGAAAGCCCCAGTAAGTTGAAGGTCAAATTGGCGTTGTCCTTCAATGAGTCTACATTTTGATAAGCAAATGGGCTGACAAGGGGGGAAATACGACAACCTTGGAACCAAATCAACATGGTGAGTTGCGTCTCCAAATGGTGGACGAGGCCTCAAACGTTTTGACCGCCCTGTGTTTTGTATCTAGGTTTTGAAGCCTCTGTGGAGACGCCAGTGTTCATCTTTACCCGGAGGCTATGTGCTAGAATACGACGAACCCCTACCTACGTACGTAGGTGCTCGACTACTAGAGTAGTCCAGTAGATTTCCAAGTAAACACGTAACCGTCGGTGGTTTCGTTAGTGCTGGCTTGGGCCCTCTCTCCTTCTCTCTCTCTTTCCGGGAGGAGAAAGAAAGGCAGAGTGGGAAGAGATACTTAAAATACAACCTGAGAGATTCCCGAATCAGTTATAGATTGGACACCATGAAGATGACAAGTCAACGGTGTAGCTTCTACATTTGCTTGGCGCTATTGGCCTTTGTGGCTGTGACCCGCGCCCAAAACCAGGAAACCGACAAAAAGACCGAACAACCCAATGCCAACAAGAACAACAAGAACCTCGAAGGAAACAATGACAATGCCAAAGACACCATGAAGAACGAAAACGCTCAAAACAAGCCTAAAGATGCAATGCAAAAAGAAGAGACAATGGAGACAATCGAAATTGGAACACCCTCGGGACCTCTCATGGGGAAGATTGTGGAAAGTGAGGGAGAGACCTCGAAGAGCTATTACCAGTTCTTGGGCATTCCCTATGCCGAAGCTCCCATCGAAGAGCTTCGGTTCCGTGAACCCCAACCCAAGGAGCCGTGGACGGACGCCTTGAACGCTACGTCCTTCCAAGCCAAATGCCCCCAACCTCATGCCAATGGTTCGATCATTGGTGAGGAAGATTGCTTGTTCCTCAACGTGTTCACACCCAGAATTCCGGCCCAGGATTCAACCCGATCATTTAAGAAGTCCAGCCTCTTGCCCGTCATGGTTTACATTCACGGTGGTAACTTCATCAAGGGAAGCGGTAACATGATTCCCGAGCCCCTGGTTAAGAAGGACGTGATCGTGGTCACTTTCAACTACCGCTTGGGAGCACTTGGGTTTCTGAATCTAGGTCACCCGAGCTCTCCGGGCAATCAAGGCCTCAAGGATCAGCTGCAGGCCTTCCAATGGGTTCAAAACCACATCATTGCCTTTGGAGGAGACCCAACCCAGATCACCATCGTTGGACATTCTGCTGGAGCCACGAGTGCTCAAATCCACTTGTTGTCCCCTCAAGGCCATGGACTTTATCAGGGAGCCATCGTTCAATCTGGCAACCTTCTGTACATGAACGAGCAACTTCGACGGGGCATCGTCCAAGCCGATTCAGCTCGTTTGGCACGTGATGTGGGGTGCTTGAATCCCAACCCTAATGAGCTTTTCGCTTGCATGCAAGAGACAAAATTCGAAGACCTTCACCTGAACGCAACCGGCCTTCCCAAGAATATCACTGCGGACTTGGAGGCGACGCTCAATGGGAATGGCACTTTCAACTTTGGACCGTCCATTGAGACATCTAGTCCTAACCCAATCCTGCCCCAACATCCCTTGGAGCTTTTGAATGCCAGACGTGGCAAGGATATCCCCTTGATCGTTGGGTTCGTCGAAAATGAAGGTTCAATGTTTCTGGCCCAGAACTTGGATAATTTAGAGGCCATCAACGGGAATTGGTCCTACTTTGGCCCCAAGATCGTGTTTGGATCTCAATATGATGACATCACGGACCTTAAGCAATTAAAGGCCAATGTGACCCGTCATTTCTATTTGGGCACCAAGAACATCAGCCATGAGGTTCAAGACGATCTGGTGGATTTCTTCAGTGATGCCGAATACCTCGCTCCCGGAATTCAGCTCATTAACGAAATGACCGCAAACCGAAATGCTCCCGTCTTCGCTTACGAAATTGCCCATCAACCCAACACTCAGTCGTACCTTGAACTGGTTGGCTGATTGAAATCTGCCAGTGGCACCAACCATGGCAATGATCTGCTCTACCTCTTCAATGAGATTGACAACCAGAAGGTCGCCATTGAAGACGAGGAGGATATGAAAGTTGGCGATGTGGTCACCACCCTGTGGACTAACTTTGCCAAGCATTTTGATCCCACTCCTTATCAGAACGAAGACATTCCCATTTGGGAGGAGTTCTCCCCGGAATCCTCAATGATCCTGAGAATCGCAAATTCCACCGAGACTCAAGAAGGCTTCTACCCAGACCGCATGTACTTTTGGAACAAGATCGTTTGGGGTGATATCATCGAAGGCAATGATGGTCAACAACATCATTCGTCACAACCCGGCCCCGGATTCCTTCCTGGACCTCCCATTGCCATTCCTCAAGCTCCTATCGACATCCCAGAAGGCCCTCACCAGGGACTTGCATCCTTCGCCGGCTCACATCAACAACAACAGCAACAACAGCAGTCCCATAAACAATTGATTGGCTCCGGAGGCCAATTTCAAAGCCAACCGGGCGTTGTCAGCCCTTACCGATTCGTCCAGCCCTTCCGTGGTCAGCCGTCCACTCCCGCCGGTCAAGGGGGATTCTACTACAATATCTAAAGAAAAAGACCGAACCTAAAACATACGCCGAATCCCAGAATTAAATGCTCAAGCACGATTTTATAAAATAAATCTAAAACAGAGACATGCGTTTAAATAGCTTCACGAATTTCATAGAGTGAAATGTCGCCATGAAGCCAGAGATAATTTGCCTTAGGACATGGACGAAGGTACACTGGACATATTTGACGCCGGCAATTGTACCCTAATAGTATTCCGACTTTTAGGCAAGCGCTGGTACCAGTAAACAAACTTGCCTGCCAATGCCAGTGATTGGCGTTGTCAACTGGTTTTAACTAGAGGGCTAGTCAACGAAGCTGACCTCTACTCATATAGCAATGCGAAAGAAGGGTCAGCTTCTCAAAAACATGTTTAAAGCTCCAAACTTGCATCGCTGACACTGGTACCAGCAAACAAACGAACCTGCCAGAGCTTGCCTAAACGTCCCCATAACGGAAAATTTAGAAAGTATTGAACTGAACCTCCCGACCAGAAATTGGAAAACTCAGTCACGCTGTCCAAACCACGCAGCGTCACTCGCCATAGACATTCAAAATTATATGGACGAACATGACAAGTTTCACGCTGTAGCTCAAGCAGGTTGTATATAGAAGAGTTCTCGTCCTCACCTTTTTTCTATGGTTCAAATTTTCAGTTGTTCAAGTTGAGGTTGAGCTAAACGGGGGATACAACATGGACGAACAAAGAAATTTTACTTGCGTGGATAAAAAAAACGTGAGAGGAATTCGTGCAAACTTCCACACTATTTTTGATGTCAGTGGTTGCCAGAAACATCCAAGCACTCCTTGACAGTGAATGAAAGGTGTTTTAATCACTCATGAGCGAAAAAGAGCCAACAATTGCACGATCCTTGAATTCCAATGTCAATAATCTTGAATTTTAAACACTTCAATAAGTGAAAACTGGAGCGCAATGGCAGGAAGTGATCAGCAGTAGCCTATTAGAAAGGATAGAGGGCTAAAAACCGATCCAAGGTAAGGCCTAAATCATTGCTTTTGCCCCGTATCTTAATGAGATCGAAGCCTACCGAGGTATCCGACGACAATTGGAAAGACCTCCAGTTAAATTGAGACCTCCATGCTTAGGACCACCACCGTTTATTAGTGATTGAGATCAGATGCAGCACCAGGGTGGGCAATTTTGAGAATTAGCGTGACTTTTGGACACCAAGTGGACAAAAGTGTCCAAAAGTGGACAAAAG
>NC_081441.1:3962085-4012057 GCF_007210705.1 Tigriopus californicus | reverse complement strand
ACTAATGAAATTTGCACTGTCTGGTCTTGTCCAGCAAATTCCTTGCTTGTTTTACAGATGGATAATTGTTTTACAACATTTTCCACTGAAACACGAGACCTACACCTACGTGTCAAATGAGCAACGTGTAAAACTGGAATAAAAAATGGCCTTCATTTCGGAGTATTTTTACCTGAACAAAGTACTGTCTCGTCATCCAAACAGACCTCAACTAACGAAAAGGCATGTTGACCTGACTGGTTGTATTCGGATGGTCACACAATAGGTCTTTTTCTTTTTGTCTGGGCATTGATTAACAATACAGATGCATCGAACAATTTTTATTTTTGGGCTTGTGAAAAATCCAACTATGCCCCTTCTTTGTAAATGAAACTCCAGATTGCCAATGACAACATCATCAATGATGCTTTTGTTTTCTAAGACGTCCCAATGATTTGAGTGAGTCCATTGGGATCTGCGTGAGAACCTTGCTTTTTCCGGAGGGATATGCACGCACTCACCCACTCACAAGTACATACAGACACACAGACAGACAGACAGATAGACAGGCTGACTGCGAAGAGTGATTTGCATTCTTGTGTGGCTTTCTGTAACATTTCAAACTCATTGAGTGCTCTGTTTCTCGGCAGAGAGAGGAGTGTGCACATTTTGCACAATCCATTTATTCATTAGTGAACCTTACATGTGAATGTGGCTGCATCGTTGCGTTTGCTTCTTAGTTTGGCAAGGGTATGAAAGGCTATGAGAGGCTATGAGTGCATGCACTGTTCAGTATATTCCACTAAGTGTTCATGTTTTGGATCTTACCTCAAAAATTAAACGTACACCAGATCTCAAGACTCTTGCGCCTTGCTTGCGCGTTCCATGAGCGAAGAAGAAGAAGAAGAAGAACACACCGGACCAGGGGGAATCTGGACTTCTGTTTGCCTTGAAACTCGCAGTTGTACGAACACACAAAAACCCCTCACTTGGATCTTAAACAGACACATTCGGCCATATCTGTATTTGATATTAGTGGCGTCACTACAGCAGCAGCACCACCACCACCACCACTACCACCACCACGACGATGCCTGCTAGCTGTACGTACGTGCTAGTGCACTGCACAAAATGGGACGACCAGAATGGTGAGTGTGTTTGATAGAGAGATGCCTGGCTAGAAGCTGGTCCCCAAATCCCCACAGACGACTGACTGGCTGTACATACACAATGGCAGTTCTGGATTTTAAATTGACAGATTGTTCTGCCAGGTCTGGTCCAACTGGAGAGAACCAGCACCCTTGAACAACAGTCCCGAGTGTAAAGAACGGTGGGATCCCTGCCTCACTGGCTGGCTGGAAAAAAAATCGCATACAATTCTTAATTTGACACAGCCTTTTGGGGCTGCATAACTTAGTCGAAGAAGTGTCAGAGCCACTGAATTTGACCTCCTCTTCTTAGATCTCGCCAGTACTGGATCAACAGAATGCTCGCAATGTGAACGAAATCTTACGCCGTTCATGCTTGCTTTGACCCCCGGTAAAACGTGGATGAGGGTTCACCGATCCATGTGCTGATTTCGCTTCCAAATTTAGGATGTGATGGGTCAAAGCGTTTCGTTGAGGGCTTGTTCTTATGTCATCTGGTCAACATATGCCTGAAATATCAAGGTGAGCACCGCTGAACTGAAGACAGGAGAGGGGGCGTAAGCTGTATGAAAACGAAGCCTCGAGTCCCATGTGGTTGGAGAAATCCAGGGTATGTAGTATGCATGTAGTATGTGCGTATCGATCCTCAGATTTCTTGGTTTCCAAGCTGTTCCTAACTGCCAAATGTGAAGTTCAAGAGGTCAACTTGATTTATTTGCCTCGATCAGGCAGTCAATGAATAATTTCTAGCCGATTCCTTCGCGTGAGGAACGTCATCATGAGGAAATTTGAGGGAGTCTTGGAATTCGATCTAAATGTAAATGAACCCACAAAATGACTGTGTGCCGTTCACCTATAAATCTGAAACAATAACAAGCGTGTATTCCATATGTTACTTTTCAACAAAACTGCCCAAGACGCCGTCGCCGGAGCCGCCATGAACGACATGGCCGCCGTTTCCACATGGGAAAAAGGTGCTAAAATCTAAAGCATGGGCAAACTACTACATGAAGGCAGGCAACAGAGTGAGTGAGATACGGGAA
Source organism: Tigriopus californicus (assembly GCF_007210705.1). Lineage (NCBI taxonomy): Eukaryota > Metazoa > Arthropoda > Copepoda > Harpacticoida > Harpacticidae > Tigriopus > Tigriopus californicus. The sequence continues at coordinate 4,009,887 of NC_081441.1, read as the reverse complement.
AAAATGAAGCAAATGTATGGGTTTCTTAATTTCGTTCCATTTGTTTCCGAGCAACAATGATTCATCACCATCCGTTGTATAAATTGCCCAGCTTTAGATGGTGCCTCCATCATTTTTTCAAGGCTTTTTGTATGGGCCATTCCATTTCGTATTACTCTAGACATCAATTTTAATGAAAATGACCCGGAGCCAAACGAGAAGAAAAGCCAATTCCGAATCAATGTTCAGTGGCAGGTTCGACAAGAATTCAATTAAGCTTCTGGATTAAATTCTTTCTCATTGGGTGGATTCTATCGCGATGTTGTTGTTGTTGTTGTTCAAGTAGCGGTCATAAAGCGGTAATTCTGCACCTGTGAGTTTTCAATCGCCACACGTGGATGAATCGCCACGAAGGCGAATGCCTAACTCGTAGAATGTCGGATTGTCCGATTAGGGATAGACGAGCGAGTCGGTGTGTCTCCAAAAAACCGGATTCGGAACCCGGTGTATCTTTTCAGGGTCATATACATTTGACGAGGATGAGTACATTTTCATCGTTATTCTCTCAAACCATGAGCGGTAATAAAAGGCGTAAGTGCGAGAATTTGTGGAACCAGTCTAGCCCTACGTGCGTTTTACACTAAGGGAACGACTTCCCTCAGGTGTTCAATCAAAAAATTTGGGCTTGCACCTTCTCCCCTTTTTAGGGGGAGGAAGAGAGGCGATGGCGGGTTTTCCTGAGCAAGTGTTTCTGATCCTCCTTTGGGTAAGCAAAGAGGGCGTCTCGGCATCAGCTTCATTTAGCCACTATCAATCCCTTTTGCAGACATTGGAGAGCAGCTTGAAATCAAAGAAACGCCAGGCATTTGAGCTCAGGTGTGAAAACCCGATACCCATTTCACAGTGTTTGCCTCTGTCTTTGTTATCAAGGAAAATGGGCTTGGCCCCTTTTTTTAATAATGTCATCGGGATATGATCCAAAAAATTGCCTACCGTCCAAAATATCTTAATATATTCTGAAGGTCTGACGCGCCTCAAGAATCTCTTTTTATGGTGGTAGGTTTGTTGTACGTATTCGTAGCATGAAAGAAAGGGGCCATGCCTCTCACTCGAAGAATGAGGGTTATGGTGCTTGCTCGTTTGTCTTGGTATTTATGGCAGGGATTTGTCATCACAACAAGGAACGGTAAGAAAGGGGTGAAATATTAGTCGGGATTGTTCCACAAGTAGTAACATTACTTGAAGCATGTCATCTGTTCCTTGGTGAATGCGTGTCGCTTCGTCCTAACAACTCGTCGTGGGTGAGTTTTTGCCCTCCCCACATATCCAAGACGACAATCGAATCCCCGAAAGAGACAAACTAGACACAGTTGGCTTTCTTATGACAGTTGGTAAATTTCCCTGGAGGAACAACCATTCTTCTGTCGCGCAAAACTCGCCCTCCTCCCATGGATTATTGACAGACCAGCTGGGAAAGAGACCAGACGAAAGGTCTAAATAATAAATATATATCTTTAATCAAATGCTTTATGGCGTCTTCTTTCCTTGCCAAGCCATAGATCAATGGCATGCTCTCTTTCATCTCGGTTTTAGTTTTCTGGAAGGCACTGGAGGAGGAAGCAGATTCAGCTGGGTGGTTCTCAGACATCCATTTGAGTTTTTCCCCGCAGCTGATGCTTCTTCCTCTGTGTCTCGATTGCCGCTCGCTCTTCTCCTCCGCCGGTTGAGAGGACAACGTATCTCGGCTGTATATGGCACAAATAAAGATAAGCACATGTGCACTTGCGCACATGGTTGGCGTTTTTGGAACAAGTGAACAGAAAGAGAGAAAGGAAACAAGCTCCCAGCCTTCAACCGCCAGTTCTTCCATCCATCCAGCCTTGGAAAAAAAACCGGTGTGACTTGCACCTGCGAACCTCACTTTCTCGGGTGGTGGGCGAACCTCCTCCGATTGGTTTTCATTCCCCCTTCGTGTTCTGGCGTGTCGTTTGCCTTGGGAAAGGGAAACATCCCATGTGCGACGAAAATGAAATGCTGCTCCAAGATGAAGAAGTACACAAGCAAGCCACTGAGTCAGTCTCGCAAATGGTGATCGGAGATCCCAGAGGAGGGAGGAACTCAACGACAAGAGGAGCACAGTTGCGTCCACTTTCCTGATGTTACGATCACCATGTGGACACCAGAATGTACGCATGGGCTAAGAATCGTTCAGTACGTAGTAGGTGCCGGCTTTTTTTTCCTTCTTTGTGGGAGAGGAATTGGAACTCGTTTTGTTCAATGTTTCCTTCAAGCTTTTCCTAGTTTCCTTGCTTCTTGAGCTCTCCAACTCGGCCATCATGGCTCGAGTGATAATTGAGAGTGGGGAAATAGGTAGAAAAGTCGTATAATGTGGGAAGTGACTCAAGGAGCCTGATTTGAAGCCAAGTACGTAGAAGAGTGAGCAGCGAACGAGTAAACGAGCGAGAGAAGAAAAGGGAATGCTGATGCTGATGATGATGCACGTGTTTCAACTTTGCGCCTCAAAGGAGCATAGGATCACGGATGGAGTGAACGACGAGCGAGAAGGGTGACTGACTACTGGATGGATGCACGGCTGGATGGACAACACCACTCCGGACAGAACCCCAACAAGAAACAGAGGAGAGATTCCAAACTTAATGAGTTTTTGCTACAATTTGTTTGCACAGATGATGAAATGACACGACTTGGATCGTTGTTAGGAAGAGAGAACGAGAGAGAACTAACTACACGTACAAGTATTGAGCTGGAACAAGGTTCCTTGACCAACGAGGTTCGAGGTTCAGAACAACTTCCTATATTTCAGGGATTTATTGATTTCTTGTCTGTTTGCATTGGGATTAGTTTCAGGACATTATCAAAGGTGAAAGCCGACAGTGGTGTCGACGAACAATGCGAGGCCGAGAGCGCAGGGAGCGAATTTCGCAAATTCTCCAAGTGCTACCGTCGAGATTGCACCTGGAGATTCCTCCTTGTCTGTTTCAGCATTGGGATCGGGACAGCTGCGCAAGCAATCTTGACACATAAGAAGACTGTATGATCATCATCATCATCATCGGGAGCATCCTTATCTTTTTTTCGTCTTGGGCTTTTGAGAAACAAGGGGTGGGATGGATGTGTCTCCGTTTTCGTTGGGTTCGGCCGAAACAGATGCAAATCGTGTTTCTCACGGCGTCTTGAACGGGGCTGATCCGACCGAGACATGAAAAATCATCTCGCTGAGGGTTTGGCTCTTTGCTCTTTTTGAAGCTTTGACACTTGGGAGATGAACTGGATCATGTGTTGTTGTCACACCAGAGACACTCCAGGTGTTGTTTGTCTGTTCTGTGTTTCTATCCGAGCATTTCAAGATGAACAGGCGGATCTGCAACTCTTCTTCGGCCTCCCTTTGCTCGTCCACTGTAGTACTGCCCTACTCGATCGTCCTTCTTGACGATCCTCGTGAAGCGATCGCCAAGATGATCCCTGGAGGAAATCAAAGCCATTCAACACGCGCTGGAGAATGCTCTCAATCATGAAATGCTGAAATGCCTAGCACGCATCTGGAATCGGGTCCTGGTCAGTGTTGCTCCGACTTCGGCTGTATCTTCTCAATCGTCGAGGAGTGCGATAGCTTGGCCCGAGCCTTGGAGAATGTGATTCTTTTGGAGCTTTTTTTGAAGTAGAAACTGCCGTCGAACTACTCCTCAAATCCGGGTGAAAGACGTGCTTGAAGTTGTCGAATGTAGTCAATCGCTTCGAGGACTACTTCCAGATCACTCACGTTGGATCGGGTTGAATTGGGATCGTCAAGCTCTTGCGGGGGAGATTTGTGAGTCAATCGAGGTAGGAGTCTCTTGAGATCCGAGATCTCAAGCACCTGTTCCACTTGCTTGGCCATCTTCTTGGAGGTTTTGGTGGGAGAGCTCGGAGGGATGTTTCGATTTCCGGCGGGGTGATTCTCTTTGTTGTGCATTCCTACTTCCTGATCTTGATGATGACGAATTTCGGACCACATGATCATGTGTTGTTTGCCTGTCAGATAGCAACTGTCTGACACATTCCTGCCAACATTGTTTCGCTTTCGGAACAGCTGAGAACGCCAAAAGATCCACCATCCCCGAGAGGGCGCGGTTCCTCGTTATCAAACGGCGAATAGCGCGGCCAAACGCCGTTCGGAGAAAACCGACTCTCAAGTCTTCGGAAAGGAAGATGAACAGTTGCGAGTCTGCATGTCTGGCACATCTGCTCGGTTGGTGAAAGAAAAATCAGAAGCTCCCCGGGATGATACAGATACGCATACAGATGTCTGTGAGTCTGTTGTTCGGCGGGGATATGGCACATCGCACCTTCCTTGCCCTCCAGCATGGCACATCTGTGATGCTTCAAATCTCAAGTACGGACAAAAGTCGGAGTAAGGTACGCGGGTTTTCAGGTTCCAACGACGAGGGAGCAGATGGAGTTGGAGGTGGAGAAATTCTGTCCATGTTTTGGACGAGGTGCAAAATTCTTGGTAACATTTGTCAACTTCTACTTTTGGCACTGATTTTGAGGTTGGTTCATCTCGATGAGTGGAGAAGACAGATGGTTCAGCTTAACGAACGAACGAACGAACCAGTGTGCAAGACTCATGAAATTGGATGTTTTCTATCACACAACAAAACGGTCTTCGGACAGCTCAATAATTCACACCGTCCTTGTCAACTGGCTTGGTCGTGGCACCTACTATTCAGCTTGGATTGTGATCCACACAAAGCGTAATTGTTGCCCAAACCCATTAATGAGACTCGGGCTCTCGAGGACTTGTCGTTTCTTTCCCGTGAGAACACGTCTAAATGACTCAAAGGGCGCCTTAAGAAATCGGTGCGTAAGAAAGCTCCCTTTGATTAGGATTTGGAGGGGAATCCATACCAATATCATGCTTACTCTAATGTTTCCCAGCCACGCGAGATTGGCTTGGATTCAAAAGCTCTGCCAGCTCTAATGGCTGTTTCCGTAATTAAGGGTACTCAAATGTCATAAAACTCTTAGAAGTCGTCCTCCTCTTCCTTCTCATCATCATGGTTGTTGTCGTTATTTCTTTGAAGATTTTTATGACCATCTCTTCCGTTGCTTTGATTTCTTCCCGAGACCGAGACGTCAACGGAGACGACCACAAAAAATAATGAGGACCAAAAGACCAGGGAGCAATAACACCGACTAATCTAGCCTCTACCGCCAAAAGGCTTCCAGAATCACTTTCTGTACTTCTGTTCACCATCATTCTCTCTACACAAGAGGGCAGACCGTGCTTTCAGTCAGTTCAACTAGTAATGAGCCTCAAGGTAATCGGGCACGCACACAAAATTGTCCGAAAATCGGCGGAAATGTGTAAAATGAACAACTCATTCATTCAGAACCATGATTGGGCTTGAGTCGGGTCAGTCAGGCACGAGGCAACCCTATACTCTCTTTTACAAGTATGAACAGAAGATAGTACTTCGTAAGACAACAACAGTGTGCACAGCAGACCCCAAGCATGGGATGGGACAAATGAGTGTTGGCTTTGAGATTTGACTTTCAAACATGACCATCCGTTTCATGACAAGAGAGGATGGGAGGGGGGCATAGTTCACGAGCCATTAGCCTTCAAATCGCCCGCAAACACGGCATAATGGAGAGCATTGCAAACAAATAAATTCCCGCTCCATGTGACATGACTGACCATTCGTGGTCATAAATTGGAAAACAAGTACCGAGTCTGCCAAGTCTCGTTTGCTTGATGTTTGTTTCGACTTGTGCTGTTGCTGCCTTTGATCGGGGTGCTGTTCAGCTTCAAAAGAATGAAAAGTGCCCTCGTTTAGGTCTGTCCATCCAGGATCTCGATCTCGTTGCACTCGGTTGAAATCCAGAAACAAGCCACAAGACAATCTGGTGTCAGCCAGACTATGTTATTGAATCATAATTATGGCATCCATCACATGTGGCCACGTGGAAACGCCATTGATTGGCACGGCGGCAACCACAACACTTGCCAAGACTTCTGAAACCGATTTCATTTCGTTAAGTAAGGGTATGCAATTAAGATTTCATCGCGTTAACGTTTACGCATGGCACTTAAAAAGTTTTATATTCGCATCAAATGTGGCTAAATGATAGTAGCTCAGGCAGAAAAAATGAAACAATGTCGAATTTTTCAAACCGGAAGTTTGACAAACATAAGATCGACGTTTGACAGCATAATATCATTGGTGAGCAAAAACGATTTCAGCCTGTGGGAAATGATCATTGCAAAAATTATCAAATGTGGAATTCATACCGTAGGATGAAATTTTCAGACAATTGAAATACATGAATAGTTGGTCCACATTCTAATCGTTAGATCTTGAATGCGTTTTAAGCAACAAGATCTAACATTTTTAGATTTTAAGGAAATGTGTCGGAAGCGAGAGAATATTTTTTGTAAATATTTTTGCCATGAAAAAGTAAGTAAAAATCATATGTTTTTACACTTGCTTGGAGCAGAGTTAGGACGTTTCACGACATAATTCAGTGTAAAACTAACATAATATTGTATACTGATATATGTAGTAATAGGAACTTCTTTTAAACATGTTTGTTCAAAAGTTATTCCTTTTGTCCTTATAATAAAGAAAATCTCAACTACAAGTCTTGGTGTTTAAGCAAACACTTAATCACAAGTCATAACCAACGGTTTGAAGTAATTGTGGCACCTGACACAGTTTTCTCCATAAGTATGTACAGAGATGAAGGAAATCAAGCTCTGCGGTCTCAAGTTTGAACCTGCAAAAATGACATGCCTTTTTGCTCAAGCAACTCTTATCACGTTGCAAGTGAAATCCCAAAAGAAGATCCCAGAAAGCGATTTAACCAATGACCATGAAATTACGAGCTCTCTTAACTGGATAAGCCTCAGACCTGCAGTTGTGTCCCTTCAGAGGACGCTAACGCCAATAAAGAACCTAGCTTTAACAAGTGCTCTTCACAATGCTGACAGTTGACTTTCTCGAGTTAAAGGCAATTCATCGGGTTTTAATTGGTATGTATGCCTACTATATGTATAAGAAAATTTTACATGTTAACTCTCTGAGCAAGGTCCATCCATATCCTCAGTTGGCTTTTATTCTCAACTGAACAGACACATCAACGAGTAGTAGTAGTGTAGTAACGAACGGCGATGCTCTGCTTTGTTTTAAAGCCAAAGTCTGGACAATTTAGTAGCAACTCCACAGTCAAGTAGATCTGTTTTTCGATGGGCCAATTCCAGGCTTGAGTTATGTAGGATGCATAATAGTGTTTCCCGTCAATTCACAGGCAAGATTGGCGAAATACTCCTCATGGTCGTTCGTGCCAGGTTTTGAGCCATTGGTGTTTATTATGTGTGAGCGTTGGATATTTACAACCCTTTGTGGCTTAATCAAGGCAATCCAGACATTGGAGGGTGTGTTCTGCTTTCTTTGAACTTGGACGGCCTGTGTGGTGGAAGAGGAACACGCTCGGAGGAACGGGGTCCTGGTTTGAAAGACGGACTTATTGCAAATCATTTTTCTCCTTAGTAGAACTGTTGTAAGGAACAGACATTTGCCAGAGAATACGTGCTACATGTACAGTACGTACTATGTAGTGAAGACCTGAACTGCGTACTGCGATGATACTGCACAAGTCTTCATGATGACTTCTGTTGAGATGATAGACACACTACAGAGGAGCAAGAGGAAGAGGCCAAGGCACTGGAGCTACTACCTAGGGGACCTGGATGGCAAGAAGATCAAGGCGGCTACAATTACCACACGGGTCTGTTCTATGAATACAAGAAGAGCAGATCACAGATCTCTCTCATTCTCACACACACACACACACAAGCCCAAGGTGCCATAGTTAGTCTAGTGGCAAAAAAAATCACATTCACACTCAATTGTGCCTGGATTTGAGGTTCATGTTCGAAAAACATCTTGGAATGACTGACTGACTCACCAGTAGCTCTTGTCGTCGGTGTCGAGAGAACTCGTACAAATTAGATCAAAAAATCTCTCCGAGCGAACAAATTGATTACCGCCCAAAGCTGCATCCATATATCTCGGTAAAAGTGTGCTCTCCCATTCAGGAATCTTGATGCCATAACTCATCTCCGGACTCAGTTCACAAGAAGAAGGAGAAGAAGAAAGAAGGATGAGGCGAAGAAGGGCCATTTCGAAATGGGATCGCACTCATCCACTGAGACTCATTCTAGGTAGGGTAGAGTGCATCATGGATGTGCACATTCTACTCTATGTTCCTCCACCGAAGCTTCTTTGGACACTTGCCCGCGAAGAATTGAATCATCTTCCACAACATTAAGCCCTGAAAGCATTTCATTCTTCCCTCTCCTCGATCCGACCATCCAGCAGTTCATGAGCAGCCAAGGGGGCTTTTAAAAGAGGAATCCAATTCGAGAATAACTTTCAGGAATGCTAGCGACAAATCGATCGTTGATGATCATGACTCGCCATGTACAATGCAATGTGTACTGTCTGTAGGTACAGTTCTTTGGTTAGAACGACGATCTACAAAGTGCCCCAAAAGATGCCTTTGAAGTCAAGAAATACCGATGGGGAGGCTTTATCGGGAGTGCAAGTGTACACATATGTCAAACATTGATAATTGCATTACCACTTCACGTCACCAAATGTTCCACAAATGGACGAGGCCATGTCGGCTATGAGTTACTAAATATTTGATGCGCCGCTTTTCGGCCCCACAACAACTGTATGTAGTACCACATACTGCATGCACATCGTTGTTTCCCGTAGTTGTGAATGAACTGACAAACCAGTTGGTAAAGTTTTTATGTCACATCTGTCTCAGCTGCCCGTCCTGATACATCCACCAACTACACACGCCACATTGATACGAGTTCTGCCTGCCTATGTAAGTAAGTGTTAGGTGCAATGAATGCTATTGATTTCTCGGGTTGAAATTCACGCGGACAGCTAATAATAATACGATGATTGTTTTCCCGGTCCCCGAAGTACACACACTCGGCCAACAAGGACGACAGCTGTGGCGGCCATTGATGCTCATGGGTCCAGGATCCAGATGAATATCCAACCGACTCAATCAGGAGCCAGTGAGTGGGTGAGCACGAACGTACGTACGGACAATGAAAGGCAGATTGTCATGCAGATGACACCACGGTTCATATGACCTCGCATCACAACGGTTTGATGATGATGATGATGATGATGATGGTCCATCGATTGACGGAGCTGAGCAACCCCTGGCCATGTTCCAACCGAAAGAATCTCATCTGCGGCAAGAAAGCTCTTTCAGATGTATTCAGCTGGTTCCTGATCACGATGCCACTCACTACGAAGGGATAGTATAGCGACAGTACGCTATGTACGTACGTACGTATGTACATATACTTGATGTGGGCTTCTGAACCCAGAGTACAGTACGTAGGAAAAGTTACACCCTCTGTGTGTGTCTAGCAGGCCATTTCTGACAAGAGCTTCGGGTAAAAGGGGAGTGGGGACAGATGGAATTGGAAATCAAAAAAAGCACCTGGACCAAACGAACGAATGGCAACGAAAGCCATTTCCACGAGCTTCTTCGATCATCTCGGAAGAGGGCGGGCTTTAACCCGAGTTCATTTGGCTTGTTTGCTTCCCAGCTACATGGAGCTAACTAAGTCTCTGAGCCACCAATATTTAATGAGACAATGAAACCCGATCAACTTGATTGCACCAAATTCACCTGCGCTCAAATGGAACCAGGTGATATTCAAAGGGGACTGACTCTGAAGCCATTATCTAGCCTTTCTCAATTACCGGCCTATTAGATTAAAGTCTTTGAATTTTAAAACTGAAATGGACTTTGATTTAACTGAAAATATAATTGTCCTTGAAATCGCAAGGGACGGTCAAATTAACTAACTCGGGCCATTTTTGTGCAAAATCATCCTTGGTGTAGGGGAATGAAATTTAATACACTCAATGGGAAATGCTTCGAAGCATTGCAGATGCACCTTCATATTTGTCGCTCTTTGGGTTGCCAAAAATGTCCCAATTGGGGGACCCATTTTGCAGCTGTGCATCGAAAAAACTTTTTTCGGTTCGAGAAACCAGGTGCCCCCATATACAGCCTGATACGTTTACCGTATCTATAAGGCTAGAATAAGACTAATATTCATCTTTAGTTGTGTCAAAGTGTATCGAAAAAATCAAATCAATTGTAGAAAGCCCATCAGCAAACCAACGAGCTTTTATTCATGTCAAGGAGAGCTGACTTCAAACCGATCCTTGTTTAGCAGAAACGGATCATATGTCGTTGCATGATGTTAGGATCACATGTGGAACACTGAACCTATCGATTTTGATCCACTTGCGCACATGCATCCCTCTGGATCCCGGATGGTTTGAAGGGTGGCTTTACGCCAAAAAGTGACATGTGTGAAAACCGTTAGAATATGCTTTCTCTCTCTCATCTGTCTTGGTCAATTCATTCAACCCGCAACTGAAACGCGATAAAAGGGTCTCACTGGAATTAATAACTGTTTGAAGCCGTACATGGTTTGATATGTGTCATTAGAGAACCAACCAACAACAACCTCATCGGTAAATGGTCAGTGAAAGCTGCTCGTCTTTGAAGTGCTAGGTAGGCTATTGGATACGTTGCATTCGCCTCCTGTCAAAGTGAAGTGGATTTCTAGCAGGTGCGTCTCTCTTTCTCTCCCTTTCTATCTCTCTCCTGCATAAGGAAATAGGTATTAGTTGGTCCACCCTATTCCTGTTTCAAGTTACACCTGGATTTTATCATACATTATGTATACGTACTTAGATACTTACGGTACAATCAAACAGAGTTGTTCCTGAGGAGTAACAACCACACTTGTTTCTTTTGTTGCGTTCCAAACAAAGCGTTTCGATCAACTTTGTCCCAGATGAAATGGTGACACATTAAAATGAAACGAGTGTGAAATCGCTTCTCATAATGTAGACTACTAAAACAAACACGTATTTCAAGTCTTCGATTGAAGTGGACAAGCCAGTGTGTATTTGGGCAACTTATCCCAACCAGGTGGATCAGTGCACAAGACGCACATGTACGTTCCAAGTTGGTTGGTTCCAAGGGTCGTAATTAACATATTGATATGAACCAATTGATTCGCTTTGGTCTTTGAACCGTCGGCAAACCCCTTATCGCGGGGACGATGCCTACTTGAATTGGACGAATAATGGACACGTGTGTTTCTGTTCCTGGTTCCCGGTTCCATTAGGACGAATGGTGATCCAATTCCCCTGATGTCTGGCCATAAAATATTTACTCAAAGATACGACTGGCACAACTCCTACATGCGAGAGCACATTTTTGAAAGGTAGTACATGAAAAGCCTCTTTCCGTACACAATTCCGTGATGATGAAGAGTGGCAAGGCAGATGAACTGTAGGAAGGGATGATCCGGGTGTTCAACCAACGGCTATTGGTTGGTTGGTTGGTTCGCTTTCTCTCGCCGAGTGAGTCGGTAGCGTTTCCCATCGATTTTTCCCTTCAAAACAAATGAAATCCATCTGCTAATTAAATCAGTCCCACTTGCCAATGCTGGCAAAGGTTGATGTGGATGTTGGATGTTGGATGTGCTCGGCCACAGTTTTGCCGCTCACTTTGACTCGAAATTCTGGCAACTAGATATACAGGGTGTAGTGGGCGAAAAGGCTCAGTTAGAGGATCAGGAGGAGCGGACGAGAATATTGTTGAAGGTTCCTCTGATTTCTGTGAATGAATATGCAAACACAGAGAAGCACACTTATTGGGTCCCATATGTCACTGTTTGATCAATAGGAACTCGGGCGTTATCAGCTCATCTGTTCGCTCATCAAATGAGGAAAGGCTCTTGCCACCATATAAAAGCTCACCATATTAAGTGTTGTTTTTCATGACGGTTCCAAAGGATTTATTTCTCAAGATGAAAAATGAGAGCCGTTGATCCCAAGATTGGGTTGTCATCCTTGATCATAGGTATTGAATTCATTTCCATCCAACCAATACCGAAGACAACGTATTCAGGGATTAGAAATACAGTTCCAATGGAAGATTTATGATGGTTCCCAGGATGAAGGGAACTCCGAACGGGCGTGAGGGTTGAATGCATTTGTTTGAGCATCGATTTTCTCGGGATCAACATTCCAAGAAATCCCGAGGAATAAATCAAATCCTCTCGTCGTTTTTCTATCCTCACTGCATTCGAAATGGACGTGGAGGTTCAAAATAGAAACTCATTGCAGCTGTGATCACTTGATAACGCCACCATCACCCTCGCCATAATGATTATCCTCATCATCGATAACGTGACCCGTCCAGAGAGGAACTCGTGGTGGTTGTACCAGTATTAGTGAGTACAAACACAGGGAGTGCTTTCCACATTCATCCTCGTCCATCCACACGTACTTGGCCAAAGCAGAGCTTCCACGGTTTGGTTTTTGGCGTCCCTTTCAATCCTCCCTGGGCTGGGCTCCCTGTATGTATATGCGAGTGTGGAGAGTTGTGATGGTTGTTGTCGTCATTTTGCAGCTGGGGAAATATTGGACCGCCGTGGGAATTCGCCCTCGTTGTGGAAACATCCGCTAGCTGTGATATTAAACCTCATTCTCGCGTCTGGGTGGGATAGCTGTAAAAATTGTTCGAAATATGTACTATCCGAATGTGACTAAATGCAACTCTGTCAAGATGGAATCACAGTGGCATTATTTTTAAATAGCACTTCCTGCATTGTTTAGAAATTACTTGTCATAGATAAGTAATGCGTTATCCGTGGTTACGCCAGGCTAGTTTAATCATCCTTAAAAGGCTAGTTGGGGGGAGAATCTTAACCATGTAAAAAATGACCTCCCAGAAGTGTCGAGGTTGCGGGAATATGGTTTGCTTCATTGGCGCGCTTCGACGAGTTTTTGGGCTCTAAAGCTAGACTAAAAAATATAAGATCGTATTCATGTTTGCCGTTTGCAACCATCACTTGATGCATTTAGTGGGTTTTCAATGAGCTTAACAATTAGCAAGACACTTTTGGAAAATGCTTTTTTTAAATCCTCTCAGGATCGCCACCTACTTCCAGATGTAGAGTTATCCACCACCGAATGTGGTTACTCTGATAAGTTTTGAACATCTGCATGGACAAAGAGTGTAGACGGAAAGCTCGCCACAAACTCACTCATTGGTCGACGGAATTGTCCTTGTTTGAGTGTAGGGACAGTGTTGATAATGAAGCTGATCGTAGAGATGCACATGTGCATACTGAAATGATCCAAGTCAACAACTCCCAATGAATGGGGGAGGATTCCCCCTTAAATATAGTAGGTACCCTATTATGGAGAGCCGTCAGAACCATGAGAGCCCAATGAAGAGCTTGGACCGTATTGGATACGGCTGTCCAAAGGTGACACGATTTGGAACATGCTGATCCAATGGATTAGCTAGGAACAACCTCGAAGCTCTATTGAATTCTTGAGATTCCCTTTTGGACAGGAAGCCTCAATTTCGTTCACTACGTCTCAAAAAATGGTACATATTGGCAATACAATACGCAAAAGCAATTTCTAGCCGAATATACGGTATCATTGTGTCTCAAAAACCCCACCCGGGTTTGGGGAGAAAAATTGAAAGAATTCTTTTTAACCGAACAGCTGGGCTCTCTCGTCTTTCACACCAGGATTCTCGTGAAACCGACCATGAGCTTCCATGAGCTTGTCTAGCTACTCTCCTCCTGGACGACCTGACCTTTTTACGTCCAGGATTTCAAGCCGAGCGTCATGCCCATCATCATGATCATCCTCACTCCCCAAGAAAAGACGGTTGAGTCGCCCTGGATGGAGTTGACTGCTCAGTGAATGGGTCCATTTGGATTCACGTGTGTAGTCCAGCGTATATTCTGGCGACCAGCTTTGCGGCGGCGGCGACTCATTCGTTGTTATTGCTGCTGTTGTTGTAGTTGTTGTTGTTACTACTACTACTGCTACTAGTACTACTACTCTTCCTTTGGCTTTTCTTCGGGGCGATTTGAAGAAGACGAAGGAGCTGCAAATGGAGAGAAAGAGACGAAAAAGCTCAGGTGTTCCCAGTTCTTGATCTGAGGCATTTGCTTCGCTTTTTTCTTCTTTCATTTCTCTTCTCTCCTTTCATTCTTTCTCCAAAACATCTGAAGCTCGGATTTATGCGAACCCACCCACCCACCTTCCCATTGGCTAAAACGTACATATCGTAAGGCTGAGCTGAGGAAAGTCTTCATCGGTCATGTGGGTTTTCCGAGGCTGGGAACGAACGAAGGAAGGTCCATGTGCAACGAAGGTCAAGAAAAATGCCGAAACGTATCAATGCCTTTAGTTCATTCGCGTCCCCATACCTTTTGTTCCTTGCACACACCTGTCCATTTTCCGTCTTCAAAGAATCTCTTTTCACTAAAAAAGCTCTATTGAAATGAGTCGAAGTTGGCAAAAACAGGCCATTAACCAATGTCAATCCTGGTCCCGTTGCAACGGCTCGAGAAACTTTCGAAGGAGGAGGACGAATCTTCGAGCGAATTGACGCGAACAAATCGAGGGACACGCCCTCTACAGGGAGTAATTGAATTCATGCTCCATTTCTTGTCGTTCGTTGTTGATCACTTGAACTCAATGAGAGAGTGAGTGGCTCTTTGTCGCTCTTGAGCACAAAGACAGGCCAGCCGCCCCTATGAAGCATTTATAAACGCTTCGGCTCAATTGAGTGTTTGTTTGCTTGTCTACTACGTACATGGTCGTGAAGAGGGTTCTTCCTTTGAGGCGCATTTGAGCATTTTCTAGGTCAAGTCGCTCTTTGTCCACTGATCTTGGGGCAACATGATGTTCACCCCCTCCTGGGCTCCATTTCGTGGCATCTTCTAATATTGAACTACATGTCCTGGAACAGATTAGCTGAGAGGCTTGTCCATGAAATCTCAGGTTCCGAGACCGAAGCGATCGAGTATGAAAGCTCTTTTGACATGGCTGACAACATTCCTTTGGTTTGTTGAAAGCCCAGCACTCCTTATGAATAGCGGGTAATGGTAGGAGGTGTGGATGCTTCATCTGAAAATAGATCCATTGTCGAATATCCTCCATCACCCCGAGTGACCATTTCTGACGAATAAGAATGAGAAAGAGCAGTGAGTGTGAATTCAAATTTCGAAGTTGCCTTTTGTGGCCAAGGCGATTCAGCTATACATGTACCGTCAGTACCGTGGGTGCAGGAGAGATGAAGGAGTCATGGAATGTGATCTCCGCTTTGACGGACGGCCACAAAAAGCCCATCCATGATGGTGTTAAGTGGCGAGTGAGCCAGCGATTTGAAAATTTCACAGATGTTATGGTAGCCCCTACGACTCTTGGACAAAGGGGCTCTTGGACAAACGGTGATTGGGGACTCGTGAGGTGTGAAGGTATTTCCTCTCCATCCACGAGAGCAGGCCGCTATGTTTGTCCATAGATGGATGGATGGGATAGGAGAAGGAATTGGAACGATTGGAACCACATGAAGGAGATTGGCTGAACAAGATGAATCCACCAGGGACTCTCATCCGATCAGAATTGTAGATTGGTCTTGGAAAGTTTAGAGCTGGAGAAATATGAGAGGAGCTAGCTAACCAACCAACCAACCAACCAACTAGCCAACCAAATAACCAACCCTCCACCCATCCCATATTCCTCGGTTGGCAATAGTTCCTTCCGCCCCCAAAGAAAAAGAGTAATCTAACTTGATCCAAAATTTAGGGACACAGATGTTCCACAATTCGGCGGGTGATCCATAAAGGTAGGAGGAGACACACTCACACAAAGACAAGCACAAAGAGCGAATGATATTAAGCGCGTTTCATTTGCAAATGGGTATCATGTGTGTAACGCACAGAACCTAGTGTTGGTACTACTCATAGTGGATATCTTCTCACTCTGAATGATTGGACGAGGGAGGAAACTTGGAGCATTTGGCTAGCCAAGTCTAATTTGTTCAATCTACTGTACTTTTATTCCATCATAGAGAACACTCACTCACGAGCGCACACACTTACGTACTACATGTTCACAGTTGGTCTATGGATCAAAGTTGTTGGCTAATCTGGAAAACGAAACAATCAACTGAACAGATGCCCAAATTTTCAAGTGCCAACTGTGTGTTCCAATCCTCGTCGAGGTCGTCCATTGCTCGGCAGAAAATCCGGCCAAGTTCCAGCTCAGCAACACTACTATTATTGAAGGCATGTAATCAAAGGCGATGTAAGAAAGGCATGTAAGAAAATGGCACCCGTGCATGAATCAACACGTGACAAGGAAACCAGTGAAGGCAAGAGATCGTTTTTGTTTGTTCTCCAAATGGCGAAGGTAAGTTCCGCCGCCATTGTTGTCTAAAATCTTTCCATGGATGTTAAGAGTGGACTCTCTGCTTCTTCCCCCGTACTGTTCGCGGAGTCGCCATCCTGCATTAGGGGTGGTTTGGAGACATGTGCGATTCTGATGCCATATGCTTAATGTATTGACAAGATGAGTCTTGTTTCACTCCCTCATGTGTGGTGCATCTCTCTGCTTCACATACACACACACACAAATTGAACAGACGAGCGATCCAATGTGGGGGATAGATGGATAGATGGATAGATAGATGGATGGATGAACGGCTCCTCCTCGGCAGTAGTCCAAGCAAGCCAGTAAGAGTCTTGTCTTGAAATGCCGCCGACTTTGAGCTTTTGCGCGAGCACATTTCTAATGGCGTCAGCAGTTTTATACAACACCAGATAAAGGAAACCAATCGCAACACGGTCTCTGTCCGCCGAGCTGATCGTAATAGGTGGTATCATTGTCACCGGATTCAGGAGTCCGAAAAGAAAGAAAGACAGGGAGAGAAAAGCGATAGATAGAGGTGGTGGCACTCTGCCATGAAATTATCAGACCATATTGGTCTTCCCTTCTTCGCATTTGGCCAAAGATTGCAGGGTAAAGGTACTCGGTGGGCTTTCTCTCCTCTGGGATGTGTAAAAAAAAAGTCGGTAAATGAGCGAGCGACTAAGAGACGGAGTGACTGTCTTGGTGAGTGTGATTGTTGTTCTCATCCTGGATGGCCACACCACAAGATGAAACAGGAGAATCAAGCAAGCGAGTGAGTGAGCGAGTAGAATTTTGAACATCAGGTGGATTGGATGAGCCAAAACTTTTTTCAGACAGGGAAACAAAGAAGACCTCCATTAGCGAGATATAATGAAGATCACGCAAATGCTCATTGGCGGCTCAACTTCAAAGGCGATCGCCCAAATGGCCAAGTATTTTGTATTCCGTATTTCGTGGTCGCGTTGTGGGGCAATCATTGGGATCAACCCACCATCCCACCCGGGGTGAATGAATGCGCATGATCCATGGTGGAACGAGACTTCGTTGTTATTCTTGCTTTTCTCATGACACCCAATAAACAATGGCAAGAAATTGGAAAAATGGGTCTCGATGGGATCATCGGCCAGTGATGGCTGCCCATACGTGCAAACGTTGATGAGGGGCTTTTCAAGGCTCCCATTCATTGACTGACTCACTCTCGTGGCCTTCTGTCGTCCAACCATTAAGAGCGCCATTGATCAAATCCTCACCTACCAACGTCAGCACTGGTGGCTTATGTTCATGTACATGTTCAATATAAACATACCGTGCTGTGGTTGGTCATCTACATGTGTACAGTTTGTATGAAGTGAGTGATGCCATGCGCAATATGTTTTCAAGGTACTGGTTGTCATAAAAAAATCGGCACTCGTTTCTCGCATTGTGTCTGCCGGCGAATTCTGAGGCTTTTTGTCCAAGACAAGAGACATGCATGGATGTGCGTATTACATAGTATGTGTTTACCAGTAGTGGTTCCGCAAGAAGAAGACGAAGAAAAAGAAGAAGTATTTATTCAACAATTGAGTAGTACAATATGGCTGAAAACGGATCGTCATATGCCAATTGACAAGAGGGCGACGAGCGACGACCGACTCGCGAGGAGCTCTTCAATGTAGTATTATGTCCAGCCAGATGATGTTCTCATACTACCCTCCCTACACACGTACACACTAACTACATACTTTACACTAGTGGCGAAGCGGTTCTCAAGCCTCTTGATATGTTTGGCTTGGTTGCAAATCTGTGTGGTTTTCCACTGGCAAAAATGGCCCGACAAACCCGACAAAAATGACAAAAAACGAGTGAGGTTATTTCCATTTCCTTCGTTGGGTCAAAGTGGCCAAAGGGAGTAGAGAGGAGAGCTAACTAGTCTGTTATTAAACCGAATGTCCACGTACATTGCAATCAATGGCCGAGTGTGAACATCGACCCACCCATTCTATAAATGGCCGGTGGAAAGCCACTTGAGGACGACTCAACATGTTGGTGAATTGAAAGTAATGTTACCCAGAGGCCAAGTCACACATGTTCAAATAATCAGTTGAACCCCGAGGACAATCATATAGGACAAGACCAAAGCCGAAGAAGTCTTTCGTTCAAGAAGACGGAAAACGGAAGTCTGGAATCTGACTTTTGTAGTACGTGGACGTGAGCGACTCGAGCAGAATGGATAATAAATGATTGAAAATGCAAAGCACAACAATCGGATCCTTGAATATGATGGAGCTGTTTATTGGACATTATTGAGATTCATGTGTATCACAGGGTCATCTCACACAATTGAGACGTAAGACATGGAGACAATTGAGAGTGGGATGGATGCATGAAGAAGTGGTAGTAGTAATGGTAGTAATAGTAGTAGTAGTAGCACAAACAGTAGCTACTACTGTAGCTACTGTCAAAACAACGACAAACTTAAGCTTTGGGAGAAAGGTCGGGCGGGTTCTTCACTGGATGAATATGAGGGGTTTCCATGAGTTGAATGCATCTTCATGGAGCATCAACATTGAATAGCTTTGGCCAGAAGAGACTTCGAGGCAAACCGACATTCCAGATCATCCTGGAGCTGCTGGATGTAACTGATGGCCTCGAGGACCACGTCGAGTTTGGTGATGTTCTCCTTGCGAGAGATGCTGGGCACAATCTTCTTGAGCTTTGTATATGACTCGCCACAATCACCCACTCGGGAACCGCCCACTCGGTACTTCTTGATCACCTTTTGAGCCGTGCGCTGAGCGACAGTAGCATTCTTGGTCGAAACTTTGACAGCCATGACTTCAATGATTGGACTTTGTAATTCACAAAGGGCAACGGAAAGATGATAACTTTTGGACAAGTGTTTTCCAGGAGCACTGAAACTTGCTTCTGATCGTATCCAATGGTAGCTGAGGAATGAGGATTACAAGAGACCAGAAAACTACGGACAACGCCTTTGCACACCCGTCCGCCTTTTCCAATCGGACAGGGAATCGCGCTGGCATTTCCCGTTGAAGCAGTAGCGTCGTTCGATGTTGCTGCCATATGCCGCGCGCGCTAGTTCCAGGATCATCCATCAGATGGCATCAGAGAGTACATTTCCTCAAAAGAGGTGTTTTGTGTACATCTCCAAAACCGTCAGCTGCTTCCTTCCATTACACTCATCTTTTTCGGTCGCATAATCAGTGAATTTGGTGGTTGTAGAAGTGTTCATCATGGGATCAGGAATATTCAAAGCCATTTTCGATGACGGCTACACGGACAAGATCTTGGTTGGGAGTATAACTGGCGTGATTTTGGCGGTTCTCCCCAAACTGTCACCCCCAGCGGTAGGTGCGGTTTATGCCTTCGGAATCGCAATCCCTCTTGGTATGCAGGCTTGGGTCTCGTTTGTGGCGGGCCCTACCATGATCCGACATTTGGAGCGACAGACCTTCTCTGACATCCAATCTCGGTTGTTCCCCAAATTTGGCTTGATTGGAACTAGTGGGAGCATGATTGCCTTGGTTGCCCAACAACTATTGGCCGGTCAAGGATTGGGATCGATGGTGTCGAAAGTTTTGTTGGCGAACCTCCTCGGCAATGTTCTCAACACCGGATTACTTTTCCCGAAACAAATCAGCGCCTTGGCTCAAATGAGGGATGCCACCAATGACGACGATAAGGCGAGGTTCCGTAAGACTTTTGGAATGTTTCATGGGATTTCAATGTTGGTCAACTTCTCGGCCTTTGCCATGAATTGTTGGATGTTGTCAGGAGTTGGTGGATCAGTCGCCAAAATGTTCTAATGGCTCTCCCAAGAGGCACCCTTGGA
The DNA here is from genome assembly GCF_007210705.1 of Tigriopus californicus. Taxonomy (NCBI): domain Eukaryota; kingdom Metazoa; phylum Arthropoda; class Copepoda; order Harpacticoida; family Harpacticidae; genus Tigriopus; species Tigriopus californicus. The sequence continues at coordinate 3,989,718 of NC_081441.1, read as the reverse complement.
TCACCTACGATATGCCATGAAAACAACAACCCTTCTTAAGAATATCTACACCCCACCAACGACGGAGGAAATATATTTTGATAATGTGAATCCCCACAGAGCCAGTCAATCGTTTGAATATGAATGAAAGCTGTGAGACGAATGGCCAAATCTACAGTGTTGTTGGTTCTTGACGGAAGATGCCGCATTCCATCCTGCGCACGGATGAAAGAAGCATAATTGAATCGTGATCCCTAATTTGCCTGAATCGACACCTTATGTTAGCGAGGGAAGCGAGCAAAAAGTAATAAAGGAGAATTAAAAGCCAGTAAATTTGGTACCTCAGCTAGATGTTAATGCTACGGCATATGGCATTCATTTTTCACCGAGAGTGGTCGCCCTGATCTGGTGCCCATTCCACGTACGTACGATATTCATCATCTCCTTGAAGGATGTATGTAAATCTTCTCGTTAGTCGCACTAAAAATCGTTAAAGGGAACGTCAATTGGGAAAGTCTGGTAAAGGCTGGCACCGATTACTTTTGTTGAATGAATTGTACGGTAAGCATCTTCAACCCGGATTGCAGGTGGTGCGGGCTTGGCGTTTTCCAAGATACAACTGTTGTCTTCCGTTTAGTCTCTTTCGTATCCTCCTATTCTCTGTCTTTCTCATCACCATCATCATCATCCATTGGGGGGTTGTCATTTGGGATAGCATATTGCCGAAAAATTGAATTATGATCACTGATGATGCTCCAAACGAAGACGGAGTAGAAATGTCGGGAGTACTTTTCGAGTATTTCAAGAGAAGCAGCACCAAAAGAGCGTACAACAGATACCTTCAATTGAAAGGACATCATGTGTTGTACCAGAATCCATAATTGTAATGACAATTAGTTTTGACGACAAATGTGCTCTGAGCAAGACCGCTTGCTTGGAAAGTCTGGTTCATCATCACATGTTCTCCGTCTTCGTCCAAACGAATGAAGAACGGACGGATGGTTCTAGTACGTACCTCCGAAGTGCAGTCACACTGTCGCACACATGATTTAAAACTGATGATTTGCCAAATTCTGGCATCAGACAACAGGGTACAAATTTGGACAACAGATTTGTCTGATAATACTACAGATTTTGTCCAAATGTTACTTTGACAACATTCTGTCACTCCTTCACTCATACGATTTCTAAACCAGCCCATCCCCTTGCGTGTTCAGTTATTGGTAAAGAAAAACAAAGTATTGGGACGCACAACATTTGAATGGGAGAAGCAGAGATGACCGCTAGAGTCGAGTCGATTCCAGAGTACCTGGACTCTCGGGGCGCTTTTTTCCTCGTTACGAGTGGAAGCCCCTTGGGTGGGAAATGGGAAGTACATCGAAATCTAAGCAGGATGAAATCAGCTTTCGGTGTACTTCATTTTGTACCATTATGGATTCGCATCCTGTCTTTTTTCGTCTGCAATCCAGATGTCACTTCCGGAGAGAATGGTCTGTCAGTTGGGCACTTGGGGTCCGAATCCCCGACCCACCCTTGAAGGTTCGAACTAAGGACCGCCGATCTTGCAACGGACAGACGGGGTGATGAGTCCAATTTCAGCCAAGAAAACCACATTGTGTTAATTGGGATATGCCATTCATTCCCCGGGACCTACGTAGTATCCCAAAGGGAACTTGCCAAATGTTACTTCTAAATTACCTTCGGAGTACGGTCAACTATGAATAACTGAAATCCAAACCTGACGAGTACACTCACTAAAGACACCCCAAGAGTTCATGTCAAAGAGTTGCAGATGGGATTGCTGGAGGGAGTGAAAAAGTCTCAGTTTTTTTGTGAAGATCGATGGTAGCTCATGATATTGCCAGCATGGCGTCGGATTGTTCTAATGGCCAAAGTTTTCTTGAGGTTCCACTCCAACACTTTTTCCAATTCAATTAATGGCTACACAGGGATTAACAAGCCATCAGCCAAAACATTGACTCATTAATTACGGGCTCAGTCGGCGGTCTGAATTTCACCGAAGCTTGATATTCCAAGTCATTTGTTATGAAACACCCTTCCAACCCCTTTTCCTAATCTCTTTCATGGAAAACATCTCGCTTACAGGCTTACAGCCGAAGTTGTTGGAGGGAGCACGAAGAGTTTTGCAGATCTTTGTCTGTTATCTTTGATGGGAAATCAAGCAAGTTGCACGTTCGGTGATCAGATATCACTCGGTCCACGAATCTCAATCCTTTTCTAATGCAAACATTGGCAAAGGATTGTTTAAAAATCAAATTTGAGCCATTCTTCGCCGGCTCGAATCGTATTTGCACTGTCTTTCTTTGGCTTGAATTTGCCGAGAATCCGAGAAGGGTGAAGTGTGATTGCTCTCTCGGATCCAATTTCAACACATGAAAATCTAACTTTACGAACGAACGGCCATATTCAAGTTGATTCCCGGGGAGGAAATCAGCATTCGATTCAATCAAGGTGGCGAAGGCAAGGGTGAAGATATTCCGTTTCGGAAGAGGCTCCAAATCAGAGTCAGCATCCACGCGCTTGATTGTTAAGAGCTTGAAAAGCGACAGATACTTTAGAGGAAGAGTTTTGGCTACTCTAGGTGGATTTTTAGGTTTTGTGGCTTTGATTTAGGTCAAGATAAAGACACGGAGTAACCCGAGGAAAAGAGTTGGCAAATGTAGTTTACAATACTACTGACTGTCGAACCTATGCACACACACGCTCATTGAGGGTAGAATAATGGTCTGCTTACTTAGAGGGCAGTAAATAATTGTGGAGACCAGCCTCTCAAGCGAGGATTTGGAGGCAAGATGGTGTTTTCAAGACATTAATTGCACTGAATATTCAAGGAGTGGCTGGGCGCATTGCCCCGATGAGCACGTGAATACAAAGATCTCCAGATTTGGGAAGCCAATTCAGGGTGACTAGAACGCGCTTGGAAAATAGTTGCTGGCCAATCAAGCCTTAATCGAGGTTGAAAATCAACATAAACCGACGAGTTCAAGTCGAGTCGGAATGTGAATGGTTTTCTGTTTAGGTTGTCGAAATGGGATTGTCAATCCCTGCAGGCTTAATTCAATAACATTGGTAAGAATGGCCACTTTGGCTCGTTTTGGGAATGGATAGTTTGGAAGAAGATTTACGTTCATGGTTGCTGAAATGGCGGAACGTTCAAAGGGTTCGCGTTGAGGAATGAATCTCCAATTTTCCATCTTGCATTAAAACATAAATCTTTGCTGGCTTCATGCTTGAGACAAGGAGTTATCTCCTTTGTCTCCTTCATAAGTCTTAACACTGCCAATGCCATCCATGTTTTGGAACTGAAATTGCGAAACTTGAGGTGCAAGCCTCCCTCGCTCGGTGCCTTATTCGCCAACCGTCACGAGCAATGAAGTGCGGACCCGGAGGTATTCAAATGAGCTTTATCCCATTCTCATGGTTGATTCATTCTTTTTTACCTCTACCCGGTCCTGACTGAGCCCCCAACCACTTTTACAATGACTGGTACGAAGACAAAGACCCAAGTGATGTTTCGTGGTGCCGAGAGAGGCTGCAGTGTATGTCGGCATCCCTCGAAACCACAATGAACCATCTCAGGCTATTATGATCACCATCTCACGGCGAATCTTCAGTGCGCAGAGCTTTCATGAAGCGATTTCCAGCTCCGCACGACATCGCCACTATTAAGGCTCATAGGTATTCTTCTCAGATGCAATAACACACCGTGGTGGGCTCCAAAGGTTATTCGTGTGTCATTTTTGAATTCGCCGCCTTCAGGACGAGCTTCAGCAGGCAAAGAACTTAAGCTTCGACTCGCTTTGGAAGTTCCTCAGTTCTCACTCCCCTCGTTCTTCCAAAGGTCTTCGTCGCTCAGCTCTCTTGCTGGCCACCAGAAAGAAATAACATCTCCGAATCAACAGGCAAATGATGCAGGTGTTCAAGTCGAATGTGGATGGAGGCAGTGAAATAGGAGGCTTAGCACTTCTAAGAGGATTCCGAATCGTCGTCCCCCCTCCTCGTCCCGGACGCAGCAGCAGACCGTCATTTCGGGATAATCTTGGCAGCGAGTGTTGAATTCGTTATCTCACTTGGACTCGGTCATCGGAGTTGAACTCACTCCACGATCTTGGGCCGAAGTAAACATTCGACACAAACGGATTGGTCTTGGTGATGATGGCGGCGGGGATGTGGAGGATGCTGGAGCTACGGAAGGCTTGTCCGTCTTCAATCCTCATTTGCAATAACTTTTGAGTTTTGTCATGAAGTGGATGGGGGAACGAATGTCGGGTCCCAGGGATTCCAAAGCCCTCACTGTTCATGACACACAGAGCCCATCATTAGGGCTAACAAATGATGTGCAATTGTTCAAGATTGCTCTCTTCGCACCTTGGACCAGCCCATGGTAATGAGTTTTCGAAGAAAAGGGAATCCGTTCCATTCAAGAGGCGTCCATGCAAAAAGTACAATCACACCACCTCCATTCGATCCAATTCCTGCTGGCGAGACTGGACTTGGAATGAAATGATGGTACGGGTGGATGTCATTATTATGTCTTTCAAAGAGACGCAGGTGAAGGGTATCAAATTATTGATTGCGGAGATTGAGGCACAAAAAACCTCATGGTCATAGTTGTGGCCAGATTGAGCAAGGAGGATGATTGGATTGGGGCCATTCGGGCTAGGAGGAATGACCAGATTAAAGGAATGATATCCTTTTTCACACTTCTACTCCCGTCTTCGTCGGGAATTAAGCGACAGAGGTGCTGTGGATTAGCCTTTTTTGCTGGCTTCTCCTAAGAGGTAAGAGATTGGTGATTGGAAAGAGATTGACAATTGTCAACTGTCCATCAAATTCTCACTTTGAGTCGGGGCGGGTTTTGAACCTTATTATGGGCTCTGATCCGCGATGAAATTGTGTCTCTTTCTTTTTGATTGTTACCGAGGCCACCCAGAAGGAGAAAGAGATCAGTCTAATTCCGGACAAGGCAATCAAATCTCAAGGAATGGGACAAGAGCTTTGTTCCTGTGATTTAGGTTGGAATAAAAGTTCGCTCGCCATAGATTGAAACGAACCAACTCAATTTATGCATTTCCTCATCAAATATGGTCCCTCTACTACGACTAAAAGTCACTCTTCCAAGCATTAGGACCACCTTGGAGCACGTGATCCAGGCTTTTCGCTTTTGGGCCATAGTAGATGAACGAGATTTTGATTCGAAATGGATTGGTAGACCAGAAGGGACTGACCAGAAGTCAGTCAGGTGGCGCTCCGCCAGTCGAGAGTCACCCTCAAGCCTCAATGGGTTGCTTGGCTACTTGGATTAAGTGTCTGGCTGCAGATTTAAATTTGAAAATCTCCCTCGCATCTAAATTGAAAACAAGCTTGTTCTGAGGGGAGACGAACCACTTTTCCACCTGAACTCGAGTCAACCCAAAATCATTCATCCCTCATGTGGGCAATCAATTTCCAATCGGGTTTTCTCCCGATTAATTTGACTGGCTGGCAAGCCAAAGGGCCATCACCGTCATCCATTCCTCCATTTCTTTCCCCTCGTATTTGACCACCGGCCTCAAGAAGAAACTCGATATTTGATGGGAGAGGAGGGTTCAGAATAAAAGTCTTAAATTTACTCTGGATGACTCTTTTTTGGGGGGGAAGGGCTATGTTTGAGCCAGGATGTTGTTCTGTAATGATACTTCTTGGCCAAGATTGCAATGATTGCTCATTTTGGTGGTCGCCTTCAAGATATCAGATTTATGCTTTTGTTACCATTCGATGATCGATCTTGGTCTAAAACAAGTCAGTCAATCTAGAGCGTTTAAAATTTGTTCCCTCTGATTTGATGGCCCAAGAAAATACCATACTATCATCAACGGGATCGTTTTTGTACAAGCTTCATTGGTTCTCGACACTGAAGCGTCTTTCCATTCAGTAGCTCAATTCTGTTTAAACATATGTTACTTTTCCCGCGGATTTGCACCAATCTTGGGTGGCGGTTCGTCGGGTTCAAAGGTGAGGACGGGATGTGTATGAGTCAGTTGTACGGTATAAATCTGATTACCTTGGAAGACAACGATCACAATCCAAGTGTGTGGCCCTCTTCCTTGTGTCTCAGAGGGACCTAATGATGGTGGTGCCAGCCATTGGTGATGGTAGGTAGTGGAGCTGGTAGGTATTGGGAGGAAATGTGTCGTTTTTGCTTTTTGACCTCGATGACCTCAAAATCTTGTCATATCGCAGCGCACTCAAAGAGAAGTCTTTAAAAGAGTCTAGTAAAGTCAACCTTCCTTGGTCGTGCCATCGAGCGAGAAAGAGGCTTGGACTCGGCTTCTCGGCCGAATGAAATTGCACTCAAAGAGGGGCCATTTGAAGAAATAACCCTAATTTCTAGGTTTGGAGAGGGCTTCGAAGAGTCTCTTGAGCCATGAGCCTGAAAAAGGGTTGTAAATCATCTGAGAACATGAAGGCCCAAATCCTAGTCAGAAAGTGACTTGGTACATGTGTCGGAAGCTATGTTTTAATCAAGCTCCTCGTTGTGACCTTTAGCCACGAGCATTCGGGCCTGCTGTGTCAGACCCACCAATTTTGACCCAAGTCAGGCCAATTTGGTGCATTTTCAGGAGTTCATACCGAGTGGGTAGGGCTTCATTCATCCTTTCTACTCCCAGATCCTCCCGGATCGCTCTGGAGAGAAATTTTTTGAATCATGCCAGCACATTAGTTTGGACATGGTCCAAGCTACCTGGGTATTAATCTCGGTGCTACTCGTTAGAATGTGAGATTGTAAACTTTGGATGGAAAAGACGGGGAAATTTAACTGGATTCATGTCATGCGCTGACATGATCAAAAGTTTTCCAGCATCATCCTCATTCTCATCATCGTGATTGCGTGACACGTCGTTCTTGAGGGCTTGCTGCAAATTGGCTTGAGAGCCGATTTCTTGGAGAAAAAAAGACAACCTGGAGACGGCGTTTGAATAACAGTTCCTGTGCAAGAGGACTATAAGAAGTTGATTCTCAGTTTCAAAACCAGGCGATGAACGGCTTAAATGTTGAAAGATGGGGGCCTCAAGACCCAAAGTCGTTGAAGATTTGATGGAGCATCATCCCTGGGCTGACATTTCAACCAAAATGATGATGATGATGAAGAAGAAGAAGAAGAAGACGACGAGGAGGAGGAGGAGGAGGAGGAGGAGGTGGAGGTCTTTGAGCAAATCATCCACATTTTTCTCGACCACCAACGATAGGAATAAAAAGTCTTGTCAATTCAGATGACGGTTGAGACTAACCCAAGAATCTGTTGAACATCCTTTAGTTCATTGGGGCCCCCAGACTTGGGGAGTTCAAAACACAAGCCATACTCTGCACTAGTAGTCTTCTATATACGTGCAGACACTAAGGGCCACTTTTGGTGCCTTTAGAAGATTTGCTTAATGATATTGAGCCTCCAAATTTTTCATTCCAAGGGACTCTTGAAAAAAAACTGGTATCATATCAAAGATGGTTCAATTTCAGCTTGAAGGAGATTGGTATCCCACCGATAATTTGGCATCCAGAAGATAAGTCTAGGGGGAAGAATTCATGTCCAAAAATGTCAAGTGTGAGCAATCTTGAGGAGAAAACCAAGGCTATGGGTACGTTGAAGGTCAGTAGGACCCTTATGGAGATGGACGGGTGGTTCGGCATTCATCCTCAAACCATTTAAAAGTCGAGTCCCCTAAGAAAAGACTTTGCCGAGGACGGAAATCTGGCATTCCTGACGCTAACTTCAGGCGGCCAAAGCATCGCAGGGTTGACAATCTCATCTCAGCTAAAGTAGTGGATCGTTTACGATATGACAAAAAGCATATTATTCAAAGGGGTTTGTAATGAAAACTCTACATTCATTATGAGCAAGCTAATCCTTGAGCGCGGGGAAAACAAACATGTTCCGAAGGCACCAAAAATGGCCATTAGTTTCTGTCCAGCCTGTAAACGCGATTAAAATACAAAAAAAACGCCCTGGAGGTAGTAGGTGTTCAAGTGAATAACTGAAACAATCAGAGCTAAATGGAAGTTTAATGCTCTTCGTCGGGAAAGGAGATGTAGCAATTAATGAAATCTAGTGGTTCATGATTGCCCCCGTGATAAATGATGCCTTCCTTAGATGTGTTTTCAACCCACGTCTGCTATTGATTTCTTTCTCTCGATTCCGGTTTCCTTGACCGTCAATCAACGTAATCCATTTGGGATTGAATCTGGTTACCGTTGTGTTCGGAAAGATGCTAAAAAGAAGCGAGTGCTCCTCCTCGGTCCTCTTTACAGCTCACCAAACCGGTGCAATTAAGATCCACTTTCTTCCCATCGCCAATCAAGATCGGGCATCTTAAAATCGAGCCAATGTAGCCCGGTTTCACATTGAACCAATAATAATATGCCTTCACTTTCAACTCGACTTGTGTATGTTTTTGGCCTCGTTTTATGGCCAATTTGGCACCCGCCAATAGTTCTGATAAGTGAGGTTAGGTTCTTGACCTTTGTAGGGTGAAGTGAAGAGTGAACCCGAAAAGGGATGCCAACCGAATGAGAACTCAAATGTGATCCTTTGCCCCTTTTTGTCTTCCTTCTCCTTCTCTCCAAGCGTTCAAAATAGGGATGATGATGAAGAAGACGACGACGACGACAACGAAGAAGAAGAAGATGAAAAAGATGCCCACGGCGAAACACCTGCACCAAGTAAGTACCTTCCCCAAAACCATGATGATGATGACGATGATAAGAAAGACGAACTCGGAGACGGAGCACTCGACGAGAGGTCGTCTAACGAGTTCGGTGAGTTCTGGAAGTAAGCTGGAATACGCACAGGTTTCAGCTCAGTGATGTGAGCCGAGGCCTGAAGGTATTCAGAGTAATTCTACACGCATGATCCCACTTACTCTGGTGGGTTGGATCCCAGGTTCAATCTGTTCTGCCTCATCCGATTCTGGGGCATTAGCTCTTTAAATGACCACAATAACACCTTGAAATTACAAATTTAACTGGAGCCCTCCAGACTTTCAATATCGCGAGGAGTGAGGGGTGCGTGTGCCTTCGGGAGCATTTTGCCGTCCATCCGAGAACATGGGCCAGAAGCCAGAAGCCACAAGCACATAGCCTCAACATCATCATCGTTATCAAAGGCATATCCAAGGGTGATTCTTCTTTGGGTTCTCTTCAATTTTGATGACATGTGTAAATACGTCAATAGAAACTCGAAGACATCCCCACACAGACACACACGCTCTTCATTTCTCATCCACGGATAAATAGGTAGATGGTTGGACAGATCGATCCCTTCTATCTCTTCATTCCATTCCGGCCAGATCTTGGGTTGAGGAGAGAGAAGGAGAGAGAGAGAGAGAGCATCTCGAAAGGCTATTAACGACCTCTATAGAATTGAAATGGAGATCAAGAAATGACGAGGAGAAAATTCGAACCGAGGAGGAAGATCTGAATAGAGTGCAGGAGATGATGAGGAGCAGGGATGCCTTTTAAGGGCTGGGCCTGCCTCTGGTGGAGCCATTTTCCATTCATGTTTTGTTCAACAGTTGGAACGAAGCGATGCGATCAAAAACTTATTAGACGTCATTTCTCATTATTGGATTCTAAACTCGCCCTGAAGCCAAACTCTTTGTGAGGGCCAATCAAGTCTTAGGTTGGGCAATTCACGGGTCTTCTCCTTCTTCTTCTTATCATTATCATCATCAGTGGTCCTTGCTCTAGTTCTGATCTCTCGCCAATCCCTGACTAATTCTCGATTGCTTTCAACCGATGCCAATGGCTCTCGATCGGAATGATATCAAAGCGAAGAACTCAAGTAGCTCATGCTACATAAATCAAACAGAGCCTTTCTACCGAGCTATTGCCTACTTGTATACATTGTTGTATACCCTTTATACGACGTGCAGTAGTTACAAGTTTTGAGCGGAGCGGCAAAAACTCAGCTAGCTCCCAGCTCTTGGCTTAGTTATCATTATCAGCTTGAGAATGTCAGATCCGACTGACCGACACTAACTGCCCCCAAGTCAAAGCCTATAATTCCGCTTCTCTCTGGATTTTTATCATAATGCTTTTGGATCGCTGGCCGTGATAAAAAGAAAGAGTGAAAAGGAGGTAATGCCTATAATTTCCCCCATCACGAACGAGCCAACGAGAGAACCAACCTCGACGAAATATTTAACTTTCAACACGAGACCGATTATTGATCGTCGAGTCCGCTTTTCCACTCACCCGATTATCTTCGACACCCTACTTACAAAGGTATCCCTACTATCTAGTAGTTTAGCAATGGCAGTACAATGGCCTGAAGTGTACATTCCTCAGATTTAAATGGCTCTCCCCCTCCCCCCTCCCCCCTCTGAGATGTGTGAATATGTGCAAAACCTTCATCGCTATTTTGCATGTTCTCAACCTGAATTGGCCATAACCAAGCGGGAGGAAAGTGAACGGACGAAATTCGGATTGCTCGGCGTTCTGCCCCACCAAGGAAACTGGATTTCAACCTTTGCCTTATACCATGCCCCCCTTCGTCTTCTTCTTGTTTGGGTTCGTGCCAAATACCAGCATGCAAAACCCATTATCGAGATGTAATTTCTTGGACTGGCTGGGGCACCTACCTCCTCCGGGTAGCTGCCTGGCTTGTGGCGCCCAAGTCGTCAGGTCGTTTTTTTAGGCCCAGGATGCCCAGGATGCCCTGAAGACTCGTAACTCGTACACATCTCCTGAAGGGATTGCTTGAGCAAATACATACACAGGTTTATCTGGATGGCTGGTGCTTCATTAGTGTGAACCGAGTACAGGCTATGGACATGTTCCAACTTGAAGCTTCAAACTATGGCGGCCACTTGGGGTGTTATCTCGAGCCCAATAGATAAGTGGATTGCTCGTCCAAATTGTGGTAGTGCTGCCTCTGCCGGGTTTTGATCAGCACACATGCTATTTGAGGCATTTTAATGGTTAGGCACCATCAATGCAGAGGGTAGAGGGTAAAGGAGACCTCCTCAACACATTGCGTTTAGCACTCTCTGGGTCTAGGGAAAGAAAGATATTCGGATATTCATTGTCCAGACAAATTGGACGAGCTGCTATTGAATTCCGGTTCTTGGCGGGGCCGCAGTGGTGGCAGAATTTTTAAAGGCAAAAAACACTGATTAAGTAAACAAAGAAGTTCTCAGGTCCTCGGTTCATTCATATTGATGACGAACCATATGGTTGAAATCTATGCAATTTCCCTCAAAAGAAACGAGCACACAAAGAAACAAAGGAAATCAAGCCAGGAAATGGCCCTGTTACGCATGTCAGGATCGGCCTACCATTTCTCATGACGAGCTGCCTACTCGCTCACTCGTTTACTCGCTACGGACTTGAATACTGAGTAATACGCAGTAGGTATCCGATCATATTCCAGTTGTCATGCAATTGGACTGACACAGAGGGTTTTATTTTCCGAACCAAAAACCTGGTTTCTTTGGTTCATGACGCTACGGGGGATTCAACGAATTCGACAAGACAACATCTGTTACACTTGGGGTCATGCAAGAAATGAACCAACCCTACCAACTTGATGAGCTTCCTCGACTCCTCCCCGAAACAAAGCATCCGAAAGTCTCTCAAAAGGGAGAAAATGTGCCGGATTACGATTCATATGTAGGCCATTTTCATAAATTCCGTGAAACATGGACTTGATCGCTAATTTGTTGTTACGACGATGGCAAAAATGTCTCGATCAAAAATTGTCTTTAACCTAAATTGTAATACACTAGCACAATAATCTTTAAAAACTTGAACTTTCGTGGAACCAGGAAATGTGAGATTTTTGATTCAAAGATGCAAGAAATAGCTGGCCTGCGATAGCCAGAATGAAATGATATTTTCGTAAGATCTGGAATACCAATTCGAAGTTCATTTTTCAAAGAAATAATTCCACGTCAAGGCTGCTTATTAATTGATGTGTTAACTTTAGCCAGGAAAAGGCCTGTTCATTAATTATTTTTCGGAAGAAATTCTCCCATTAATCATAGCCAAAGTTTATACTTCAAGATCCCATTCAGTTCTTTTGCTTTATTTCTCGATTCCGTGCGCTCCTTTCTCATCGAGCGTCTTTGACAGCTACGGGCCAATCTTGATGATCTCCTGCCAAACCTTTCGACCATCATAGATGAATGCATGTAAGTACAACAAGTAAGAGAGTTACAAGTGAATATGTGCGATGTGCGTGCGCGTTTGGCAGCACTGAATGTCAGTGAAGAACAAAGAGCCCTTTTTTGACTGGTGAGATGGCTGGACTTCGACGGGTATTGATTATCATCATTATTACCGACATTGACTTGACAAGAAGACAATATCATTATCGCTTGAAGAGTTAACGATAGCCCAGCATGGTCGCCTCCGAGAAGGAAATGAGATCGGGAATCTTCCCACCAAACCATCTTGGTCAGGGTGGGAACTGGGAACGCAAGAACTCTCCCATTGCGAAATAGAATCATCGGAGTCCTGCCTGCGCATTCGTAATTGGATCAAATTACATCCAAGATTGGTTAGTGGATGAAGATTTCCTCCGCTTGGCGTTTCCCCAGGTATCTCATTAAACGACGACAAGAGAGCTTTGTTACCTAGTCTGTCTGCCTTTCATCCACACCAACCAACCAACCAACCCTTTTTTGGTCGATACGAATTGACAGCCATTGTCGTCGTGTTCTTCGCCATCGTCATCCTCATCAACAAGAACATCTTCAGTATATATCTGTCTCTGTGTAAGGTACCCACAGTAACACGTAGAGCAATACCCCAAACGAGACGAAATTCCATGGATCCCAGTTTGGAGTCTCGTCTTTTGAACAAGAGCCTTTTTTCCGAACTATTTGAATAATGATATTCACTCTATAACAAGATAAACTACAAATCATCGCTTGAGTGGTCTCAGATCTAGCGGCTCTTGATTAACATTCTATTCAACTCAATAGAGGCCGTGGTCCTGCCAGCCCTCCTAAATACAGCAATCGTCGTTTGTCCCAGAATTGAGTACTAAGAATGTACGAGTAGGCCATAAGGCGACCAAGCAGTAGAAGAAGAAGAAGAAGAAGAAAAAGTCCATTTGTAATTGGCTTAACATAAGAGCACTTTTTATGAGTCGCATTGAGTCGGAAAGCCATCTTGTCCAGTCTAGACATTGATTACATACGTTTCATATCAAGTGTCGGTGGTGGTCGGAACCTTTTTTCTACCCAATCTTGAACATTCAACCCGTTTGTTCCCTGGACTCAATCATAACTCTTGTCCCGACGTCAAACGCTAATCTGAGCTATTTGATAACCTACACTACATCACTTTACCAACACGAAAATGTATTGGGATCCGAGACAAACCTCTTTTACATAGATGTTTATCCATAGTTTACAGCCTGTCTGGATGGCTTTCTTTCGAACAATGCTCATCTCCAACAAGCGGACTCGAACGTGGTATATAGGTAGTACGTATTTGTGACCAACTGTTGCTCAAAATGTCTGGCTTGATCTTCGAAATCTCTTGAATTTCCAGACAAAAAAATTCTTTCTTAAACCTTTTGTCATAATTGGTCTGTCTCATCTGAGTTCAAACAACCCATCTGTTGTACGTACATTACACGACCAAGAGCAGAACAGCTCCTCGAGATAAATAACAACAGACACAGAGAGACCGGGGGAACGAACCATAATGTACTCGAATTATTACAAGCCCAAGGCGAAATGTCCCACCAAAGAATTGAGATACGCCAAGAATACCTGTATAAATATATAAATCATGATGACAAGCAAGAGGTCAAATCCGCATTGGTTTCCCCTCCTGAGTGATCTCAGTGAGGACAACGAGGAGGTCTCTCCCGGTCAATGTCATCATAACATCATCCCCGAGCAACCCACCCAATGGCCAGCTAGTGATTAGTTGACGGACCACGTGAAAGACGAACGACGAACGGAGGATGGGAGGAATGGACGAAGGGACGGACGAAGGGACGGATGCGGAGCGTGTTTTTCTCAGGATCCTCGAGGAATTTGTAGCACCTGTCTCGAATTCCCATACTCGCGGAGATCTAGAATCTGAGAAAAAACGTCTTCTGCGTGGACGTGGTTGATTCCTCAGCCACCCATTGTGATTTGTGATTATATGATTGCTTGTTCTGGTTGCCATTCCCATTTGGTAGTTATTACACTAATGATCTTGTAAAAGCTTGGCGGAATGAATGGCTTTTCAGCCTTCCTTCTTGGACTGTCTTCGATCAGTTTTGGGATCGTTATTTTCCCCATCCGATATGGGAGATCTCGGGACCCTGTCCTAAATTGGTAAATGCTATTAATTATCTCTGGTTTCCCGCAGCAACGCACGCCGTGTAATTAAAACTCCGGTTGATGTCATACTCATGTATCAAATTATGAGCCATTTCGTTCATGGCCTTATTAAGTCAACGATGATTCAATTTTTCCCACGAACAGTGCAGTGCTCGTGACAGAAACGGAAGAAAACAACCATGGCAAAACCATCATCGTGATCATAGCCATTTTGTGATGAGCTTCACTCATTTCTGGCTTAGCGTCTTCAAAGAAAGCAATGGCCATTTTTTGACCAAAAAAACACACTGAGGTGGTTGTTATTTGCACAATTTGCGCAATGCACAAAGTATAGCAGATGGAGGGTTAGCCATGGTCTAAGTGGACAAGCCTGCGAAAACGTGGATTGGAATATGATTGGCGACCCTTGAGGGCAAGCAAGCTTTGAAAGCTATTTCCATGACGAGTTAGCTCACTAAGAGCAATGAATTTGCTAAAATATTATGAAGTATCATTTGCTAGCCCGGGGATTGAACGGGCCAAAAGATTCAGCAAACGGATTCGCTCTGGCAGAAAACTTGCCTGTCATTCATCTACTGGCCTATCCTTTTACCTTCAATGGAGTCGATAAGCGAACGGTGACATTTTGGTACGGAATGGTGAATGCGGAGCCCAAGGCTCATCAACATGGGTTCCGCAACTCTGATCGGGATTGCCATTGGCCAATTTTATTTGCAACACAGGAGACTGGTTACAAAAGGCTTTTAAAGGCAATTTGCATGCTTTTTGCACACGATTGAGGAACATTGGCCACTACCAAGCGAACGAACGAATCAATGAACCATACCTCATGCATTCATTCACTTTTACCTTGAACTTGCTATCATGTCAAGGCCTTATTTGGACGCATGTTTTCCCAAGCCAAACTCGAGGTCAGTACTACGATCACATATTTTCAGCCTTGATCTAAGACTGGGTTGCTCACTGAGAAAGGGCGTCCGATTAGCAAGCCTCATTGGACGGGGGAATCTGATGATTTTATTGCCAATTTAGCTCGATAAGTATAATTTATGGGATCTCAAACTTGACCTCTTATGGCGAGCCTGAACCTGCGGCGTGGCGTGCAAATAGCCCAGGGAATATGAATGAAACCCAAGTGAATACTTAATGGGCCATAAGTCAAACAATAACACTGGCGCATGAAACCATGCCCATCGGTCGTTTCAACAGTCATCAATTTGAGAAGCCCCCGTCAGGTCCCAAGATACCCCCAATGCAAATTTCAAGCCCGTTCCAGAGGTTTCGATTTGTTTTGTATTTTCAAGTAAGCGTAGCCATCATTAGGCTGTTGACCTCCTATCGACTTAGGATAGAGTTTCAAATTTGCAGTTTGATACGTTTTGCATAGGGCAAAAAAGAGTTAGGTGCACATCATTCAAAAATGTCGATAAAACCAAGCAAAGACTTAAAAAGAAGGACGGAGATCTGCTGATCTTAAACATATATTTGTTGGAAAGAAATAATTTTAGATCACGAGTTTCGTGGGCGTAGGGAGTGCTATATGAAATATACATTGAAACGGGCATTGAAACGCCATTCGATACCTTAATCCCCTAGTGAAACCACCACTTACAGAAAATGTCCCTTTGTACTCGCCCTTTGCTTCAAACTTTGGCTGTGCTTTTATTACCTCTTTCCTTTTTGTTTTTATTATCCTTTGGTATCCGCAATAACCCATACTCTATTTTTACACCACAAGGTGTCCATGAGTGGTTTTTACAATAAACAATAAACATGTACAATATATTTTCTAGCTGATTTCCATAAAAAGGATTTGAGAAACCCTGTGTAATGCAAAATGAGTAGTAAAGTCATGATGGTCCTCAAATGTCCACAAATTTGTTTTCTACCTTCACATCCCTTTTCGAAACAGTAAGCTCCCTCTTCAAGTCGACGTTTAAACACAACAGTGAACTCAAAAAACGCCGTCACGTCAGTATCTTTACTCCATGGGTACTTTTGCTGATATAACCCATGAAGCTAAAATTGACAATGCAATAAGTAACGAAAGTTGGACCCATTTGTAATCCATCAATGTTTACATGTTACGGACGCAATCCTCAAACGAGCATTCCGATTCAACTGTTTTTTTTCTTAGAAGCAAAGTGTGCAAGTAATCAAGAAGATGGATGGGAGGCGTTGACTAATAATAAGAGAGCACTTCTTATGACCTAACAAGGAATCTGACTTCGTACGTATCAGTCCAACCCAATGCCAAAGAGCTGCACAGAACAATCGCAACGAAGAGCCAATACCCGAATCCGTTCCCACAATCAAATGCGACGATGGTTGTTCACTTTGTTGGTGGATGATTCATTGATCTGTCTCCCCAATAGGGCTGCATTCAGCATCTAGAACCCAAAAGCTGACATATCGTGATGTCAGTCGGTTTCCTGACAAACGTATTCATGGATCAATTCAGAACCAAAGAGTTGACTATCAATTCATGATCCAACACGACAAAGGGTGATCGAAACCAACCAATTGTCTCATGACGATCCTGGGGACCTGGATAAATAGATAGCCAAGAGACAAGAGCTAAGGATAGGTTTGTGTGCCCTGTAGCAATCGAGTTCTTATATTTTGGGAGAGAACCCGCGTTGAAGAAATGGACCACTCATTTGGCGGATTGTGTCAAAAAGCTGTTGTGTGCAAAGATGCGTGAGGCTGAGTTCAAGCCATCGAATTCTGCCAATCTGATTGGCTGTCAGTTTTGGAGAGACCAGTTACGGCTCCAAACAAAATTCAGGCGCAAGCTAGTGATTTACCAAAATATTGAGGTTTTAGATGGCTAATGACAGATTTAGTCAGCCACGGGTTTAACTTATTGCTCATGCACGGCTGGGGCATCATATGGTAGGGGAATTATGTTAGGTTACTAAGTCTTAAGAAATTATACTCGTCACATTGTTCTTTTACAATCTGTAGGTAACAAGTGAGATTAAAGTACTTTTGTGGAAATATATTTCATATGAGTTCATACAATTGTATTTAACTTTAGAATAGCAAAGTTCAAGCCTAAAATGGAACAATAGGTGTCACAAACAAAAGCAAATAAATATATGGTGTCTCAAAAAATTAATGAAAGTTTCTCATAAAAACAATGAAGGCTTTCAATGGGAGAAAGAATAGCTAGATGGGATCATTAATATGGAAGCTTTGAACTTCAATGTATTCTTTGGTAACCTATCTTTTTCCTCACTTTTAGAGCAAGGAATTCTATCCAAAATCCGCGAAACGCAGAAAAGGTCTCATTTTCATTTGCGCCCTCCAGTTCCCCTCTATCACTTTCTAACGTTTTGAACAATTTAAATCAGGGACAAACAAACAGGTTACAAAAAATGATACAAACAATGCACCATACGTTATCCATGAGTCGATTAGATTGCACTCTGGTTTTCCTCATACACTCTGATGGAATGCTCGAAGTTAAACGAGTTCGGTTCTCAACTCACGATTTGTTTTGAAAGCTGTTAGTTCTCCTGATCGCGTACTCAGCTAAGTGGCGCCACTTACCAAACCTCGCGCCTCTCTGTATTCAGGGTCTCTAGGACGTGGATCAAAGCGGAAAGGTCAGAACTGACTGGGTGAAAACGGTGAAAAAGCCAAAGGAGGCTCCTTTTGTGGGAAGTCTCAATATTTTTGTCGTGATTCTGATGGATGAGCCGCGAGTAACAAAGGGCTCTTTCAGGGAGCACACCCTGTGATATTATCACTCGAGGTAAAACTGCATTTCGCCACGGAAAATGAAAAGAAAAACTCACTGTGTGCTTCTGGCTCTTTTTGTTTGCCCAATTTGGCACGAATCGTGGTCAACCGAGTTCAAAGTCCGATAGCTCCCAAACTCAGGAAAACCGATAAATCTTGAGCCGCTATCGCCATCATTATCAAATTGTCGGCTTTTGGCAGGTATCCGGAAATTTTCCCAGGACAGCCCCAAAAGTGAAAAAAGACCTTGTTCAGCTAAGGCCAAGCAAGATGAAACAAAAACCACGACGGGATCAAATGGTTTTGGTGACAAGATCGGAGCTCCACCCAACTTTTTCTCGTCCGCTGCTCTACGATACTTTTTTTTCTCCTATCCAATTGCGAGAGATTGGGGTGGAATTTCACAAGTCGGATTTAGAGTAGCGATTCCCGGGCCAAATATTGATGCACCCCCTGGGTCAATGGCAATGGAGCAATGGTGGTGACCGGTAAATTCTCCAGACAGACCTCTATTGTCTTGCGGCGCCAAGGACCATAACCAAACACCTGTGTGTGACGAAAAGCTTCTTCCCTCAGCTCCTTCTCCTTCTCCTTTGACTTAGTACATAACGTACCGTACGTACGCTCGTACGTACGTACGTAGAGTACCTACCGAACAGTACACTCCTCCGGTGCCTTCCATAGACCCCTGGATCATCATCATGACAATCATCCCCGGCAAACCTCTCAACCTCGACGTCCATATATCTTGGTATGAGAGGACTGTTCTCCTTGAATTTGCCTTCTTAAAAGAGGCTCTTTTTGTTGCAACGTAACGACGAGCTTGAAGACACGTCCAGAGATGAATAAGTCCAAAATTGTGAGGTTAGACTTTGGGGGAGGAGGTCAGAAGCACACTGCACACACACTGCAACGCGGTGGCGGTGGTGGTGGTAGTGGTGGTGATTCCGTGCGTCTATCTGAGGGGCGTCCCAGAGCAACAACTGGAAAACGAATTCCCAAACACGTGCAAAAGAAACGAGATGGCTTCTCCAACGCTGTCACTTCTTCTTCACTTACGGATTGGGGTAAATGATAATCCACTGGTAGAACTCAAAATCACGCCAGGTGTCTCTAGTTTTTGCGTTTTTCACCACAGCATTTTGCCCTCGAAAATATGATCAATACTCTTATTTTTGCTAAAGTCATGGAAAATGTAGCTTGTAAATTGATGAAAAATGTGGTTGTTTTAATTACATGGCGAAATGTACAAAACCATGTTTCAAAAGACTTGATTGATATCATCAGGGTGGTTCAGTTGTGGTTTTCTTATTTTTGGCGTTGGTCTGTTTTTCGTCTTCTACCTGACACTTTAAACGCCTATTTTTCCATTTTGCCAGTGGACTTGAACACCCTTCAGGAGTTGCCGACGACTTGCCGGGAGTGTATTGAATAAATTATCATCGTAATGAAGGGTTAGTCGGACTTTTTTGGGGCCAAAAATGGATTGGGAAGCCGCTTCCAATTTTAGAACCTGTCCAGCCAACTTAAAATCATGTTTGGATTTCATCTTGGAAACTTTTCGGGAAAAACGGAAAAAGCTTCGCCTTTTAACACTTGAAAAAAGTTAATTGGATCACTCTCGATCCTTGTGTGAAAGTAAATCTGGGCCACCTAATGAATGATCCCATCCCTTGGCTTGGGTTGGTGGTGGCAGAGGCCACTTAATTTTTCGCTTGTCCAAAAGGTTTCTCTAATGAGGGGGTTGGCTTGATTAAGTTGGCCATAAAATTTGCTCTCTGACCAAAAAAATGACCAGGAGAAGGTTGGTGTGGAAGATGGCGGTGGTGATGCCAAAGATAGCTGCTGGACAAGGAATGAATCGATTGGATTTCCAGCTTCTCGGAATTGGACACATTCTACATATCTCCTCGATCTTGGAGCATAACTTCCCAAAACCCACTCGGGGAGCTCGTTTTCCCCGACCAACGAGCTCCATCTTTTTTTGTCTTCTTCGGGCTCGATACAAATCTAGATCCGTTGAGGAGCATTTCTCACCATTTCCAATGAATGGGCTGCCAAAGCATCAACGGAAAGACAGACAACCATTTGAGACCATTTATTGTACAGACGTCGGTTGTGGTGGTGAGTGGTAGTAAGAGTAGTAGTAGGAGTAGTACACTTGTTTCTGGGCTTGGTTGCAAGCTATAGTCCCTACACACACTCGGTACTCACATCCGTTGATCCTGACGATCATCCTGCCGAGGGTTAAATTTGGCTTGGCTTTTTTGCGCCATTGCCATCATTGTGATTTGTTCAATGCTCGTCGTCTTCAGCCTTTCAGCGTTCCCCTCAATCCCCTGTCCATCCCTGTATCTACTGTACGTGGTGGTAGGTACATTACAAGCAGTCGGTGCGTATGGTCATGATTGTAAAAATCAGATCTGATGTAAGGGGTATCATCCGTTGAGATACTAATACACATTGGCCACCTGTCCTGCCGAACGGTCTCCCCAGTCTCTGACACCCCAGTGGATCCTGTCCGAAAAGGCTCTCCAACGTCCGACCAGACTTGAGAAAGACGCACGTAATATCTGAATAATCCAAGATTGGGCTCCTGAAAGATGACAGCGTACAACGGTCCACGTCTGGTTGGGATTGAAGATGCGGGCCAATTTCTGCCAATTTGGACGGTGTTTTTTTCCTTGGCGGCCCTTCAAACTTGAAGATCCTCCTCACCCTCGTTGCTTTTGAAGAAGAGGGAACAAAAAATGTCAAGATGGGCGAAATTACTTCAACGCCACCACAGGTCTTCCAATTACATTTTCTCGTTGAACAACTGCTCCCTTAGAGGAGTGGGTGAGCTTCCCCATTCCGACGAGATGCTGTAAATAACATTCTGATTTTTTACCGGCTTTCCAAATTGCAGAGCAAGTCTGGCGCAAAAAAAAAAGAATCATCGTTCTCACTCTCGGTCTCAATCTAGCCTTTGTGTACTTGCCGAAAACAAAGGGGGTAGTACATGAACTAAGAGCTGGTCTTGGATATCCACCGAGATCGACTTCATAGTTATGGATGGACTTGAAGGAGTCGATCGGCCGGTTGGCTCTGCATAATAATACTACTACATATAAGTAATTGCCCGGGCTCTGGGGGCCACTTCTCCCGGGTTCGAAGGTGACAGGGTACAATTACTAGATTTTATCTGTATCGCCTCCTCTACGACACATAATGAGACTCCATCTATGCCCCAAGTGATCGGCTCTTGAAGCCTTGGTGGTTGCATATCCATGCATGTTGTACCTCGAATGCCCGAGTATTATTAAGCTTAGACATACATTTCGTATGGTTGTTGATGGCCTAGTTTCAGCATTTTATGCCCCATGTCGAGTTCTGGGAGAGAAGACGTTTGGGGGACTGCCAATGGAAGAGAGCGAATTGATTTAAAGCAAGAGTTTGCCTTTCCAGTTGGTGCTCCAATCCAATATCTTCGCATCTATGCATGATGATGATGATGATGCCGATGACGACGACGACGCTGATGATAATGGTGCTGATGGTGATGTTACCGTGTACCGTGTCTTCATTAAAGCCAAAAGCCTCCGGGTCTGATCATCTCGAATAATAATCCCAGGGGGTTCAAATATCCCAATAGGTCTATCTCGCTCGGCCTAGATCTCAATATCTTGAACGAGCAGCGTTGAGGGTAATCATCACCGTTGTCTAGAGTTCGACCTGGCGGATATTCTATCATGATTGATCCAATGGACATAACACCCGCACGATCAATATTCAACACGTTCAACCTGAGCTACTGCACTCCGGATTCTTCACCCATCATTTCTTCGTCAAAATCCAGTGAGTAACTTGACGATTGATTGAGGGATTTTGTTGGAATCGTCGATTGTGGAACGGATCTTATTCAATGAAAGGCTCGCCTTTGTATCCGTACATTACGGCGAGGCTTGAGTACATAGAATGGTGGCCCACCTGTGGAAACCTGATGATGATCATGATGGCCGTTAAATGGTTTCTACCCCCCTCCCGCCCCCCACCTTCCATGCCCAATCAAAAAGTCCCCTTTGGACACAAAAGCTGTGTTTTCAACGGAATGATTTCATTTTTCATCCAGCCCTCCATGTGACCCCTATCGTCAACGTCTTTGGTGGTAACATATCTCGAGACACTTGAAGTTGTCAACCATAAATGTATATGCTGTATATTGCGACATTCCATTTCCATTCCCAAATGCAGTTAGTTCCTCCATCGGGACATCTTATCATAACATGGAAGACGGCCAAATCTCTCCACCCCCCTCCTCAGACCGTTATTTTTATATAAAATAAAACTTGTCCAAAAAGCCAAACTGAGGCCAAATGAAGGAGGGAGGGATGGAGGGAGGGATGTTGTGGTTACAAAGAGGTGGGAATGGTTATTGAAATCGTGGAGGGGACAACTTGAAAGGACATAAAACGGAGAAAGGAAGAGGGTGAAAAAAAAAAACCGAATCCTCATTCACCACCTGTTGTTGTTCATGATGATAGTTTCCCCACTTTTCAGGCTTGTCCCTCCTCAACTCAGGTGGATGTTTTGTACTCGTATGTCCGTGCATAAGTATGCAGGGACAAATTGAAATGGCCCTAATTGGAGGGACTTTCATGCATACAAATGGCCCTTGAACAGGTTTCTATCAGGACAAGACCCCGGCGAAGGACCCGAGGGCGAGAAACTCTGGAATTCGAGGAGTTTGCCATTTGGCCAAAAGACTAGGGAACAGTACTTGCTTGAGCTGAGTACAACTCGTTGACCAAATGCTACTACCCCCAAATCTATTTCTCCATCAGATTGGAAAATCAGTCCTGGAAGTGACCTGAGCGATGACAACCAAACCATCGTGTGAACCACCAGTCTCAGGGAGACCATTCTGTTCTGGGCTAATCATTTCAAGTGAAGGAGGAGGAGAGGAGGAGGAGGAGGAAGAGGGTAAACAAAGAGGTGCCATCACTCGATCGAACTATGAACAACGGTCAGGGGGTCAGGGTCTCTCTCTCTCCTCCACCCGTTGGTTCGTCTCTTGATTCCTGGGTTGGTTGATTGACTGGCTGGTTAGGGTGGGCTTATCTAGATGACATTTTACAATTATGGTTAGTTAGACTCGATTCACTGATGTCTGACCACCTGACACTCAATTTCCCGACACTTTGCGTGATGGACGATTAACTCAACTTTAAGACAGAGAAGCCAACCAGACACCCCAAACAAATACTACTACGCCTAATGGCAGGTCAGTCAAGCTCAAGCTTGTCGGCCATTGGAATTGGTGGATTTTCAATTTCTTGATTGGAAACCAACATTCCAAACCCTTAGTGTTTGACACCGAGCTCGTTGGCCGCGGTGTACGTAATGGCTCTTCAGCGGATTTAATTGGTTTTTTTTCGCAGAGCAAATGCTTTCTATAAATCATGTGTCTTGAAATGGGAGATTCAATTCTGAATGAATGTGAGTGAGGATGGGTGCGTATGTGTTTGTGGGAATTTTTTTTTCCATCTGCAAGCTTGTTGGAACTAATCCTGGGCAAATTATCTTGTCAATCTTTTGTGGAAGATAAGCCAACTTTGGATGTTCTTTTCGTTGTCCAGCCAAATCTGGAGCTAGCCTCTCCAATATCTTAAATGAAGAGCATTGACTGAGTGAGTGTGTGAGTGCTGAATGGTGGAAATAAATACCTTCCCATTTCCCAAATCGGCAGCTCCTTTTCATCAAAATTGCATCCAATTTTCTTCTTGTCATCATCATCATCATCTTCAACAGCCCTGAATCGATGGTCACATTCTTCCTTGGATCTCTCGATTGGCCCTGGGATGGCAAGGGGTCAATTCGAAAATCATCTCATAAAGAGACGTGTCCTTCTGCTGAACTGAACTTAACCACAACCAAAAATATGGGCCTTGGGCGGTAGATTTCACCTCAAAGGTCCTCGGATGTCAGACCCAGAGACGAATCTAGAGCTCGGACAAATTAGGTCATCGTGGTTGTTGGTCCACGAATGATTCCTTCAAAGCCCTCAAAATTCCTTTGAGACCTGCCACTTGGTCTGCTGACTCAATTGGAGTGCTGCGAGCCAATGTCACTGCGATTAGAATGAATAGACCCAAGATGTCATAACTATCATCTTCAGCAGCTCCGGTCTCCACGAGGATTTCAAGAAAGAATGTCAAGAGTGCAAATAATGGCCCCAACAGCGACTCGTCCGAGAACCATCTCACATTGGAGATGGACATTGTTAGCTTGGACGGACTGAGGAATAGATAGATGGATGGAGAGCTCCCGAGGAACGGCCAGATGGCAACCCTCCCAATCCAGCCTCTTCTTTCGGGGAGGTCTGCCGCCTTGCTGTAGATCCATAGATGGTAGATCCATGCCTGGATCATTTTTAACTTCCAAATCATTTGGCAATTATTGGCATTTCATTATCATCATGGGGGGTCTTTGCCGTGGACTTGATTTCGTTGGTTTTTTTGACTGGATTTAGTAGGGATGTGAATGAGCTTCGAGCTTTGATCAGGGGTAATCAAGTCAGCTGTGAGTTGGACTGAGGACCCCGAGAATAAGCGAGATGATGGATTTCTTTAGTGGGGATTGATTCATCCTGATATCGATTCATGGGTCCAAAACACAGATGGAGATTAGAGGACTCGATTGCCTGCTCAGGCATCTGTGGAATGTGACCAACAATAAAGGGAATCTCGTCCAATCCCCACATGTGATTATCAATTTCCATTCTCCAATTGTTTACCTGTTTCAGTGGAATGTCTCATCGGTGGTTCCGCCCTAGTCTGCCATCGTCGAGCGAGTCGGGTTCGTTGGGCAGATCTCCCATGTCGTCCGTGGTAGGAGGAATACTGGAAATGCTTGGAACCATCTGTGCTACTGCTATCTTTGGTGTTGGTGGGAACGGAAGCCTCCAATTAAAGTTCTTTCAGCGGGATGGAAAAATCCCCAATGATATGGCTAATAATTGTGGCAATTTCCTCCACGTACGTACACACACAAAAATTACTAGTGTATAATGTACATACTCAGGAGGTGACGCGAGCTCTTTGGAGGCAATGATGATTATTTCCCCGATATTATGAGCTGCACACGTGCATTTTCAAATTGGCGAACATTTACATGGGCCTCACTTCCTGCTATATAACCATAAAATCCAGAGGCTCGGCACTTTCACCTTCTTCCCTTGGTTTTATCTTTGGCTTTCTATCCTTGAATCCTTGAACAAGCTGGACTATATTGCGCTGGTTACATTACCGTGTCCTTCTCATGGTCGTAAATGAAGATCAAACAAAGTCCACGGGATGGAATGACCTTTGATTCACATTTAGGTAAAATATATAAAACAACTCGTGTGAGAGCAATTCGTGTGTTGAATATTTGTCGATTGAACTTTTGGATTGGAGGACATTAGTCTCATCCGTCATGGAGGAATTCTCAAGCGAAGGGGAGCGAAATCTGAACTCTTGATAACCATGATCAACCTAAACAATGCGTCCACTTTCAAGACTTGGATTGGAGCTGGACTGGGGTCCGAACCTGATCAAAGATACCCCTCTTTGACATCCCAGACAGGCAAGCAAGCAAGCATGCAGGTGCATGAAACCACCACCAAAACCATCATCATCAAGGCTCTCGAGTGTGCATACGTACGTACCTGTGAGTGAGGCAACCCATCCGAGCAAACATGAAGAGCTGATAAATCCATTCAATTTAAATGCCTTGATCATCGACTGCAACCACAACAGCAGTAGCAGCAGCAGCATCAACAATATCAACAACGTCAGCTCCGATGCAGTGCCAAGAAGAGCCCTCCAGTCTGATCGAGCAACAAAAAACCATTGGAATTTCTTTTGTTGATCATCATCCTCTTCTCTCGACAATCCTTCGCTCTGATGAGGTCGCTCTACCTGTACATACGTACGTACCTTAGGTAGAGTCCGCGCACATCAAAATCCGACCTCTAAACCCACTGTAACGATGATCCTACTCGCCTGACAGTTCGATCGAGAGAGTGGCTTGGCTGATTGATACCAAGTAATGCGATATCCGCTGAGTTTGTGAATGCTGGGATCGAGAAAAGATTCCCTGAACTTGATGCTTGAGAAGATCAAGGCATTTAAACTGACATTCTCCGCCGGGCTTATTGTGCACCATACCCACAGGACTAACTACATGTACTACGTATATACAATAGATGCGTTCACATACCACCAATTGATGAGATCTGACGTCCCCAGCACGAAACGAACTGCTAGAGAGGTTTTTATATATGTGTTTATGCCTGAATGGACAAGTTTGATCAATCTTTGAGATTGTTCCTCTGCAATAAGTTTCCACATTCACAGTATATGAACGTCCCCCTTCCGCTTTTTTCCCCCTGAAAAGAGTGATCTAATCCTGGGACTCGATTATTTCACCACAAAGATTATTTAGCCAAGGCTTGGCGTAGGGTGGCGTTCAGGGTGCTTGCCGTCCAATGGCCATCCACCTGCACAAATACAGGATAATGAAGGTGATGATGCTATCTCTTGAGCAATGACTGGACAATAATCCCTTTTCCTCGGTATTCGGAAAATTGAAACCTCGCTTTCACCAATTCACTTTGAGGTAAAAGACTCCAAGAAAGAAGACAAAACCGAAGAGTCTGAGATAGTCAAAGTTAAACCTGGATACGTATATGTGTCGACTATTAATGAAGGAATAACCCTTGTGAGGGGTATATTGGAAATTGGTAAATCAAAATTGGTTTCGGAGGATGCTGATTTTTTCTGTGAAAACTTCTCGCGTCGTCAAATTGGGCTTCGGGAAGTTTGATCCAATCAGGCGAAAGCAATTTGCTTGATGGAAGACGAACTTAACTTCTACGTTTGGGTAAAGTTCTATCTGAAAATCATCTCTGTTTTTCTGGGCAATNTGGCCAATGACGGTACCAGACGACCCAACGTGAAGCTTTTGTTATTCTAAATTGGTTCAACTGTCCCCTTTGGTCCCTCTCCCAACTATCCCAAATCCGGATTTTTATTGAGTTTTCAGAAATATGGCACCGCCCAAACACCATTCCATGAAGGATGCTCACCCGATCCCGTTTAAAGAGAATTTGACAAACTCTCCTCACCAAGTGCATTTGAGATCCCTTCTGAGGCAGGAACAGCCCTGATATCAAATATTTACTCCAATGCTAGGTAGATCGTCGTCAAATCGACCGGCAGTGGTTTGTTTAGCCGGTTTGGCCCCGTCTCTGGGTGAGAATTGACAGTGAGCACCATGTCGTACCAAACCGTGAGAAAGGAAATTGGTGCTTTTTCCTCTTTAAATAGACTCAGAGAGGTGAGTTCACGCGTGCACTTCAGGTTAGTTCAGGTTAGTTCAGAAATCTCTCGAGCAATGCAGGCTCTACGGAATACATAATGCTAAACCAGAGAGCAGACAGAGTGCCCAAGTACTACCAACTTGCATCGTCGCTTTGTGATTGATGTGGCCCTTTTTTGGCTCATTAGTCAAAGCGGCCCTGACCGCAAGATATGTGGCC
>NC_081441.1:3961662-3962049 GCF_007210705.1 Tigriopus californicus | reverse complement strand
TCCCGTTGCAGGGTGAGACGAACGATTAGGGACACATGAACCTAAACTGGAAAAGTTGTCCTTTTGTAACCGATAGTTGATGTGATGCATCTAGAACATGAACTAAAACATTCAGTCGTTCGAAAGACTGGATTGATACCTCTAGCTCCTAGATATCAATTGGATCAAGGGGCGAAGTCGATTTTAGTCAAGTACGCTCCATTTTCGCCTCCGGGATATCCTTATCCGTCCAATCTAGTGAGTCGACAAATGAATTGGCTTATACTCCCTGATGCCACCAAGTGAATAATATAAAAAGACTGAAGAAGCGTTTTGCTATTTCACGGGGTTTGGACCGAATTTGTATTTTACGTATGTTAAATAGCTACAGTACGAGGTCAATGGCAA
>NC_081441.1:3961055-3961626 GCF_007210705.1 Tigriopus californicus | reverse complement strand
GTACATCGAGTACAACTATAAAATGGCTTTCATAAAAAAAATGACTTCGGATTTAGAAGTAGTCCACCGTTACCTCTGAGCCTTCAGATAATCATAGGAAACAAAATCATTGCACATCTGTTACGTTTCTCCTCTCTTTGCTCGATCCCAAGCGCTTTCGTTTCCATCCAGTCGTTTGAAGCGAGCTCGGATCAATGTGGCGTGGCTTTGGCGTGGCTTTGGCGTGGCTTCCTTTTCTCTTTTCCAGCTTGGCGGTTCTCCAATCTCGACATATGTGCCTCGCATTGTCATGTGAAAGTTGACCCAGGGACGCTGGGAATATTTTAATGAGTGTTGCCAATGGGACCAGGTGGGAGGGGGGATCAATGAGCGACCCTGGGGAAACAAAGTGTCAAATGTCACATCATGAGCTGGGAGGGTGGATCCTCCAACTCATGTTTGTAACGAAGGAATGGACCATGATTCAAAAATTGTCGTCAAGCCAGCGGCCCAAACAGACTCACTCCCTTGGTTGTGAGAAACAATCCACGGGACATCATTGAATAAACGAGCATTGCATTAACTGGCACAC
>NC_081441.1:3946892-3961019 GCF_007210705.1 Tigriopus californicus | reverse complement strand
GAAAACTTCTCGCGTCGTCAAATTGGGCTTCGGGAAGTTTGATCCAATCAGGCGAAAGCAATTTGCTTGATGGAAGACGAACTTAACTTCTACGTTTGGGTAAAGTTCTATCTGAAAATCATCTCTGTTTTTCTGGGCAATTCCCCTTCCTTCCTTCATCTCAATATCTCATCCAAGTCATCAGAGTGTCACGAATGAAAACTTTGCTCGCTCCGCTTTGATAGATTTTGATAAAGCATCCCCATCCGAACAAACTTTTTGGGGCTCACTCGCCAATCCATCCAGCCATCCACCCTCCCCAGCAAAAACTCAAAAGAACCATCCACGTTGTCTTTCCTCGATCAAAATGCTCTTTGGACAAACTCCAAACAAGCCAAGTTAATCAAGGCAGAAGAAGTTCATTTTCGTTCAGAGGATCAATTGAAACAATTCAAATGGGCGTTGGGTATAACAAAATGTTTCAATTCCACAATATATTCTTGGGAACATGATTTATAATTTTGTCTTTTTCGGAAATTATCTTGCATAGTCACCTATTGTGGGTGACTCAATCGTCTCCAATACCGTTCTTTAACTCACCGAGTTTGGAAAGTGTCTAAGAAGATGATTGAAAAAGTCGGAATATTTGAGATTCGTCCATAAAGGGACATCGACGCATAAATAAACTTTGGCCACCCGCTATTTTCATAATTCCGTCTGATGAAATGCCCCCAAGGTTCGGGAAATTCGGAGAGTGGTGAAAGGTTGATTTCAGATGCCGAAGGTTAATAGCGTTGGCGCTTTCAGCCATCTGTTATGGGGAAATTCCCATTGCGTGGGAATAATAATTTCGCTTGGCTTTCTCGGGATAGCTTGTGCCAGAAGTGGACACACACACACACACACACATACTCACTCACAGAAAGCTGTATTGGCATAGTGCTGGAGGGAAAAGGGCGATTTTGGGGAGCATTTGCCCCCTGTTCATGAACTTGTCCATTCAATCACATGGACCTCTTAACACTGAAGATATGTGCGTTATCATTCAAGCTCCATACGTTAATCCCCTCCGGTTTCTTTTGTCTGGATCCTCGTTCAAGTTGCAAAATAAGCTATTTCCTTCCTTCGAGTACATCGAGTACAACTATAAAATGGCTTTCATAAAAAAAATGACTTCGGATTTAGAAGTAGTCCACCGTTACCTCTGAGCCTTCAGATAATCATAGGAAACAAAATCATTGCACATCTGTTACGTTTCTCCTCTCTTTGCTCGATCCCAAGCGCTTTCGTTTCCATCCAGTCGTTTGAAGCGAGCTCGGATCAATGTGGCGTGGCTTTGGCGTGGCTTTGGCGTGGCTTCCTTTTCTCTTTTCCAGCTTGGCGGTTCTCCAATCTCGACATATGTGCCTCGCATTGTCATGTGAAAGTTGACCCAGGGACGCTGGGAATATTTTAATGAGTGTTGCCAATGGGACCAGGTGGGAGGGGGGATCAATGAGCGACCCTGGGGAAACAAAGTGTCAAATGTCACATCATGAGCTGGGAGGGTGGATCCTCCAACTCATGTTTGTAACGAAGGAATGGACCATGATTCAAAAATTGTCGTCAAGCCAGCGGCCCAAACAGACTCACTCCCTTGGTTGTGAGAAACAATCCACGGGACATCATTGAATAAACGAGCATTGCATTAACTCGCACACCTGAGTCTTGAACAATCGGCTGTTTCGGGGTCTCCGAAGATATAACGAAATGGAATGGGTGGTATTCTGAGATGGCTGTCGATGGGGTATCCTATTTCTCTTCTGAGCTGTCCTTTCGAAAATCAACTCTTTCTTGGTCTTCCTCTAATCTCTCGGCGGCATTCGTGTGATCTCTTTAGAGACCTCGGCTCAAAACTGACAGAATGGGTTGGGAACGAGCTCAGGTGTGAAAATATGAAAATTCCCAATTGGGGGACGACATTTTCTGAGTCACACCTGAGTGAATACCAATTACGAAGAATACACACAAAAGACGCCACCCGTTGCAGGGTGAGACGAACGATTAGGGACACATGAACCTAAACTGGAAAAGTTGTCCTTTTGTAACCGATAGTTGATGTGATGCATCTAGAACATGAACTAAAACATTCAGTCGTTCGAAAGACTGGATTGATACCTCTAGCTCCTAGATATCAATTGGATCAAGGGGCGAAGTCGATTTTAGTCAAGTACGCTCCATTTTCGCCTCCGGGATATCCTTATCCGTCCAATCTAGTGAGTCGACAAATGAATTGGCTTATACTCCCTGATGCCACCAAGTGAATAATATAAAAAGACTGAAGAAGCGTTTTGCTATTTCACGGGGTTTGGACCGAATTTGTATTTTACGTATGTTAAATAGCTACAGTACGAGGTCAATGGCAATGCCCAAATGGGATGGGTATTTCATTACCTATTTCGTTGCGCACCCTGTAGATTTTTGTCCAACGTTCAACATCGCCTTATCTTCTTTGGCCAATGACGGTACCAGACGACCCAACGTGAAGCTTTTGTTATTCTAAATTGGTTCAACTGTCCCCTTTGGTCCCTCTCCCAACTATCCCAAATCCGGATTTTTATTGAGTTTTCAGAAATATGGCACCGCCCAAACACCATTCCATGAAGGATGCTCACCCGATCCCGTTTAAAGAGAATTTGACAAACTCTCCTCACCAAGTGCATTTGAGATCCCTTCTGAGGCAGGAACAGCCCTGATATCAAATATTTACTCCAATGCTAGGTAGATCGTCGTCAAATCGACCGGCAGTGGTTTGTTTAGCCGGTTTGGCCCCGTCTCTGGGTGAGAATTGACAGTGAGCACCATGTCGTACCAAACCGTGAGAAAGGAAATTGGTGCTTTTTCCTCTTTAAATAGACTCAGAGAGGTGAGTTCACGCGTGCACTTCAGGTTACTTCAGGTTAGTTCAGAAATCTCTCGAGCAATGCAGGCTCTACGGAATACATAATGCTAAACCAGAGAGCAGACAGAGTGCCCAAGTACTACCAACTTGCATCGTCGCTTTGTGATTGATGTGGCCCTTTTTTGGCTCATTAGTCAAAGCGGCCCTGACCGCAAGATATGTGGCCAATAAACCATGATACGATATCACAGGTATCACCAGTCAATATGACGTTCTTTCCCACATCCATAATGTCGGGGTAAAGAGTTTGCTCCGAGTTTCGACGAGTAGGGGGGAAATTGCTTTTTGTGCCTTGCCTTTTATGGCATGGATCTGGAGCCCTTTAGCCCACATGGCATTTACAGCCTATCATTATTGACTTAAAGGGAAAATTTCCCGACAAATCTGCAGAGAAACGGTGTGCGAACGTTCTCAGGGCAATTCCCGTATCTCAAATCCCGAGCAAAAAGTAACCAACTACAACTTTGAGAGTTCTCCACTCCTTGGAAATGAGAATGTACATAC
Organism: Tigriopus californicus; assembly: GCF_007210705.1. Taxonomy (NCBI): domain Eukaryota; kingdom Metazoa; phylum Arthropoda; class Copepoda; order Harpacticoida; family Harpacticidae; genus Tigriopus; species Tigriopus californicus. The sequence continues at coordinate 3,957,595 of NC_081441.1, read as the reverse complement.
GTACCCCTAGATGTACCCCGAAATGTACAACGGACACGAAGGAGAGGCGTAATCTCTTCATTAGACAAGATAGACCTTAACCCCCCCACGACACGTGACTCCATGGTGAACAAATCCCCGATTTAATGACACGATTTCCTCTCTTTCTCCCCCTTTCCATGGATGGAGAGAAATGGTGCTCTCCATTGTTTGGTGGAACTGACGCCATCTCGTTCAATTTCCACTTCGATCCACGCTTCGTGCCAGATCCCAATCAGAAAGCCAGGGGGAAAAGCGATCGCGTTCCAAATGCCCAGTTCCAACCCCGAGAATTCGTTCCGTGACATACTGCTAGGGACTACTACAGAGCGTGAGTGAACTGTGTCAGAACTGTGTCTGATGGATCACGTGGGACTTTGGGAGGTAAAGACTTGAACGTCAATAATTGGCGAACAGTCAGCATTTTCCGACCCAATTCCATGGCAGCAGAGCAACGTGAGAACGACGACCAAGTTCGACGTTTGAATTCTTACACAACATGAGGAAGAATCCAGAGAGCCAAATGAAGGGGAATATTTGGGGCTCGTTATTTTTGCCCCATACTGCGCCCGTGAGAGCACTTGAGTCGTGGGTAATTTCCTGTCACTTAAAAGGGACGAGGGAAAATGGAAATGCACCAACGGATATGCGCGACGATGGAACCAGTCCAGTATTGGGAGAATTCAAATGAACGCCAAGGGAAAAAAACACTCCCTGGGAATCGGCATTGTCCCATGGGCGTGTGGCGTACGTTATTATTCCATTGTGTCTCATCCAAGTGACGATCTCGTCCACCCCATTGATCTGAAATCCCCCATCACAAAAGCACATTCCCTCACTCTGATTTGTTCCACGATCCAGCCGTTCTTGGATTGCACATGGGTAGTGTGGATCATTCAATTGAACAACATCACTTGTGGCCTCGAGATTGGCTTTGACGTCTATTGAAGGGGCAATTTTCTAATTTATTCTGAAGCGGAACTCATTACTGTGCTCCTTGGCCACTACTGTTTCTTTTGGCTCATGACAGTATACTGTACAGTGCACATTCAAGCCCTCGCAGTAGATATACATACATTGTATGGAAGTTTTGGGATCGTGGCTCCCAGCCTGTCCGAAAGTTATGTTTGCCTCATCGATTCCATTTTAATAATGACTGGGAACGTGACTGAACACGTGCCGAGGAAAAGCTTCAAATTATCTTTATGTGCATTGCACCACCAGACAGGGGGTGTTCACTGTTCACTGTTCACAACGAGTGTGTGTGTGTGTGTGTGCGTGTGGATGTATGTTATTTTTTCCTCCCTCCCTATCCAGCCATGAGCATTGGGACTTGTAAGGGGAGTTGTGTTCATGATCTCGAATAGACTCGACAATGAGAGGCACACACGTACGTACGTACGTACGTATGTACTACATGTATTCCTTGTGAGTTGCAACTCGATTTTGGGGCGAGGTCGAGAATGCTCAACCGACTTTTCACGGCTGCCAAAGATCATAATAAGGGCTTCTTAACTCGGGTACAGTCCCTTTGTTATCTCTGTGAGAGGCCTGTTCATACGTTCCCTGAAGTAAGGTGGTGCCCGAGTACATCTAGGGTGGTAGTGGCAACGCTGTGATGTACTTGAGGTGAACCTATGGAAATACTCGAGCACATGGATATTTATCTTGGTCGTGAGCGATAAAACGGGCCAAAAGCGAACAAAGAGATCTGGGATTGAGAAAACGGACTGAAGACAAGCCCTAATATGACCAAGTTCGAGAATAACAAATTGAGGAATCACAACATAATTTATGACGTTTGCGATGCTCCGCAATAAAATGTTATCTGATTGGACGTGTCCAAATGGAGAGCACAGCCTCTCAAATGCATTTCGAATCCAAATTGGACTTGTTCAACTTCGTTCTCCGTTGATATGGTTGTTGTTGTTGTAGTTGTTGTTGCTGCTGTTGATCATGTTTCTTTCGCTGCCCTTCTAATGCCTGTGCGTACGGACTTGTAGTACGTGGTGCAAGTTAGTTGGGTTGGAAAATCTCCAAATACCTCCACCATCCACGAGAAAAATGTCGCCAAACCATTGCACTTCCACTCAGAGGAGGATTAGCACTTGATTTTAGCTTTTGGCCAAAAAAAAATTTTTGACTCCAGGCGCATTAGCATTCGGCGGTTGCACTTTGCAATTAACTTTTCAGCTCTCGCTTCTACTTCCAGTTTGGAACCAACCATGGATCCATCCATCGGGTTGGAATGGGGATGTGCATAGGTAGTAGAGAACCGCTAACGCTCTGCATTCCCAAAAGCAACTGATCATCCGTCATAATTTGTCCCAAAGTTTTCTTTTGAACCTATCTCGATTCGACGATTCGGACAAAGTTTAATTTCCTCTGATAAGCTTTATTACGCAGACCTCAGGGCAAGCGAACTAGAATCGCACTTATACAAGCTAGATTCGTGAAACATGCACCAATTCCAGGATCTTCTAGTGCATTCTAGCTGCTGGGAAAAGCCTGCCGCCAGAAAAGACACACACTTAGGTAAAGTCCCCCCTCCAAAACTGCCATGTAGGTGCAATGTCTACTGACCTTTGTTGCAAGAGCTACTCCTGACCTTTGTTGCAAGAGGTAGGTTGACTTATGAGGACGATAACCAGTCTCTTTCTTATCATTGTCTGGATCCACCCCTCGATTCTTTTGGACAAGGACAAGATGAAGGGAACTCCCCCCTTTTTTCGATCTTCAATCTTGCCCACATTGATCAAGAATGCCAGGAGACTCCGCCAAGGGTCTGACCCGATCGCCGATACGACTTTCAAACAGTTCCAAAGCTCATTCTCCGGCACGCGGATACAGACATGGACCCGGAGTGAATGACAAGATCCAACCGAAGATTTCAAACAAGTCAATGCTTTATCATATCTCGACTGTACAATGTACGTACAAACGTCTTCCAGAAGAGAGGTGCTCAATCACACCATTCTTTTCAGAAAATGGAAATACCTAGTCGGCTCGGGCGGGTTATATACGTACATAGGTAGTACAACTGTCGATGGTTTCGAGGTGGAATAGTAATTAGTAGGGAAAAAACTACCTTCTTTCAGATCCCCGTAAAACGTTGGAAGAAACACTTTACTTGGGCTGGCTTAACTTGGGAGCCCTGTAATTAGGCATGGCACCTCGAACTAAACACAGATGAAAGTGGCACATCCATGTGCATTTCAGACCCATTATCTTAGAAGTCATAAAGCCTATTTTCTGGGTGATGCGGGGCTCTAGCCTTGACCAAGCAGTCGAAGAAGGATTTAAATCTTGGGGGCCAATTCGACAACCCAGTGAAGAGCAAGTGGTAGGTAGCATGGTTGGTTGGTTAGTTGGTTGCTTGGATGGTCGGTCGGATGGTTGACAAGCTAAGTAACCCAATGGCCAGGCTTCTAGGTAACTTGCTCTAGGTGCCAGTGCATTGAAAGTGAATAACACTAGCGAGTACAGTACAATACCTCCTGTGGAGGCCTTCATGTCAGTCAGCTATGGCCCATAATGCCTCCTCCTTCCTTCCTTCCCAGCAGTCCATGAACGTCCTCCAAAGCAAGCTCGGGTCCTGGGCAAACAGCATTTACCTATTGACACGCTTGGTGGCAGGCCAATCTCCTCGACTCACTCGGAATTCCAGCTCATATCTCTCACCAACAACCCCAATGTGGTGGGGAGGATGAAGAACATGTGAGAGTGTTATCTCCAGAGTGGAAGAGTTCCCACGGCGAGGACGACCGAATTCCTTCTCGCCCCGGCTGCTACTAGTCAATCTCGAGGACTCTCGAGGATCCGCTGCCGGATCTGGGGAATTCAAAATCTCTCGGACAACTCCACTCGATGGCCCGTCCTTCGCTCGTTCGTTCGCCGGCGCTTGGTTCGTTGGAAAAAGAGATCGATCGAGTGAAGCGCCCGAAAGATTTGGCCCCACCAACGAACGAGGAGGGACGCACATCGAGCACGTTCGTTCGAGAGTGAGGAACATTATTGAGCAGATCTGTCACACTGTAGACCAGTTCTGTATCACGATCGTGAGTGTCAGGAAGTGTGTTCCCGTCTTCGAGCATCTTGCACTTGTTCCTGAATAAGAAAAATATCCAAGCGCTGAAATAGCAAAATGGTGGTTAAGTCCAACTCAGCCCCTTCGTCGCCGTCGACTCCGGAATCAGCAGATCCACTCCGAGGGATTCCTCGTGATGGAAAGGTCCACAAGAATAAAGAGACCAACGTGGAGTTCGGCCGACTGAAGGATCTCGTTCCCGCCATCTCGCGGAAGCAGCATGTGTCAAAGCTGGATGTGATCCTCGAGGCCATTCGGTACATCGACCAGCTCCAAGACCAACTCCTGGACCAGATCCAGGACAACAAGATCAGCATATCCGCAGCCGCTTTTCTCACTGACAAGGAGAACAAGAACGCTCCTTTGCTCCAAAGCTTGAAACGGGATTGTCAGCCGCGAAAGCGGAACAAGAGCGGGTAGAAGGCGTGGCTTGCCTGAGCTATCTCTCCCTCTCTGCCCGTCTCTGTGTGAGCCGAGAGTTAACATGTTATGGATCTCTCTGTGATAGTCAATCTTTGTGACCTGTTTGCTCGAGCAAAGATTGCATTGGGTCCCATCCGAGGCGCCCGCCAAGACTGTGATATCTCTCATGAACAGCATCAATGTTCAAAATGTTCAAAGCCTGCTGGACCGTGAGCCCAAGGACCATGGGAATAGGCCCGCCATTGAGCTGCCATTCCTGGGTCTTCCAAACGCCTATTCCAATACTCGACCAAGTCCCTCTTTCCAAAGCACAACTCACTCTCACGAACCATCCGGAAAGGAACAGGATGCCACAAAATATGACGATGACATCTAACCTCTTCTGAGCAAAAGTTCAACTCCAAATTGGTTCTGATCTCCCAAGTTCATTGTGTTGGTGGTTTGTCAGGCCCGTTCCATCACTCATCGCCAGCATTGATTACCTTGTTCCTCTCTTCACCAATTTGGAGCTTGCCAAGGCTCGGATCATCGTGGTGGTGTTCAGGCCCTGATGAGGACTACAATAACAGCAACAACAACATCAACCACGACGACGACTACTAAGACGACTTCCTCCGAAAGAAAGAGTGCTCCCTGGATCCCTTCCCCCCTTAACAAATCACAGCGTTTTCACGACTTCCTTTCCGCGCTTAGTTTGATTCTTCTTGATGTATCTTGAGGCTTGCTCAATGGTCTTGCAGCCTTCTTATGTTTTGAAATTAGAAGTTTGAAGAGAGCCCGTGTGTTCATACGAACCTACCTTATGAGAACCCACTCGCCAATCCAATCAACAACGCTCCCAAACGTTTGTTTTTTTTTAATGGCACCACTCGTGAATTGTCGTAATAAAATTATTTGAATCAAATCCTCATCGCGTTGTCAATGTAGCCTTTGTTGCTGTTGTCCGATGCACCACGAATCCTGTCTTCCCACCTTTACCATGCTTTTAATTTGTGTGCAATTATGTTTGTAGTTATTATTTTCTGTGGCCGGACTGACAAACCTGGTCAAAGAGCCCTAATTTTCCTCCACATTTTAATGACACGGGTGGGAAAAGTCTTGCTTGAGAACCGCGATCCAAGGGACGCTCGTCGTTCTCAGGGTGTGATTTCTGCAACCACGACGGATTGTACATAGTTCAAACCAAGAAAAGTCATTACATTGATCTCTTTCCTAGCATGAAATGAGAAGAGCTCAACGTGAAGCGATTGCGTCCTCTTCCTGCACAATGACGAAGACTCATTCGCTTACAAAGAGATTTCTCTTCCGGTACGAAACGAACGTACCCTACGTACATACGTAGTACTACATACAATAGAATCTCTGCCTACAGTACATGTGCACTACTACAAGGGTAAGCAAGCTAAGAGGTATCAGGGAGTGCTTTCAATCGATTTCAGTGCAGCTCCGTTCCTCGGAGTTGGTGGCAATTTCTAAGATTCGGCCTCTTGAATGATAAATGATGACTACTATTCATGTGCCCGAAGGGTAGATATTTCTCCTGGGCGGCTGACTTTAAAGGGCTTTTCTTCGTCTTCTTCTGGATGACAGACCAGTATCGTACCTCCCGAAAGTGGTGGGGGCCGCATTCTGAATGCCACTCGACTAATAATGATGGCAACAATAAGAAGTTGGTGGTTTGGTCGTCTTGCGGTTCTCACAACAAACAAAAGTGAGCTTCTTGGGGACGCGACTAGTTCGGACAGGAGTTATGACGATGATGGTACTGGACACAGACACAACTCGTTTTTCAACCACGGCCCGCCAAGATTATTCATTCGTCTTCATCACAATTTTGGCACATTGTCACGACATCAAAGGATTCGAATTGGAACCCAAACCACAACAGACTCTTTACCTTCAATTTTCATTTTGTTCCCAGCTTCATACAAGCGAAGATCATAGTTCTTTAGCGATTCTCGTGTTCCTATGTGCTAAAAGTACTGCGATTGTATAATACTCCTTTGAGCGGTCTTTCTTTAATCTTTATTGTTTGGGATTCCTTTCCCAGGGTTTCAATCCTGGAAAGATCCAGGTGTGGGTTCGAGAGAGACTCGAGTATACGCAGATGAGTGCGCCGCATTGCATTGGAGTGACATAATAACCGACAACTTCCTCAGGGAGTCTCTCTCTCCAATCCAATCCAACCAAACCAAAGCCAAGCTGGATCAGCCAATACGTGTATATGCGTAGGTACAATACAACCGAGATGATGGGAAAGGAACACCGAAATTCAAGAACCACCTGTTACGATTGACCCCACACTTGGTCGGGGGATCAAACCACGCACAAAAAATGGGAGAAAACCGACGACGAGCTCAGCATTGGTGGTACTCTCCAACCGTCTTTTCAAGTCCATATAGAGCCAGGAAACTGACTTTTTTATATAACGGTGATTTTGATGGTCGGAGGATCCACTTCTATGGTACTATACATACATACGTATGTAGTGCTGTGCGGACAGCGAGTACTTGAATGGCCAGCGGTTATCTGGAATGGAAAGCTTGGGCATTTTATCTCGGCATCGATAGTAGGCAAATCTTGAGCTTCCATTAGCAAACTGGAGATAGAGAGCAACTGGCCTGAGGTAAGCTATCACATAATTACTACTCGACAAACCTGGGAAAAAAACCATTTGAATCCTTCAGAGCCACAGGTCCACAGCACCTCAAAGAGCGGAGCTCATTTCGAAGATTTCGGTTTCTGACAAAAACTGGATTGCTATGAAGGCGAGGGCTTAGTATTCTAATCTGGAAGTCCTTATTGAAACAGGTGCTTAATTTAGAGCCAAGAAAAACCATTTTGCCTTCAAACGCGTGATTGAGTGAAGATTAGCTCTCTTAATACCCCGGGACTCACTGTCTCCCCAATGCCAAGGTAGCTGGATAGGCTCAGGTAATATTGCCTAGGGAATCGGGGTCGGTGCTTGAAAAAGTCGATTCTCATTCTGATCTTGTTTTTTAGTCCACTCGCTTTTCGATCATTGCCAGCGATAGTGAGAGTTTGACAGACTTCCTTAGTTTATGGACCTCTTTTGTGTTTTGCCGACCGTGCTCCTCAGAACTACAAAGTACCATTACCATCCAAAACGATACGGATTAGCTAATATACGTAGAAAGCTCATCGAGTTTCCCAAGCACCCTGTTTGTCTTCAATGCTTTGGGAGCACTTGAAGTCTGAAGAATTGGCCAGAAAAATGGTGAACCACCACAAAATCATCTTGGCTTTTTTCCGTTTCAAGGAAAAAACCGGCTCTAACGCACTTTGATCTTAATCTCTGGAAATAATTAAAGTTTTTGGCCCCCAAATAATCGCCAGATTAATCAGCTATTGGCTCGGGATTTTTTTGATCTTCCATCGAATTCCGCTGCGACACCCAATATCGTTCTCGTTTGCTGTGAGGTTGTTCATTTTCATAACTTCGACAGGGATGTTTGAACCCGAGAGGTGTTCCAAAATTTCTCAAGACTAGGTCACTTGAAACTAATAGGGGAAGGGTTGTTGGTGGTTCATACTATACTGGTATATGTGGGTTAGTTAGCTGCACAGTAGGTACGTACGTACGTACAGTCACATCGTTTCGTAAAGTGGCGCGGTGGACAATCGACGACCAGAAAGTTGCATGGTCATGATAACTTTTTGATGCTTGGCTGCACTTCAGAGCTGACTATGCTGCTCTATAGATCATTATCATCCTAGCCTTCCTGAGCCACCTGGGTTGGCCTCGAATGGCACCTACTCAGAACGAGAGTGATTTTAGAGCCTGGGATGACAATCATGACAATTCCGCTATCCTTTAAGCCTCGGACGTGCTCTAGTTCGTGCTCAAGGCGAGGTTGGGATTTCATGAGTGCCGGCCACGTTTCGTTGGACTGGCAATACTTGAAATCTCATGGGATTCTCGACAATCATGACGATCATCAGCGTTATTATGATGATTATTATTACCACTATCTCCCAAAGTGCTCTGTACCAATGGTGGTTTGGTGTGAAGACCGCTGTAGAAATGGTGGAAACTAGGATTGTTCGCACGAACATTTTCTTGAAGAATCGCAAATCAATCTCAATTTTTTTATACCATCAAAACGATAATGCTTCTTTTTGTTCGAATTGTCTTTCCCAGAGTCATTGATCATTTAAGCTGCTCGGTGATTTATAGCCGTCGTGACTGTCAGCAAAGAGATATCTTTCTTGTTTCAACTTTCAAAGTTGTATGGTTCCATTCAAAAAGAGACTGACATGAGAAACAAATCATTCAAACTAGCACTCTTCAAGTTTCCTTCGACCGACCAAGTTAGTTGGTTTAAAATTAATTCATGAGATTGATCCAGCAACCCTTGGCAAATGGCAAAGGGCGGGCAAAAAAAGTTCCAAATGAGCACACGTGTTTCTTCAATCACAAACGAGTAAACACTCCGTGACTCGCTTGAAAAAGTGGGAGTTTCCCAATTTTTCTTTGATATTTTCCACTCAATTTCCTGCGAGACAAGTGATAATGCGCCTACATCCTTCGTCCGAGGAGAATCTCTCAAGACGTTGTTCTTGCCACGAAGAAAAATGACGATGAATCGGCAATTTGTGCGTGAATGGATGAACTCGATTCAAATGACTTCAATTTGCATTGTTCTTGACACATGAAATCCACAAGATCGCCTCGAGTTGTTGTTTCAAAACATAGCTCAAGTTCCTTAGTCTGATCGTTCCAGGAATTGAGATTAGTGCTGTAGTACTGCAGTAGTTTCATTCATGAAAGCAAAGCTCTTCATTAGGAGTATTACGACGTCCAACTGCCCAAGAGAGCAACCATCCTAATTGGCTTGTAAAACGAACCCCCAAGCCACTGACTTGCACTATTATATACCCTTGTCTTTGGGGTCAACTGACTTGACTCCAAATCCGAGCGACATTGCCAGTCAAATACAGGGTGAATCAGCTAGAAGAAATGAGAAGTCCGGTCAGGCGGCGAAAGGTGCGAGTATGCTACCCCGCGATCACCCCGTAGATGAGCTTTGAGAGCACTGAACGAATAGCTTTCCGGGCAGAGATTGTCGTTTTAGGTGACCAATTTGACAGATTTTTTGGCCTTTTGTTTCGACTCAAGTTTTATCTTTAGTCTTCAGACACGAAAAGGGACCAACGACGACCTGTTCTTCGTCTTCAGTGAGCAAAGGAAGAGGACGAAAGAAGGGGGGAAAAATCTGTATATATTGGCGTCTTTTGTTTCCAGTTTTTGTGAGTTGAGAAAAATTCCTCACTTACGCTAAAACTATTTTTATCACTTTGCAATTACTGTAAAGGCGTGCGAAAGGAGCGCAACGAAGAAATTACTCAAAATTATGGGCGTACTTTGTCTTNTGGCTTGTAAAACGAACCCCCAAGCCACTGACTTGCACTATTATATACCCTTGTCTTTGGGGTCAACTGACTTGACTCCAAATCCGAGCGACATTGGCAGTCAAATACAGGGTGAATCAGCTAGAAGAAATGAGAAGTCCGGTCAGGCGGCGAAAGGTGCGAGTATGTTACCCCGCGATCACCCCGTAGATGAGCTTTGGGAGCCCTGAACGAATAGCTTTCCGGGCAGAGATTGTCGTTTTAGGTGACCAATTTGACAGATTTTTTGGCCTTTTGTTTCGACTCAAGTTTTATCTTCAGTCTTCAGACACGAAAAGGGACCAACGACGACCTGTTCTTCGAGTTCAGTGAGCAAAGGAAGAGGACGAAAGAAGGGGGGAAAATCTGTATATATTGGCGTCTTTTGTTTCCAGTTTTTGTGAGTTGAGAAAAATTCCTCACTTAGGCTAAAACTATTTTTATCACTTTGCAATTACTGTAAAGGCGTGCGAAAGGAGCGCAACGAAGAAATTACTCAAAATTATGGGCGTACTTTGTCTTCTTTTCCACCTCCAAGGCATTTGGTGTTGTCTTTTGGAAACATGCATAGCAGATGTAGCAGATGCATCGGAGAAGAATGCCCTCTCGTCGTTTTCTCGCCGGCAAGTCTCATTCCGTATTCAATTTCGATTTCTCAAATTTTACCTTTTACGAACTATCATCACATTTTACGAACTCTTTGTTTTACGGGCCAATTGAAATTCCTTGATCTCCCCCCTCTCGCCTTCTCGGCTCCTGTCTT
>NC_081441.1:3946780-3946856 GCF_007210705.1 Tigriopus californicus | reverse complement strand
CGGCAATTTGTGCGTGAATGGATGAACTCGATTCAAATGACTTCAATTTGCATTGTTCTTGACACAAGAAATCCAC
>NC_081441.1:3946472-3946747 GCF_007210705.1 Tigriopus californicus | reverse complement strand
GTTCTTGACACAGGAAATCCACAAGATCGCCTCGAGTTGTTGTTTCAAAACATAGCTCAAGTTCCTTAGTCTGATCGTTCCAGGAATTGAGAATAGTGCTGTAGTACTGCAGTAGTTTCATTCATGAAAGCAAAGCTCTTCATTAGGAGTATTACGACGTCCAACTGCCCAAGAGAGCAACCATCCTAATTGGCTTGTAAAACGAACCCCCAAGCCACTGACTTGCACTATTATATACCCTTGTCTTTGGGGTCAACTGACTTGACTCCAAATCC
>NC_081441.1:3929398-3946421 GCF_007210705.1 Tigriopus californicus | reverse complement strand
ATCTTCTGCTCGAACTACTTGTAATATATACAGTATATCTATTATTTTTCGCCAACCACCTGTGAGCAGAGTCCAATGCGGTACATGGGCTTTGGCGAAGCCTCATCCATCTTGGATGGACAGCGTTCCCCAAGTCATATTTAAAAGCGCATTATCATTTCACGGCAATTCCCATTCTCTTTTCTCTTTTCTCTTCTCTATGAAAGAAGCCTCCTCCTCCTCCTCCTCTTTCTCCTCTTCGTCCTCCCTCCTCCTCCTTCTGAGGGCGGGTTTCGGCCATATGCATGTACTCAACAAAGTGAGAGGAGTTACTACCAAGCTCTTAGTGAGATATTAGGCACACCAAGCAACCGGCAATGTTCAGAAAAAATGAGGGAGGGATGGACATCATTGAGAACCTTTGTGGTTTGACCACCATAGTCGATAATGGCAACCTCCAGATTCCAGATCCCCATGCACGGATCGTCAACAACAACAACAACAACAATCGCCCCCACCATCACCATGCCACCAAGGAATATTGAAGAACATTTTTCAAAGTGACTTGGAATTACTTTTATGTCAGCGAAGGAATGAGCCAAAGCGTTACAGAGGGTCGCAGTATGTACTCGAACCAAGGGCAGGAAGAAAGGCTCTCAGACAGGGTAATCTAAGACAAACAACGGGAGTTTGTCCAGAGAGATCTGTGGAATGCCGAGTTAATGAGTGACTCTGAGTGGAGTGGGTTTAAACGAAAACTTTATGGAAGATCCACGACCCTCTTCTTGGTTGGGTCAGCTGCTAAAAATGGAATGCCTCGACTCATCATGACAAGGTGGATGAGTAAGGCACAAAAAGTGGACAATTTGGGATTTCACTGCCTCTAAAAAAACGTATTTCAAGACTGATCAGTTCTTTCAGGGCCACATTAGAACGCAACGGTTAATTGCCCTGAAGAGAGGGAAGGCTTCTTGGACCTCTGGTCCGTCGTCTATTGTTTCATCTACGTGTGAGCACAAAAGATTTTACAGGCCAAGCTAATTGAAAGGATCACTTTGAATGGCATCCAACCTGTTTCACTGACTTGTAGATAGAAAGACCCAGCAACCAACCAACCAACCAACCAACCAATCTAGAAGACCAGGTAGGCAACCTAGATAGACAGACACGCTCAGGCAGCTCAATTTTCTTTTCTTTCAAGATCTAAATTGTCCCAGCGAGTCTTGAAAGGGTTGGGGGAACATTGAATTAATCTTTACCTTCCATGTCATGGAGAAAATTGATCTCATCAAACAACCTGTTGAATAATGCAGAGCTCTGCTACCCATCCCTTGATCTGGTCGATTCAGAGCTACTTGTCCCAACTAGCCCATCGTGAAGAGCACATGCAAAGGGAGAAAGAGAGAGAGAGAGAGAGAGAGCTCTTTATCAATTAAATCAATCTCGGAGAAGGTGTAAACATCCCGAGGATTGAAATTTTGCCCCCCTTTTAGCCCCAACCAATGGTCATCCGAGTAACAGCATCGTCGTAGTCCTGAGCCAAAGGTATTTGTACATTTGTGCTCGATCAGAGAAGGAACGAACTGTTTACCTCTGCTTAGTTCTGCTCAATCGACCCCTCGGCTTCTGCTTCTCCCGGTCTCGTCTTTCTTGAGGCTTCTTACCCTAATACCAAACTCTCTTCTACCTTGCCGACTCAGTCTGTCAATTGTTATGGTCATTCTGATTATTTGACTCCTGGCTCCTTCTGTCAATGTGGACCGCTTTATTGCAGAAAATCAAGGATGAAGTCTTCAAGCCAATGTTGAGTTTTGACCAAATCTCGTTATACTTGAACTCAGATCATCCCAAAAGCTTGTGTTGGAAACGGACTGAGGAAAACCGTGAACGCATTAAGAAGTCCATGCACGCTTCCATTGGCGCCACGATGTCGGTTGTCCACCTGAGCCCCCAAATCTCATTCCCAAGACTCTCTAGCCGTGAGCGCCCCGGGGACACTTGAATTGTTTTTTCTTCAAATCAAGTGTCCCTTTTGGAAAAGCCTCGGCAAAAAGCAAAAGCAACACAATTGACTTGGCCCAAATAGCTAGCCCGCTCGCCAAAACGACAAAACAATGTACCCCTAGAGCCAGTGGGGATGGATGATGCTTCATTACCGACGTCCATAGATGTCCTCAAGCTAAGAAAAAACACCTTATGGGGGGGCTCTATAAATCAGTTCATGCCTCTGTTAGAAAACACGGGATCCTCCTCAAGTTAGTCCGTAGCTTTCGTAGAATCGAGCAGAGGCCGTTTTTGCTTGGCGATTCGACGTAATGCGGTGGTACTCGGAATAGCACACGAAGCCAGAGATTTGTGTCTTGGGCTCTGAGAACTTGAATGTAATCGTTGGATCTGAGAGCTAGATCCGTTCAGATCCCTCGCATGGGTAATGGGGAGAAATCCATTCCAGTTTAGGAACTGGGCACGCCATGAAATGGCTTTTCTTGTCCATCAGACCCCCAAACAAGAAGAGAGACAAATATACGGACAGAGATTCCAGATAAGACCCAATGTCAAATTGCTGAAAGCTTTAAACAAATACATCTTCCTCGGAGGCCAGTATTTGCGTGAGATGTCCACATTACAACGGACTTTTTCAGAATATCAAGAAAAATATGGCGTATGAGCGCCATGTGACCCTGGGTGACCAATAGCGGAATTAGTATTTGCTCGTAAGCATTCAGGAATAAGGGTTGGGGTTTGGATCCTGACCAGAATTTGCTTGTTCGTTTATCAACCAAGTGAGAACACCCGGAAAGGGATCTTCCCAAACTTACCCATGTGTGGGCCCTTCTCACATGAAGAATAATGACCATTCACGAGATTAGTTCCCGAAAGGGGTTGACAGCTTTTCCATGTTTTCAGTCGGGTGAAAATTCCGAGAATGATAACATTTTACAGCCTACCGTCACTCCTCCACAAATGTCGTGCTTTTCTGGCCAAAGCAGGAAACACCGTATGGAATGACATATAGGTTCAGTACAGCATCCGTTGCCCCATTGGAATGCTTGACTGCCAATTAGAATTGTTTTAAGATGAGACGGAGTATCTTTTCTCTTTGCTCATTAAGTGAAAGCTCAGTGAGATTGGGTTGGCGAGAAAAAAGTGTCTTTTGATGTCCAAGAGCAGAGTGTCCAGGAGGCTGAAGCCGTGACGAAAAAGTGCACCAGGACTAATCGTCTGAGGAATGCGGTCATATCTTCAAGAGCTTCAGGAGAAATATAGGCAGTACTACTACATACGAGCACACTGAGTTGGAGAGAATAAGAAAGAGAGCTAGAGCGAACAAGCCAGCAACTTTGCTTGGGAGCACACCTGCCAACTTGATTTTGAACTCTTCAAAAGTCAACTTCTTTGCCGGTCGTGACTTGCTCGGGCTTTTTTTTGCAAGCCTGGAAAAACCATCATGCTGGCTGGCTTTATTATTGTCAACAATGCCACACAGCGACATTCACGGACTCGACACAGATTTGCCCTTTAAACTTGACAATGGTTCTTCGCTTTCTCCCGCGAGATGTGCTCGAACCACCATTATGAATTGGCCAAAGAATCTCCAAACATGCCAAGGGCCAGCAACAACGACAACCATACACAATGAAATCTCGTAATACATATGCTTGGAAGGTCATACGGTTGGAGCTGAGCCTTGGTGGATATAATCGGTGCAACGGGTGCACTTTGACTTATTAGTCCAAAGCTGTCCTTTCAAGTCGAAATATGTGTATTCAAGCTCAGGCGAAAAAAAGAACGAAGGGGACGTGTTGCAAGGTGCAGCAGTTAAACCCTAATAAAAGGATCAAGTTACCAACTGCCTGGGATTGGAAATGCATTTCTGACTTGAATTTTCGACCGTGGACAATTTAACGTGGCATGAAGCACTTCCATGATTACAGGGTGTACCGTGCGATTCCTCAACAACAGTCAGACCAATGGGACGTTTGTTGTGAATGATGCCTGAGTCATTATCATTTTAGTACATGAAAACAACACCATGGCGTTTGTTCGCGCAATGGATGGTGGAAAACGGGAGATGATTCAAATCATAGTTTATGCGAGTGAATCTGACTCGCTGACTCTTAAATGGTTTCAAATTAGTGGTTAAGGGTTAAATTGGTGAGCTTCAGTCAGCAAATGAGCCTATTTACATTTCCCTGGATCTTTTCCGGCCGATGACGACGGAGTAATTATACCAAATTGTGAGGTGAAAACTTTGGCAAGACAAATCACAACCCGTTGGCGGGGATGAGATGATCCCGGAGAAAAAGGGGTGGAAAACCACTTTCGGCTCTCTTTTTCTTGCCCTCTCTCTCTCTTTATTTTCTCTCTCCGGGTTTGAGCGGCAAATTAGTCGTAATTATGAAGTTTGGAGGCCAATTGACATCCCTCCCATCTTCGCTCCAAACCATGGACAACAGTTGTTTGTGTGTCAATGCTTTCTTCATTTCACGGAGCAATTCCACTTGCGTTGCTAATTACAAAGCCTCCGAGTCAGTTCGTTTAGGTGTATAACTTTCCACCACACTCGAGATTGGACCCGCAAATATGTTTCGATTCAACAGCTCACCTCCTTGAGAAGATTTTGCCACAAAAGATAGCGGAAGACTGTCAGTAAATCTCTGCTGGTCTCAGGCTTTTCTCGGGCCGCAACTCAAGGTACGTATGAGTAATTATCAACCTGGGAAAATCGTGATCTTTTGCCCTCCCTAATGCTGAGGACTGAAACAACCGTGCAAACCTTTGCTCTTTGTCTCACAGTGCACAAAAGAGCCGGATTTGTCGTGCTTCATGCCTGAAACACAGAAAGACACTTTCCCAGATTTCTACCTCCGTCCCATCCAACCACTCAACAAGTCAGTCAGTAAGTACTCTTACTAGGATAGTGAAGTTGGTACAAAATATCATGCACTAACTAATAACTAACAAGGTATGATCTTGAATCCTTGGATGACCTTTGAGCTGCTTCGGTTTTTATGGGAGTGCTAATTCCAACTCAACCGATCTTTAAGGGCTTGTAAACCAGCCATTTTCAATCCCAGACTAGAAGGCACCCACCCACCCACCGACCGGCAATTTCTTCAATCCCACAATGACATGATAATCCACAGTCAAAACCTCGGACGCCATCATAAAAAAGCCGGCCTGACCCTCCAAAATGGCTTTTGCGACGAGAATATTGGGCGGTGGTGGTTCTTGTTTCTCACGCTACAATCCAGAAGGAACCAACAGAGGCAACCAAATAGACTCTTCTTCCTCTTCTTCTTTTGGTTCTCAAGACCATTATCGTCCATGTATGATTGGCTATGATTGTTGTACGTATGCCAGTGTGTGTGTTTGTTGTTTGGCGCCCCGTTTTGTTGTTTCGAGCAGAAAATTAAAACCCATCTTTTCTTTGGGAGGGGGGGGGGATGCTGGCTTTGCTAGCTGGCTATCTATCTGACCATATGGAAGAAAATGATTAGTGGTAAGTTGGTAAGTTGGGGATTGAGGAGAGCTAGATTGGGAGTTCTTTTGGTAATACGCTCAATGATGAGAACGAAACACTAACTAACTAACTAACTAACTAGCCAGCCAGCCATCCATCCATCTATCCATCTCCAGTATTGGTGCGAGGAGGAGCTCTTCTGGCTTTGACCTGGTTTGGAAAAATCCAATTTAAATGGTGGTGGCCCTAAATGGTAAAAGATTACTCATTGAAGAAATGGTCTGGGAAAAGGTCGCAGGTGGAGTTTTGAAGCTGACCTTGGACTGACTGATTGAACAACGAACGAACCCACGATTCCTTGGAGTCCTTTCACAAGATTGATTTGATCACCGGTCAATGCTCAGCACATAGTCTTTACTCAATACGTACTGCTACAAGTACTTACATTGAACGAACTTCTTGACTTCAAGTACGCCAGAAATCTTCCAATAGTCATCAATGAGAATTTGCAACAACCTGACCAGGAATTCTGCACACATTCTCTGAGCAGTTGGCTTTTAAGACACTATTACCACTGAAGCCAGAACCCCTTCTCAACAAAGTCAGAGTCTTTTCTAGCTCTAAAAATCAATCAATTGCCAAGCATTACTGAACGGAATCCGGGATTCATCAGTTGATAACCACTTACTATGTTGGCTGTTGGTTGGTCATTCACTTCGACTCCTATAATGACCGATATAAAATGATCATCTATAAATGGGACCGCAATGGATTCACTAAACGTCCAAGCCCATTAAACCCGCATTCTTTCGCTTCTTCAAAGGCTCCAGCAGTGTCCGCTAGTTCGTCCCCCCAAAATATCCATCATTCACTCGCTAAAAAGAGATCGTGTGTGTGTGTGTGTGAATGTGCTTGGCCAAGATCCAATGAAGTAAACGAGAACGGTGCAAACAATGCTAATGGCCAATTGGAAGACAATTTACCAACTGTTTTCTCATCATGTACGGGACGGGGTCTCGTCTCTCCTCAGTCCCCAGCTTGGAGACCAGTTTCTGCCGTGATTTATTTCATTCCTCATGGGGTTCGCGTCATCTGAATTTTACTACTCCCTCCTCCCCTTGAAAGCTACGTTGGCACCACATACATAGTAGTCGTCGATGATTATGACGACGACGACTCGATTATGGATCTTCTGCTTGGGCCCTGGGGGCCCTCTTCAAAAGGATAGATACATACATACAGGCAGTCGGAGAACGCTCCGAGGAGGTTTCGTTGGGTTGGTCATGCATGTAAGTACATACGTGTCTGTACCTAGTATGCTCTACATACGACTGAGTAGTGTTGGTAGGCAAATGGCCTCAGAGGCTTGGTTGTCTGGACAGGAAATGACAAAATCATTACCATGCCCTCAATCTCTTCCATTGGCATTTCAAATGACAAGGCTGTCATGATTCAGTCATAAAGAGCTGAGAACACTGTGAGTTGTGAATCATAGTTCACTCTGGATTACGGTATGAGCATAACCAACTAACCAACCAGCCTAACCTCAAATAGGAGAACAATCGGACCAAACTTGTTGCCTAATGTGGATTGTAATTGCTTCTTTTCCAATTTGGAACACGCCATATCATCATCTCTGTCACGTGGCTCGAGTCCCATCCTGTCATCGGGAGAAATTCGAAGGGGAATGAATACCAAGTCAGCCTACAAAACTTTAGCACGAAGAGGCATCATTATATAGGGAATACAATATAGAATGTACGTTTGTACATCATAGCCTTCGTTCAAGTTTGTAAAGTGCAATATACATATAGAACCAACCTGCTACATGAGACGAGTAATCTGGATTAGGCTTCAAGTAAGACAGCTCCTCCTCTTATGTACACGTACGTACATTTGAGAGCTCTGTTTGCGTTCAGAGTGACATCTGTTGCTTCTTAAGATCTTGGTATTGAACCACCAGCATGATATTAAATTCGGTTCATTTATTGTGACGTTAGACTCACTTACGAGTGTGGCAAGATAATCAAGAACCTGACGTCCGACGTGTGCAAAAAAGCCACTTCGTTTCAACAAATTTGCGGAGTCAGCAGCCAATTGACGGACTTTCATTGACTAATTATTATGTGCCAACGAATGAACGAACGAGTGAGTAAACGCCATACCCCACACTCGAGTGAAACATACTTGGCCAAGATTTCTTTTAATGGGAGGATGGTGGAATCCAGATTGTCCGAACATATTGGTTCCGATCTAAAACGTGGCTCACTTCAGACTCTACATTCGACTCCAACAGTCCCGGGGAGGGTCTAAGAAACATGATTGTTTTGATGTTGGGTCTGAGTAAGCATAGCAGGAAATTTTCGTCCATTGGAGGCTGAACGCGTTGGTTGGTCATCATGACTTCGGGGCAAAGGCGTTGAAGCAGATGATATCAATGGGAAGGCGGTAGTGGATATGATTCATCAATCCTGTGTTGGAAAAAAACATTGTTTTCGGATTATGCTTCATTTCTTAGGCCAGACACTGCTGCATAATATCTTCATTACACCAAGTGAAGACGAACCTGATGGTGATGGCGAGTTTGGAAGTCTGATGTTTCTCAGTAATTGTTGGTACGTCACAGATCTCGTTGGAGTTCGAGGTTTGCGCCATACCTTTGATTTCGTCTTCAAACAAATGGCGGCATAACGGTCGAGAAGATGAAGAAGCATTTAGGTTCATATTAACATACCGTCCAGCCAAGTGTCTCAATATCCAGGCGGGCATTTTCGTTCAACGGACCTTCAAATCTTATTAGAGCGCCAAATTTTCTGCCATTGATCCGATCCGTTTTGCTTGCTGCGGACCGAAATCAGCACTGGAGAGACAAACCTTGAGATTGCTGAATCTTTGTCTAATTGTGTAACTTGTATAAAGTTTTCGTATATTTTTGTAATACAATACGATTCTTTTTGCCTAGTTTGATCCCCTTGTTTGTAAATCGATAGTTTGCTCTTATTTAGGAGATGCGGTAAAGAAGGAAAGGTCCTATTACCGTCAGGTGCTTTTTAGATGAATTGTTTTGAAGCGTTGAAGAAACCAGGCAAATGTATTGGCCAAAAAATGATAATCAGGGTAAGTGCAATCTTTGGAACCGCACTTGGTTATTTTCATATCCCAATGGCCAAGATCACTATGATCCGTCGTCTTTTTTATTGATTCAACCGCAACCGAACGATCCAACTCTTTTCGTCTGACGTTCCCACGATCGGTAAACGACAGTGGTTGAAATTGAGCCCAAAACAATGATTGTTTGTCAAAACGAGTGCTTGCATTCTGGACAGTTCCAGTAATTTCTAGTCCACGTTACAAGGTATAACATGCACTATAAATGAATTCAACTGAAGATATGATCCGTCTGTCTATCAAAGTGTTGTACTAGTATACACGTACATTCAGTCATGTGGATGACGAACTACTCAAGTTAAATACATACGTGTACATCTAATACAGTCCATGAAAGTTATGTTGTCCCACCTAACAAACCCACATGTTCGGCAAAGAAACACGGACAAACCAGACGGTTGGGAAAAAGTGAGTGAGCACTTGATACATTCCAATGTACACTACAGTGTATGTCGTACAATGTTGTTTCGCCTTAAGTATGCTGTTGTCCCCTCTGTCTCATTATGGCAAAGACCGAGCATCTTAGTTCACCTCCTCAAAGTCCAATCCATCACGTTTGGACACATAAGGAATAATTGCCAGGAATGGCACATTAGAAGTGCATTAGTGCATATAAGGAGTTGAAAACAAGACGAAGAAACTATTCATGCACGCACCCATCTATTACCTACGTCACAATGATCAACCTCGAGGAACGGAATCCGAATCGAAAACGACTCAAGTACTTTTGTTTTGCATAATAAGGGCACTTGAGGCGACCCAGACATCGACTTGAGGATACACTATCAGTCATGTCACTTGAAATGGCAAGCATGGCTTCAGATAGGAACATAGCAATAGACACTGGTTTGATGCATATCTTGCAATGGATGCATCTCCTAGAGACTTGGACCCTTCCAACCTCTCTGATGTTATGCATGAGAATAGTATATGGACATGACCATAAAAAGGCATAACTTCAATTCCCAACCATATTGGAATACGAACACCTCATGATAATGTGTTGTCTTCATCGCAGTCATGCTGTGCAAGAAAAAAAAACCGTTTCCAGTTCAAAATAACGCGAGAAGAGGTAAAAACTCACTTTACCTCATTGGGTTGTGATTCATAATCTCTCTCATTCCGAGAGTTCACATGCATTGTCAATTCCATGCAGAGGCTCAGCACCACTGTCTGTAGTGCCCGAGAATTTTGAAATGCAGATTGATCCTCATGCAAATTCCGCGTTTTTGTCCAGAAATCCCTGGGAAAAAGCTGACAAAGCCCTGAGCCCTGTCCGTCATTGTTCAGTGGAGAATAGGGAATTAAGCCAGCATCCTCTCCCTCCTCTCTCCCATATTCCAATCATCATCATCGTCATCATCCTACTCCGAGTACCACTCGTTCTATCCATAGTGATGCTTGGCCACAGTTTCTCTATTTTCAAGCAATGTGCAGCATGCATGAGCATTGTGTATTCCAAATCGTATGCATGAGGTTAGGTACATGGGCTGTCCATATGAGGGCTCCTCGACAGGTTTGACATGTGACAAGGGATGAGGGAATAACTAGGTAGCATTGATTGGTACCGGGAAACGTGGTTTGGGCTGATTTCCTAAAGAGTTGGTTTGGGCTAACTCATGGGATCTCGAAGGGATGCCTTGACTCACTCTGAGGAGTGATAGATGTGGCTAGAACTCGATGTGTTCGGCAAGAAGTGGTTATAGAATGTGCGTTCCAGAGCATTTCAATTCTTTACAAGGGGGATCCCTGGTGAGAAATCACTATTTTTCCTTTTTTCACCACATTTTCATTATTATTTTTGCTTTGCTTGCAAAGATATCATTGTTTATCATTATTTTTTTTAACTAATGCTCGGCTGGGCCTTGCGCGTTATTGATGTCTCTTTCAACAAAACTGTTAGGTTACATGATATAAGTCTAGTTCAATGAGACTGCCCTAAGACGAAGTGTTTTGTGTTTATGATGAGAGTGCTTGCGAGTGCCGGCTAAAACGGTCTCGTTCAACGAGACTCAAAATATCTCAAAAAGAAAAATGCTTTCAAATTTGAAAAATGATTTAAGGAAATGTATTTCTATATTAAAATATGGTACGAAATGTTCAATTGGATAGCCAATAAATTGACACAAGGATTTAACTTTGTGGGAGAAAGATTATCTCGAGGAAATAATTATGTGAGAAACTACATGATGAAGAGTGTGGTTTGGAAAATGAAGCACAAGCCAAAGAAATGCCTCGTTGTACCAAACATGAAAATGACATGAAAACTTGCAAAGACTGTACAAGAGCTAGAACGTGCAAATTTATAAGGTATGAAACAACCCAAGAGCTGCCTATAGTAATTTATTTTGATTGTGAAACAATTCATTTTTAAACTTGGTTACTTGAACCTTAAATGATATTTAAGCTCAACACAGTTGGGCTGCAGTGCCGAATGAGCCACACGCTCACTTTTACCTTTTAGGATTTGCTTTGCTGCATAGCCTCAAGAAAGGCCAATTTCTTCCCTCATTCAATGAATTCAGCTTTCAGTGTGTCCAAATTTCCTACCGGTTGTGATTTTGAGCAAAGTTCTTCTTTTAGTGTTTAATAGTTTTCAAGCAACTTAAAAACTTCGTTGAATTCCTCTTTTGCTATGTGCTGATCATTTAGATATTTTTGTATGATTTCACAATTCATTGTTGCTGCTAACTGCACAAGCTTTGAATGTTTTTTTTTTTTTCATTTTCTTCAGAGCTTTTTGATCAAAAATATCCAGCAGTATCCCAACACAGCCATTTGCCACACTTATGAATCCTAATGGAACAGTTGTAACAATACCATTTCCTGGGACCAAACTACCTGAGGTGCAGGTTGCACATATCACTGATGATGAATTACATGCAAGTTGAGTCGTGTACTAGGTTTTATGAAGTGTTTTATATTTTTGTAAACAATTTTGTAGTGTTTCTTGTCCTGTGTAAGTTCATTTAGAAGGTCATTTGTTCGATTTGGGCGATAAATCAAACCATCTTTTGTAATGTTTTAATGCTCGGCATTTTCTAGTACTGGGTATATTGGAGCGGTTGCCTTTAAAATGTAGGTTTCTTCTTTTTCAGGTGCCATTTTTTGTTTGTAACCATTGCATTTAAATTATTTTGATAATAAATCTAAATAGTTGCGCAGCCCTTGGCTGCACTCCGGGTACCACTTTTATATCAAAACAATTACATTCAATTGAAAACAACTTATATGGAAATATATTCAACTTGCATATACTTCAATTTAATTCATTTACAATCTTTTTTTTCAAATATAGTCAATTAGATACAAGTTTTACATTTTTCTCAATTAGATAATAATGCTAGCCACAAATCATGAAATCGTGCATCAAAAAAGGCACCACTTCATTATAAATGAACTTACTATTGGTTTCAAAGTCTCTGAAATTGCAAAGAAATTAAGTCTTTGTAACATTACCCCGTGAAATCCACTATTTAAATTGGAACTAACTGATGAAGATAATGAAAAGGATGCCAAAAATATTATTCTTAAGATAAAGAAAATACGAAAAATGAAGCAACAAGCACTAAATGAATTAATTGAATTTGTTGAAGTTGTTTATCAGGAAATGTTAGATAAAACTCAAGAAGCTGAAAAATGTCGAATTATATCTGATGGATAGGAAAATTAACTCAAAGATTTTATCAGAAATAATAATAAGTCGTCTATAAATCTGGATTTTTTTCACTAAATACACAAAAAGATGTTGAAAAAAGGAAAGTTAGTGGTAAAAATGAGGGTTTAAAAGAGTTAGATGACATTTTTCAGAAACTGTTATTTTAAAGTAAAATGGAATATATTCGACTTTTAGTCATTGTCATGATAATAACATTATTATGGTTTGTGAGCTATCAAAATCATTGTCAAAATCAAAAGATTGAAAAACTAGATGATCAAATTAATGAAAAGTGGATTCATGGACTATGCACACACATTTGATTTAATAGGTTATTTAACAAAAGCTGTCCCCAATCACAGTTTTTTATTAATAACTTTTTTTCACGTGAAATACAGGTAGAATATCTTTCAAAAAGGTAATTAGATGGATGTGATGAAAATATGATGATTATTTTCTTACCTCATAAAAAATTGGAATGCCCTGGAACCCGCATTCTATAACTCCTGCGAGACACTTTTATAGGCAGGGGGATAAGCCGCGGGATTCTTTAGAAGAGTCGTGTTGTCTCAAAGAAACCTTCCTTTAAGAGGTCCAACGTTCAAGAGAATCTCTGTCCTTTGGCTGAAGGAGCGACATATTGCGACAGATCGACATATTGTTATAGACTTTGTTGCCGTTTTCTCACCAAGCTCGGGTGGTTTATTCTTTTTTCCTCCCTTTGGGCAAGATTTCCGACGTCATGTTCAGTGAGTTTCTGGGCTGTACGTGAGGAATGTTCCTCTTCCAAGATTTGGATTTACAAGCCTGTCAGATGGGTGCAAACATGTACTGCACATCCGTGTATGGTACCTCTTATCCATTCTATTGATTGAAACATCTTTTTCTCTGTGAGTAGGAGGAGGAGGATCGGGATGCTTCAAAGAATTCCATTCTTCGTATTTCTCCCATGAAATCCATAATGCCACGAGGACGATCCCCGGCCTGATCTCTCAATCACAGTGGATGGACGTCTGAACGCGAGATGTGCTCTAAGTACTTATCAGCTTTCTTCTTTGAAGCCCAGATTTCTTTGGTATTTGATTACACGCTTTGATCATTCAATGCGCCCGCTTTTGAGAACCGCCTCCTCCCACCCAAAAACCAACCTCAAGCCCCCACCACTATTTGCACTTGGTTCCCTCATTCACCCGAGTCGAGTTTATCACGTGTCCATTGCGAGCTTCTCCTGGCTCTCGGTTCTTTCCTGGAGTTGGGTTGTAGTAGATGAGTGAGAGATGTAATTATCCAAGGTTCCACCGTGAGTGAGTGAGTGAGTGAGTGAGTGAGTGAGTGAGTGAGTGAGTGAGTGCCTCAAGTTCTGGACCACAGCAGGGACACCAGATGCAAAGTTTCTCACCAAATATTGAAAGCTCTCAGGCTCTTCCAAGAACATTCTAAGCCTCGGGAAACTCGCGACAGCCAGATGGCAGTCAGTCCTAGGTACAAAAATTGAAAAAAGTGGCAAAAATTGATGAACTTGGCCAACTACGTGTACCTACTATGAAGTTGGGTAAAGGAGGGGGGGGGGCTTTCTCGGCCTCCTCCCGAGAGGCACATTTCCCTTGCTTGGTGTTCCATCACGTGGCACATAGTACATAGTACGTAGTACTGTATAGTGGAGTGGATGGGTGGATGGGTAGCGTGGCAGGATAATGGGAACATATGGTTGGGAAATTCTTAATTTCCTCCGACTAAATCCCGAAATGGTGCTCAGGTACATGGAAACTCCATTAGGGAGTTCTAAAGGAATCCGATTATTTCGAGCTTTCCTCAACAACAGGTCCAGTTCCCACGGGAACCACGACAGACCACGTTCCACTTTGCCAACCTCATCCGAGCGATAAGAATATTGGAGAGCCTTAGGAAAACGAAATATTAACGCTTAAAAAGCCAGATGAGATTGAATTTGAGCGATGGGGGAAAAATGGGCACAGTTTCCGAAGCGCCTGGGTCCACATGTGTTGGGTGTTCATGGCTCACCTTCCGATCCCAACGTGTTGTGTTTTGAATACGGAGATCCGAAAGAAGTCTGGCTTTGACAGAGTTCACTTGTCAATATATCATATCAATTTTGGACAGATTACATATGGGCGGTCTGCTACTTGTTTCGTCGTGACCAAACTCATGTCCTCCTTGGCTTTGGATTTCCTACATACACTGGATGAGCGAGATGAGATGTAAAGGATGAAAACAAAACAAAAAACACTACCCATCCCTCCAATGATTCAAACTTGATAATCCCGAAAATCGGGATTTTCAATCGTTTTCTTTTTCCTTAACGCCATGCTTGACAATATCAGCGCGTATATTTATCTCAGTGGTTAGCGAACGCCAAGCCATTGATCACCAAGACGAGCAAGCTACAGTGGTAAGTGAATAAGAGAGACATTTGGTGGTGGTATTCGAATTTCAAAGTTACATGTGTTGTACTGTATTTATTCTGTTTTAGGTCATGTGGTGTCCACTTGACTCGAGTCCGATGTCTCCATACTCTTTGTAGTAGTGTTCATGTACATGTATGTACGTATATGAACTTGGAGCTCAAGAAGGCCAAGCCACTTTGGCAGTTGGAAGACGGATGTGGGCAGAAAGATGAAAAATAGGACGAACTCTGTTCTTGTTCTTACACACGTACAATAATGAGTTGTATTGGCGCAAAGGTGAAACATTCCTCACTATGTCGCAGCCTCGGGCATGTTCTAAATGGGAAAGTCATGTTCTTTTATCACAAGACGACAACGCAGCTAGGTATAATGATGCGTGGCTCAAGCTTACTAGTTGGCTAGATGGATTTGAAGTTATTGTACACCTACTGTACCAGGCACGTATGTTTGTATAAATGTATGTACTGTACGTAGGTAGGTACGCCTCTGATTGTATCAGTAAATCCCCTTTTGTTGAACCCTTCTTTGGGCAGATTAATCACGCTTGATCATTCCTATCAGACTCATTACCCGAGCAAAGATTCTTCTAGATGCGAAACTCCGTCAAGACCAATGTATCAGGTGAAACGACTCAGGAGGACAAACTTGAATGACTAATCCCTTTCATGCTCAATTCAGGCACTGGACAAGTTCTCTTTGACTCAATCCGTGGATTAAACGCGAGTAAGGACTCTCAGACAATCTGTGGTATTCAAATGGAATCGTCCCAATCAGGTGTAAACTCCAGACTCATAGTGGCCTTACCAAACCGTGTGAGGGGGGTATGTATGCGAGTATGGGATCGTACTAGAGATAAAGGAATTTCGACGATCATCCTCGTCAAAGCCCCTTTCAGCAAATGCTCGTCGTCCCCCATTCTACCTCCCCCCCCTAAAAGTTAGTGTGCGTGTAAGCTATTTATTCCCATTTCAACTTGGGTGGTAAGTGCCTGCTTTGTCTTATTTGGTTGCCTTCGTTATGATCTCAAAACATGGACTCATTGGGATTGAGTCCAGTCAGGCCAACGCCATAAATTTACCATTGACAACCGAGAAGGGTCTTAGCATTCCTCAATTATAATAGAAAGTCTTTGGGAATCCACCAGCTCATCGTCTAAGCCCGCCTCTCCCAGGGTTTTGGTGTCTGAATCATTATTTGTGCTATAAACGTGGTAACCGATTATTCCCAGAGGACCTATCGATACTGAAGTACTATATTGTCACGGGGAGAAGAAGTCACTGTAATTCGTTTTCAAATCCCACCGAGAGCGTCAAAAAATGTTTGGTGGTGTTTCAGCATGACTCTTGATTTCGCCCCCCTCCCGTCCAACTCATTAAACGAGTAGCTTTTAGCTGGGAGGAGAAGGCTGCTACGTATGCGTTGTGCATTAAATACTTCTCCCAAGCTAGTTAAGGCGTTTTTGTGTGTCCCGTTCATTGATGTAAAACTATGCCATAAACTAAAGAATGGAATTTACATCGGATGCGTTGCAAGTGGAACCTGCGGCTTTTTTTGTTCGAGCCACCAACCTGAGTGCTCCGATACCGCTTGAATGTGTTTTTATCCATAGAGTTCAACCCCCCTTGGCTTGACATGTTGGGGACTCCCAGAATCTCATCTCAGTCACGTCATCTGTTTACCCTAAATACAATGCGAGAAGAAGGGTTAGAAGAAATTCATAAAACGAGTCCTTCACATCACCTCGTAATAAGCCCAAACATGCAAATGACTCAACTAACAGCGCCCGGACTAATTGAAATCACTCGCAACGGTTTAATTGAATCCCATTCCAGACCCCTTCAAGACAACGGCCATGGAGATTAGGTTTTTATCCACCTTCGTCACAAGCATCAAAACATGTTCCCATGAGAACTCTTCTCATTCAAACAGGCACCAACAGTCAGTTGTTTATGCCATTTTGACCTGAAAGGGGGGCTGTCCGACCACTTCGTCAGTCACTATGATTATGGCCAATAAAGTCGGGTATTCATATTTCAGGCACCTCGGATGAAGTTGGCATTTGAGAGCCGGCCGACCTACTTCGTCTTGGTCACGAACTTATCAGATTGAAAAAAGGGGTTTTCTTTCCTGGAGTTTGACGATGCTATGAGATCAAGTCAGATCCTCCATAAGAGCCCCCGGAGAGAATCTGATGGCTTATCAACAATCATGCCACTCAGGTATGGGAATGATTGCCAGGGTATCTAAAATGCATTTGCTGAAATAAAACTATAAATAAAACTAAACATCCGTATTCAACTCTTACAGACTCAATGTAGAACGAAACAA
>NC_081441.1:3853617-3929356 GCF_007210705.1 Tigriopus californicus | reverse complement strand
ATTGGGAAAGTGTTTGAGCTGTGTATCAAAAAACCGAGACGAGAGATGCAGATGGATTGGGGTTTGACTAGAAATGGTCACACTTATCGAGTTAAAATAGCGAGGTGATATCAAGCTCAGATAACGAGATGGTGAGAAACGAAGTGGGATAAAACGTGATCTCCTGACTGGGCTCTTGAAGAGACCAATAATTGCTCCCAAAGTCGAGGTCCCCGTGACGAGTAGAAATCAGAGGACAGACTCGTTAATGTTGGAATACCTTCTGTTCATCACACTTGACTTGAAGTGCTGTTTTTTCCGCCGCATGTACTCTAAAGGTTATTCCATATGTACATTGTTTTGAGCAGACTTTAGAGATTTTCATGGTCCACGGCAATGTACGAGGTACACCTCCAGCGGTTGGCTATACTACATACTATACGCACTAGGCAGGTAATGCTGGGCCGTCGCAATCTGGGCCAAGATCATTTCTTATGATGGCATTTTTCTGGCCTCCTCATTGTCTAACCAGCAGGTTGTTTAGGCCCCCCTTTGATGTCCCACCGTCTGATCATAAATTGGGTGCTGAGAAAAGAATTTTCCCAAAATTGATACTGATAAGGGCTCTCTGCTGGGTTCTCCACAGTTCTCGCCCGTTCACTTGATCGTCGCCTGGAGATCGCATGACTTCATTCCGTGCTCGGAAGGCAATTTTGAAATAGTTTCGTCCACCTATCTAGTTCGTCTATCTTTTGATTGAAACCAAGTCTTAATCACGACTCTCAAAAATTTCAGACTTGACAATCTGCCACAGCTATTTTCTGCTCTTGACTCCACAACCGTTGCAGTTTTGGGTCAACGATGACGTCCGAAAACAGTTATGGCTGTCATTTTTTGATTTGTTTTTGAATTCGAAATGATGAATGTTCATTGCCGACTTCTAGGCCTTGCCTTGGAAAAGCCATTACAAACCATTTTAGTTGTGACCTTGGCTTACCCTCGAGGTAGGGAGGAGTGCTCAAGACAGTTTTATTCTGCATCATACCCTAGAATGTCCATATATCCATTCGAGCCGATGTCATCATTCTTGATCCGCTCGACCCCGGTTACCTGTATCAATCTTGGCACGAAACCGACTGCCGCTCCATCTCCATACCACATTTCAAGCTGATCTCGAAATGCTGGGAGACATGCCAGTCACAGTTGGTCGTTCACCACCAAAGAGTCTGCGACATTTTTTCCCTCTGGCATC
This sequence comes from Tigriopus californicus, assembly GCF_007210705.1. Lineage (NCBI taxonomy): Eukaryota > Metazoa > Arthropoda > Copepoda > Harpacticoida > Harpacticidae > Tigriopus > Tigriopus californicus. The sequence goes on along the minus strand of NC_081441.1, from coordinate 3,928,125 downwards.
GCCCATGACGTCCACAAAGATTGGAGAGTTTGAAAAGAATCTCCGGTGCGGATTTGGGCGAGATTTTCTGGATGTCATAACAAATCGTTTGTCGTCAGTTCAACGATGAAAACGGCTCGAGGGTGTTAATATGAAGTAGTGGATACAAAGATGATGGCACTTCATTTTGAGTCGGATGATTCCTTTCTTCAGGCAGACTATTTATCACCTTGTCACTTTGGACACTGATGGCAAGTAAAATGACTTGGAATCACCGAGTCATCTTTTGCCATTAACATGGTCCACGTTTATGGTATAGTAGAGCAATTCATTAGATGCAAATTGACGAGTGCGAGTTAACCCCTGGTTATGGCCATTGGAAAAAAATGCAGATTTGGCAGCGGTGCTCACCTCAAATGCCCTGTTACTCGGACATTGGAATGGATTTCTACCCAATGTAAGGTCTGACGGATTTTCGAGCCTTTCAGCACTTGACTCAACGCTCTGGGAAAAATATCCATCTTCTCGAGTACTTAATTTATTGCCATCCACTCTGCATTTTTATTACCGAAAGAAAACACGTTTCCCAATCCAATCTCTCGCTTCAATTCCATTCGTGCAGTGTGATTCTAGAGAGTATGTCGGATGATGAAGTCATGGTTTGGGGAAGTGAAATCAATTCCAGAGATGCCTAGTCATGTTCTAATTTTACAATACCTCTTGTGGAAGTGCCAAAACTTCATTGCCCGAAGACCCAGAATCGAGCAATCCAGCAATCCAACCCGAAAGCTTCTTTGAAGGCCCGCTGCCGTGATTACTGATTACCGTTTTTGGAACCACCTTTTGAGCTCAAAACCATATTATGAATTGAAATCGTTCTAAAGATGACCTAATTTTCTGTCTGCGGAGAATGCCATGGGGGGGGGGGGGGGGGGGGAAGAAGACGAAGGAGCATTCTCTTCCCCCCTTGATTTTTTGACATGAAAAATGTGGTCCGAAACGGATATCATTACTCATTTCACATTTTTTCCATTGGAATCTCAGCTATTTTTCCACCTGATTTTCTAACCCCTGGCCATGGTAACCATTATCATTACCTACTGGAACTACTACTGTGATGATGACGATTATCATGAAGGTTGGCTGGTGCCTTTAAACATGCTCACCAATCAAACCATATGAGACTTTCAAAAGAGATGGGTGCCAAAAAGAACTTGATCAATGAGCGAGATCTTCGTCAAGAAGTTTCGTTCATGCAAGCACACACTCATACAAACAACTCGTCATTTTTTTGAAAGCTGCACATTCGTCCCTTGTCGAAAACTCGAAAAGTAATGCGATCCGCAGATTGAGAGTGAATTCTATGGATGTGAATGGCCCCATGGGATTAAGGTTCGGATTGGTTCGCCGAGTAATCCGGATTTGGGATTTTCTTCAATGTCGGAGGGAAGATTAAGAATTGAAGGAGTCATCATCCGTGGAAGTCATTAATCATTTTGAGGGGAAATATTTTCAAAACAAGATCTTGATAAGGCATATGGTATTGTATACGCATTGGCCTCGTCTCCAGGCTGGCTGACCAAGCTGCTGCTGGCCGAGCGGCCCTGGCACGAAATGGCCAATTGTAAAATAAATCGGGATCTGCCTAAGTGATGGCTGTAAAACTTTGCCAAACTCATGAGATCGTCGCAATTACCCAAAGCTCTTCATGGGTGATTTTTTTTCGCTCGCTCGGGACTTGTACGTACAGTGAGTGTTCATGCATCCGCCAATCTCACATGCGTATATAATCGACACGGCTCTAAAGGCCGATGGGTTCGAATAGTAGTCATCGAGCAACACTTTAAATTTAGACACGCTCTGTGAAATTTGACACGGGTTCATCGATCTCAGGGCCTGCCTGATTGCATCGACTTTGCCTTTTGCCTTGCTCTGTCAGTTCAGCTCTTGATGGATTTGAAAACATGTTCTATGCCTATATGTCGTATATGCGGTATAGTAGTGGAGACAGAACATGGTGACCTGTGGATTGGTGTTGATTAACGTTCTCTCGTTGTCCAGACTCTACGTAGAGTAGACAGTTTAAATGCTTTGAGGTGGATTGACCGTAGTTGGCTTTGAAGAGGACGAGATACTAGATTTGGGCAGCAGGGATGCCCGGTGTCATTTTGAGTTGGAAGGAAATTATTTCTCTCCCCACTGAGGTCCATTAATGGTTCTTCTTTCATCCATTGACATCATCATTCAAGTCACAAAGAGAGCAATTTTAAGACCTTCCAAAGATTCGTGTGATGAAGACCTCGGAAAAGTCATTATCACGTCCCAACAGGGAAATTTAATCGGGAGAGTGGAAAATTATCTTTGATGACTTGAATTTAATGACTTTCGACTTATGAAGCCCAATGATACGAGCGTGTGTATTCGTGAGTGCTTGGTTGGCCTGCCTGCCTCCACTTGTCCGTGAGTAACGAGCCAAAGATCTCAGGGAATATTTACTGCAATCTTCACTGGAAATGGCAATTCCATCAATCAAATCTTTCTTTCTTTCTCAAATTCGGCAATTTCTTGCCCACAGCAAATCGTATTCCACAGTGTGTGTGTGTGTGTGTTTTACCCGTCCAACGATCGAAACACTGCCACTAATATGTAGGTAACAATGATAATAATGTTACGAAACGAGCTAAAAGCAAGAGGATTTTCTCGAGGCCTAATTCTCAAACAGGTTTTGGCGTCCCCCTGTCTCTTGCACACCTGAGAATTCCAGAAGATGGGACCCGAGATTAATTCCGTCTTTTGCCTGGGCAATGCTCAAAAAGCTTTGAAACGAGTATCGATAACTCTCGCGATAAAACTCCTCCATCAAAGTGAGCAGCCTTCCTCCTCCATTGGCTGATGGTCCGTTCCTGCAAACTGTAATGATTCCTCTGCAAGTGGACATTTAGGGCCTCCGAAGAGCGCTCAGTCAAGTCACAAAGTTCTCATCGTCTTCATATTCGTCATAATAATAATGACAATAATAGTAGTAGTATTAGTAGTAGTTATGGAAGAATGTGAATGTACATGCTCCATTGCTGTTTGAGCTTGAGACACAACTCTGGATCTCAAAGACGGAGAATCAGAGTTAAAGTGCATGTTTACGGAGTATGCAGCCTTCTTTCCATACTGCCTCACATATGGTTGCCAGTTGTGCAGATGTGTATTTCATTTAAAGACATACTGCACACCACCATTCTTCTAGATTATGAGGCCTAACAAACCAGATCTGTTGGGTTCCGTTGTTACGTTACATACTGGAATGAACACTCCGAAAATAGGAACGGTGGTTGTCGCTCGCTTGGATTGGAAGCGGACAATTGTAAGGTTTCGTGACGAGATTGTAACCCTAGTAATAGGTCGGGAACGTCGGGAAGTCATGACACCGCCACAGGTTCCAAAACTATCATCCATACTAAATCGTGTTCAATACTCCATCCCTATGTTTCATAATGATATGGTTGTTGTGGACCTTGGAGGGTAATTGACTGGCTGATTTTAAGAGTGATTCATTTTCGACGTTGTCAGGATCTAGGATCATCCTAGAAGGAAACATCTTGGCTGGAGGAGAACGATTGACTCTTTCATCTATTTGTGCTTTAAGAATTTCCACAAACACTTCTCAAACTTGAAATCAGCTCAAAATATGGTCAACACGTGTACCACAAGAATTATTATCTCATACTTTGCAGGCGGATGTACGGTACAGCTCAAAATATGGTCAACACGTGTACCACAAGAATTATTATCTCATACTTTGCAATTTGTCGCCACCATCTATTCCACTACTTGATATTGGATGTACGTAGTATGAGCATTCTAACTGAGGACGTTTTACAGTATACATTACATATGTACGATTGGTGTACCTCCCAGGACATGTTGTTGCGAATATTTTTTTCATATTCCCAAGGCATAAACATTCGAACACCTGCAGCCCAATTCTTTGAGTTCATTCAGGTGTGTGTCCATGTCAAAAGATAGGGATTTCCTGGGTCCTTTCAAATCCACACTTGTGTCAACATTCCGCCATTTGATGACTTAATCGTCACAATCAACCGAATCCTTGAGTTCAAACACACTGGCCTTGCACTCAAGATGACAATGACGTCGTCCAATTCATCCTATATCAAAACTCAAATTAGCAATAAGCTCGTACGTACGCTGCATTTTGTGAACCCCCTCAAATTTGGACGCGGGTAAACTCATTAGAAAATGAAAGAACAAAGCCATCTTTGTGTAGTGATTGAGCGAGGTGACAGCTTCTGTGAATTTTCTCCCATCACAACAGTTCTGCTTCTTCCACATGATGAGGTACAATCGCAAATGGAGGATTGGCTTGTTCCACAGGGTTCCAGCTTCCTAACTGTCAGCCCTCCATTAGAGACTTGTCTTGATGGCTAGAGAGCAAGCAGGCGTCCCTGGTTAGGCATGAATGCGATCGCCAATACATATACTACCACCTAGTAATCCAATAGACCTCCCAAAGTCTCCTACAAATAAACCGCTTCACGTCTGTCACCTTAAACAAAAACAGCGTGATTGGAGAGTTTATTTGAATTTGCGGCCAAATCTCACTCAAGTAACATCCACGCTCTTACTCGTCCGTTCTCTTATTTCTCGCTCTAAACTTGGCTTCGTGCCTTCTCTCCAGAAATCCAATGATAAGGGAAGCTCTCAGGTCTTTTTAATCCGTCTTTGACTTGAATTACAGAAGGGATTGCCTTTGAACGAGAAGGTGGGTAAGACACACTCGTCTCGATTTGCAAACCTGCTTTGTTTCCAACTATGCCCATCTGTGGCCCCCTTGAAATCAATACGGGCTCAACAGAGTGCTTAGTTTCATGCCATACCCCACACCTGAACAAACGGAAGCGCCAACGCAAATTCAGCACAGACTATCGTCCCCAAGACGGGCGCGTTTACACTTCGAATAACTGAATCATAGAAAAACAGGCTTGACTCGCCATCTGCTTATGTCTGCATTGCATCGGTAAAATATGAGGGGATATTAGTTATTTTTTCGTTTCTTTATAATCTAGGTGATTTTAGATGTAAGAATTCTCAATTCCACAAAGTCAAGCTACCCTTGACCGCTAACATTTTTTTTCTGCTTGTCTTAAAATATTTAGTCATGAATTCTCAAAATTATGAAAGCTATGGTCAAACAGGCAGAACACTCAATAGTCAGTTTCAAATGATTTTAAGAAAGGGAAAAATCTTGGTGAACCCTCTTTATGGCGCGTTGAGCAACAAATGCAAGCCTTGTCAACACAAAAGGCAAGCAAAGTATTTGAAGTACTTGTAGTACTCGTAGATGGAAGTTTGAGCTCATGCAAGCCCATGATATATCTCTTGAATGATCTTCATCGTGGCAATAACTCACCCATGTTGGGTGTAAACATTGGCCAATGAAGGCTCTTTCAACAGGGTGTGTCTACTTTCTAGAGCTTAAGTCGTCGAGAACTGCGGAGCTTCTTCAGGCACCTTCAATCACGTCCCGAGTCCCGACCTCAATAATCATGAGTGATGTTGCAAACTCGGAGCCGATGCTTACGTGTTTGTAGTAATACATTCATGGCAATTTGTGTGAACGAGATCACACAATAAGTAAACCTGAGCCTTATCTCGCCTTGAAAATGATCGAGTACGAATAATTTGATCAGGTGCAAATTTGAGCCCCTATTCGTCCCTTGGTCAGTGCAAGTTGGGTGCATCCACGTGTTCAAGCACCTCAAGGCTCTGACGCCTCATAATCTGGTGAATGATATACAATAGTTTAAGTGTTTCATGCACAATGACAAGGCAAGGATTATCAAGACGAAAACTGACGAAATCAGCAGGAAAAATTTGAAGCTGATCAGGTTTCGAGTTGCATTCCGAATGAGGATTTATTCATGTTGAGAACTCAAGACATGCACATGTTTTAGATGACCCTGAGGTTATTGTAAGTTTTTTGCGTGTCGGATTGAAACGCGAAATGATCATTAGAACCCATGTACTGTGGGCTTCTTTAATGGAATGTGTATCCTATGATTATGCACTTGAGCGTGATCAACGTGCCTTTTAAGCTCATTGGATGGCAATTATTGCAAATTCGAAATGACTTGTGAGCATTTTTTGGGGTCTGCTTCATATCTAACCAGACTCCGGATTCGGAACATCTGGGGTCTGGTCAAGAAGATGACTTTTGTCTTGGCTTTCCTCTTGAGTCAGCTCCACCACAATTTGACTGACTGACTGTTATTTGAGACGTCTGGAATCAATTCTAAAAAGAGTGTGAGTGGAGAGAGAAAGAGAGAAAAAAAAGACAAAATCACGATGGTGCAGACTTGACAATTTTATGAATGCTCGAGACATCTTTTGGACAATCTCTTTGGAGTGTAGAGAGTGAAAAAGGGAATAAAAACTGGAACACCTAAAATTTGTCCAATGGTGCTTGTACGTACGTAATTCAACCCAAGGAGGTTCTCATTCCGACGGATGCAAAAGTGTCCAATTTAAAGACCAATTTCGAGCGTTTTCACGTTCCTCGAGACACTCGCACAGTTTATACATTCTCTGACTCTCTCTCCCTCTCTCTCATTCGCTGCTGTTGGATTGCATGATGATTTCGACTGAAAATGCATTTAATTTTCGAAGAAACGAATGTAAAACATGAAAGGTCCCTCGTTTTTTGAGCACTCCGTTCGTTCAATCATGAATTCTGTAGAACTATCAATGTCCAAGGCTGCTGGAAAACTTGAGCGACCACCTTCGAACAGAGTGCTCACTTTTTGGCGGAGGGTTCGTAGGCTCAGAAGTTTGCATTTCAACCCATGGAGTTAATCAATTTCTGTTACTTTGATTGTTCCGTAAAAACGCTAAATTTGGTTTTGGAAATCATCATACCCGTTACAACTTATAATCCTTGTTCATTTTTCTTCTCTCTCCCAAAGCGACTAACCATTCTTGCTTTATTTCTTCACTGCTCACTCACTTAATAAGCTCAACACGGTTGGGAAACAATGAAATCAGAATTGTATTTGCGAGACAATTTTTGAAATCCAGAAGCCGAAAGGAACTTGTTTATTTTTGATAACTTACTCAAGTGAAGTTCGAAGAAATACAAAATTTAATTAGAATATATGATTGAATATTCAGGACACTGCTATTTTCAATCCTTCTGGAACCTTTTTCCTTTAAGCATTTTGCCGTAATATTTTAAGAAGATGGTTTATTTCACTTTCAAGCCATCAAACTTGCGATCAAATTTGGACCCCTTGCAGTTAATTTTGAGCAAATACCAAGTGACAAATACTACCTATCGAAAAATACATACAAGTGTGTTTTAAGGTATATTATGAATTTTTATGACCTTCACATGAACATAACAGCAAAAAAAAACTTGTTTCTCTTAATCTCCTGATTTTGTCTTGGCAAGTTTCGTTTCATCTCAACCGTGTCAAGATCGTGAATCAACATTTTTTGTACAAACTGACTTTATGACTTGTTTGTTTTCAGGCTTATTGATAGTGAGTTTTTTTTGTCATGCACGTAAGCGCGAATCACGGAGTGAAAAATACTTCTCTAAAGCCAGTTTAAAATAGCAATTCTTGATAAGACTAGCATTGTCAATTGACTTCAGTTAAAACCATAATGCGATCGAACCACTTCAGATTCAAATTTTAAATATCTTTTACAGCAATTCCTCAGATATTAGTTTAGTTAGTTCTGAGGAAACCTTCATGATGACAAAAAATCACCTCAATAATTCGGAACTTCTAAAATGACTTGAAAAGTGAGTTCTGAGTTTTGTCTAAATCGGAGATTAAGTACGCTTTCGCTTTCTCGGGGCGAGGAGAATCACTCGACTCCTTTGGCCCTCGCATTCTGCCTATGAATCATGTCGAATTAGCAAACAACATGTACATATTCACAATCATGTTCATTAAGGCATGACTTACAATTTGTAAGTGAGCAGCATGAGCAAGGGGACCGCATCAATTGGTGGTGGTAGGTACGTAGTAGTAGTAGTAGTAGTAGTAGTAGTAGTAGTAGTAGTAGTAGTAGTAGTAGTAGTAGTAGTAGTAGTAGTAGTAGTAGTAGTAGTAGTAGTAGTAGTAGTAGTAGTAGTAGTAGTAGTAGTAGTAGTAGTAGTAGTAGTAGTAGTAGTAGTAGTACTATTAGATCGAGATCAGTTCGAGAGATAAACGGATGCGAATCCTGCGTCTAAAATTTTAATACCACAAGCCAGTGATTTTGAATAGGAGGGCACTTCACAAGACTCAAGCCCAAGCTTTAGCACTTGCTCCAGGCTATGGGCACGCTTCAGTTAGACATGGTTTTCGGGTTACTCGGATGGAGTTCAGTAGTGCCATGAGCACAATGCATCCATCCATCGGCTCTCTGATCTCATAAAAAAAGTCGAGACAGGGTGACGCCCTGTTAAAAAAATAGCACGGCCAGACGCTGGCATCTAATATGTACCTCATTCATTTCATGATATCCTTGGATGGGTCAAATATTTGAATATGTGTAATAGATTGACAATCTATCAATGGTTTTGACATCGAACTGTGCTTGGCTGGGTTCTTCGTTACGGAGAAGATTGAATACAGTGTCTGGTCGGGGAAATGATCAGTTTTACACGTCTGAAAGGATCCTCGAAAAGAGTGCACGCCCCCCTTTAAATGCTTGGATTTGCTTAGGAACCATCTATCCGCCCTTTTTTCATGTAAATTACCCTTGATTCCGACTTCTTTTCTGGTCTAAATTGAACCAAAAAGTCCCGCAATCATGACTTTTGAATTGGCATCAAGCCACAGGAAGCTTCAGAAGCCTTGTTGTAATGGCGGGGGAGAAAATGATTTTTGAACAAACCAGGTTATTCAATGTCAATTTATTTTGGAATGGATCAGTTTCAATAAGGCAAAACCAGCCTTTTTCAAAGACATGTGAGTAAAAAAATGTGGCTCTCAAGGTGGGGTAACAGCATTGCCTTTCTCTCTCTCTCTCCCTCTCACCAAATGGCTCAATTCACTCTATTCGCACGCAATATCATCTTCTTTCCTCACTTTCGTTCTTATTATGCTTTGTTCTTTAGAACACTGAGAATTTTCCAAAGTCCTCGGTGATTTTGAGTACACTCAGATTATGAACATTTTCTTCATTCACGTATCTGCACTAGAAATTTGATTTGTGACCAACTTCAACAACTCGTCCGTCACGTGCCAGACCCGATTTTGGGATGAGTTCTCGAAGTCCGAGACTCGAACCAAAGATTGTTCAATAATGCGATGACAACTGGAAGAAGCACGGATATGAGCACACTATGGGAGACGACTGGAGCGAGATTGAGAGCGTCCGGATCTCCCATTTGAAATTGCCAAGCCGGTGAAGACATTTTCCCCTCGCCACCCTGGGAAAAAGCCAACACGCGCAAGTAGTAGGTCTTTGCTGGTGCGAGATCGGTGACAGTAGCTTCGAGCTTATTTCCAATGTAGATGACGGTGTCATTGGCCTCGCTGACATCACGATCTGATTCCCATATCCTCACCTTGTACCCGGTCAACGGTTCTTCTTCCACAGAGGGAGCAACATATCGCCATGTCACCCGTATAGTGGAGGGATTAAGCCCGTACACTTGGACTGCCGTGGGCGGTTTCTGGGGCCGAAGCTTGAAGGTTCTTTCGAGGAAACGTTCCGATTCGGGTCCGGGTCCGGCCGCATTGTAGGCCATCACTCTCACCCAATAATACGAGTTGGGTTGGAGGCCAATGATCAAGGCGTGGGGTTCGATGGATCGACTGAGCAAGTACTGTGATTCAATGATTTCTTGTAGATCTTCCCGCCAATACTTGATGCGATATCCGATGAGCTTGCCTCGAACCTTCTCCCGAACATCCGGAATAGGGATCCAAGTTACGTTGATGGCGGTTGAATTGAAAGGACGAGCACCCACTTGGGTGGGAGCCACTTGAGGCATATCTTCAGCCGAGTAAATAGTGACAGGTTCGGAAATAGGGCCTGAGCACTCGGGTTCTTCACACATGTCATTGAACGCTTGGACCTTCACTTCGTATGTTGTGTAGTAATATTTCTTCTGGATCCGCACCACATATAAGCCAATGTTGCCCAGATTCTTGAGAGTCTTTTGCTGGAAATCCCGATCCGCATCCACGCCAACACGCCTATAATAGATTCGGTAATAGATCCCTGGAGCGTTTTGCTCATGCTTAGGCAAGACATCCCACATAATGGTCAAATCCCCTGTCTTGCCTCCGCCCCCTCGGAGATTGCTGGGTGCTTTCAAAGGCTTATCTGGCAAAGTGTTGTAAGAAGGAGAGGCCTCGGAGAATTCCCCAAGGCCAAGGTCGTTGTAAGCGGCCACTCGGAATTGGTAGGCTGCAAATGGAGATAGCTTGTTCCTCAAAATGATCTGCCTCCTGCCATGAATCTTAGCTCTTGCTCCCAAGTGCTGGATTTCCTCGGCTAGCACGCGATCAGCCAAGGTGTGCCAAGTCATATTTGAGCGAGTTCGGCCATCCACTCGGTAGTAAAGAATCTGTCTCCCGTAAATGGCTCCATCGGTCCAAACAACAGTTCCCGATCTTGAAGTCAACGATAAGGCGGAGACGCCGCCTGGCGGTCCCGGAGGCCCATGGACAATCATCTCAGAGGTGGCGTAGATCCGGCCAACGGCTGTATCTACCATGCACTCATAATATCCGGCCTCGGCATAAGATACGTTGACGATTTTCAAATAGCCATCCAAATAACCACGTCGGAATTTGTTGAAATCCCCGGTTCCTTTTGTGTACTGGAAATAATTGCCTTGAAACCACGAACTTGACTGGAGTAATCGTTCGTGATCGCTGAAAGCTGTGAACCAAGATTGGCCGTCCACACGATTTCCAGGTGCATTTTTCAATGTCAAGATTCGCTCCTGCTCTTCGTCTTCGAAAAATCGGATAAACAACCCATTCAGGGTCCAACTGTAGGCCATGTCCAAGAACTGATCAGCCTCAGCTCGGCAACGAAGCTCCACGGTTTCTCCGGATGCGGCAATGACTCTGGGATTGGGCTTCACCCCGGAGGCAAAGGTTGGGCCTAGTTTGACAATCAGCTTACCAGTGCTCTCGGCCTTTCCGTACTCATTGGCCGCTTCACACGTGTAAGTGCCGGTATCCGCCACATTGACTCGATTGATGAATAGATTGCCATTGTCGTAGATGATGTACTTGCCACTGGATCCAATCTTGTTGCCATCCTTTCGCCAAGTAAACTTAGGCTGAGGAGCTCCTTCTGGTTGGCACCGCAGAGTTACATTGCCACCTTCGGCAGCAAAAGTCTTTGGCTCTAAAGGATACTTGGCAAAGGTCGGAGGGAAAGACAAGACTCGCAACTGACCGGACGAATATCTTGAATCAAGCTCGTTATATGCTCGACATTGGTACATGCCCTCATCCCGATCTTTCCGGACCTGCAAGTATAAAATTCGAGCTCAGTTAAGTTTCTGCATTATGGAAGTTGGTTAATTAAGGCACAAACTTCTAGAAATCTCTAGAAGTCCATGATTAAGGAAAGCCAAGACGAAATCAAATACCTGTCTTATGATGAGTATATTGTCTCTGATCTCGTATCGTCCTCTATCCTCGGGAGCCAAATCTGAGTCATTGGTCCTCAACACTTCACCATTCTTAACCCATTCGTAGAGTACGTCCGGGATACCAAAGGCCTCACAAGTCCACGTCAAATCGTCCCTTTCATCCACGTGCATGTCTCCAATTGAGATTGTGAAAACAGGTCTGAAAGCGAAGTCTAGTGTCACTTTGCTTATTCAAGAAAACAGAAATGCCATTTCTACCTAGATTGAATACTCAAGGTCACGGTTCCAGTGATTGACACCTTGTCATTGTGGGCCCGACAAACATATTCGCCCTGATCTTCCACTCGAACTCTAGGCAGTATCAACACCCGATTGTAGTTTGTCACGATTGCTCCGTCCGGGATATCTGCGTTCCTTCGTGTCCAATTGTAGTGGGGAACGGGATATCCAAAGGCAATGCACTCGAGCCTGACATCTTCTCCAGCTACGGGAGCTTCTGGAAAAGCTTTGGGGAAATTCTGCGGGAACCGGAGTTGCTGATAATTTGGATGTGGGCTAACTTCCAGTTCAAAGAAGGGTCCGTTCCGTCCATTATCGGACACTGAGCTCTGTACTGAGCATGAGTAATTGCCTCGATCAATCTTTTCCAAAGCTGAGAAGTAAATGTAGCCATCGTAGGAAACCATGACTCGGCGATCCTCCTCCACAAAGTTGGGGAAGTAGTCTCTGGCCCAATAGAATTTGACGTCGGGGAAGTATTGAGGTGGATCACATGAAATGGCTTTCCCCCAATTTTCGCTGCCAACCTCTTTGCTTCGTCTTAGAATGAACTCGCCAATGAATCCAAAAGCTATGGACACAGAACGAGAGCGGATAGTTCCAAACTGGTTGTGAGCCGTGCAAAAGTATTTCCCTCGGTCCGAGATGGCATTGGGATTATTGATGATGAGTTGTCCTCCCGATATCGTCACCCTGCGATCCTTGAGCACGTCAACCTCTTCGGAAACAAGTGTGTCATTCTTGTAGCCCTCCTTAAACCATCGATAGGTTGGAGTAGGCCATCCTGTGGCAATGCACAACAAAGAGACGTCATTAATGACTTTCCTTCGTCCCACATTGAACACGGTTTGGTTGGGCTGACGAATGAAATAAGGTCCCATGGGATAAAACCGCGGATCCCCAATGGCTAGGCCATATTCGTGGGTTCTCTCATCTGTCATCAGATACGTAACTTCCTAAAACATATGCAAAAAGAAGTGGTGGTTGGTGAGAGCGAGAAGGAATGAACACTTTCTCGACTGGTTTCACTCACCTCAATGGGCATTTCACAAATGTAGAGGTACTCCTCATGGCCAAAAACGGGCTGGAATCCCCAACGACTTTCGGCGTAAGAAAACGAATACACCAAGTAATCCTTTTTATAATCAGTGAAAGAAGATTCGCCCCACTCTTCTGGTCGGAGAAAGTATTGTTGCAAGTTCAGCATCTGAGAGCCATCTCCAAGATTCACCCACCGATTCTGATCCTCCTGCCTCGTTGAAATGTACCATCGCCGATGTTGGGGGTCGATCAAGTTTAAGTGGTCGACAAGGAAACGATGCTCATCCAGATCGTCCACACTGGCCAGATCTGCGTGATCCTGGAACCAAAAATGACATTCAGTTTTAACGTTCCTTCTTTTGCCTCCAAATTTCCACCCGAAAGAGAGTTGCCAACAAAGAAGGGCTGAGGAAGATAAAGGAGGAATGTGGCACTTCAGCGGGTCTTGATGGCGTTTCCTGAAGGTCATTAATCAATTTCTGTGTTCGAATCGGAAAGGAGGAATTTTGTTCCACAAAACAGTCTCAACTTTCAGCGAGTATTCAGTAGACCTACTTTTAAGTTTTCAAGCAGGGATTTCCGTGTTCCAATTGTCAATTGTTTTTTGGTTTTATAAGTATCATTATGTCTCAGGGGCAAGGTCGTTTTTTCCCAAGGAACAGAAGACCACGGAATTGCATATTGCTCATGTAGTCAGGCAAAAAGAAATGATTGGACCTTACTAGGCATATTTCTCTCATCGCAGTTTCCCATTGAGAAAGAAGGAAAAGGCCATTATGCTCCTACTAGGAGCAGTCATAAAGGCTGTTTTCGCAGCGGGATACAGATGATAAACGCTAATGGAGCGACGGGCTATGCTCTGCTTCTCATAACATGAGTTCGGCATGGATGAATATACTAAGTAATAAGGTCATGACGAGATTAATTTCACGGCCCAAAGAAACAAGGAACCATTATGCCGAACATATGATGAGAGAGGGGGGGAGGACGGGATCATGATCTGAATAACGATTTGTTCCAGGTTCCTTGGTCTTTGGGGGTACTTTGGACAAACACATACCTGATCTTGGTGTCGGTAAGCCTGGCAATTCATTCGAGCATCATCCCAACGTTTAATGGGACTGCGGGTGAATTTGTAGCAACTCTCTTTGAAACGGATCCAGTTCCGAGGACATTTCACTTCATTGGCCTCCACACCTTCGCCTAACTCAAATCTTGTGGTATCCACAGATTGGATATCTTCCAAAGGATTGCCAAACTCGTCTACTTGGGGACGAGTTCTCAAAGGGGGCAGTCCGAAGGGATTTATGGGCTGATAAATGTTCCCCACCTCGTTGTTTTGGATATCGTTGGCGTCTTCCAGATCCGGACCATACGGGTCGTACGGATCATTTCGATCAGTGCCTTTGTTGAATGGATCGTTTGATCGAATGGTTGAAGTTCGGAACCGATTGGCCGAGTCCGAGGAACTTCGAAATGGGTCATCTGGCCGCCGGAATGGGTCTTCAGTGGTGGTGGAGAATGGTTGGAAGCCCCCACCAAATCGATTTTGGCCAAATCGGTCAGTTGTTTTGATAGGCAAGTTGGTGGTGTATGTCGGGGCCAGAGTTGTGGTTCTCACCGGAGAAAATCTGGGGTCAATAGTGCTGGGTTGAAATCCTCGAAATGGACTTCTAGTGGAAGTGGCGATACTGTTAAATCCCCCACTATCAACCTTGCTAAAATCGCCATCACGTCCCCGAAAGTCCGGCCTACGACGGAACCCTCCGGCCGGCCGGTCATCGTCAAAAATGTCATCTTCGCCCACCCGGAATCCTCCAGAGTTGGGATCTCTCGCCCGAAATCCTCCATTTGGATTTCGAACGTTGCTGCGAAATGGATTTGGATCTCGATTCTTATTGCGGATCCGGTCCCGTTCCTGTTGAGCATCGTCCGAGGGATCACCGTCGTAGTTGTAGGTATAATCTATATCCTCCGGTGATTCAAGGTCTTCGTACTCCCGCTGAGATATCACAATGGGAATCAGTCCGATCCCAATCACCAAGGCCAATGTGGCCCAAGTCACTCGGAGTCTCATCCTTACCCGTGAAAAGGATCAATTCACACAAGAATCAAGATGGTCCCGCCTATTTTTGTTCCATGTCTGGGTGGTTGACGGTTGTTGTTATGATGATGGTCGGCCAATCTCAGTTCATAAGGGAGTTGGCTCTCCTCTTGTTGCTTTGAACTTGTTCATCCCAAACCGGCCTGACTGGCTCATCATGATTCATCCCCACGGCCAATCCTACCATCTTTGTGAGTATCCCCACGCGACTCCTGCGCACTCTCACAATCCAGGTAGAATACTGGAGAGGAAGAGGTTTTTCATCAACAACGACTCAGGTACCAACAGACTCACAAGCTTTTCGAGCGGACTGTTTGCTGGGTTCCAGAGCTTGAATTTTGTTTCAGGCACTCTCCAGGACAAGTTGGCCGTGTCTCCTCACTTGTAACAGACTCGATACTCACACAGGTACTTGTGGGCTTGGCCTAAAACGAGGGAGAGCCCTGGCTCTTCTACCTGTGGGCTTTTTTTTAAAGCAATATACGAGCTAATACAAATAGCACCGGGAAAGTGTCCGCGGCCTGTGTTAGGATTGCCTTGCTTCAACGAGTCATGGGACCCAATTGCACTTGGGAAATCTGGTGTTCCATGTAATGGGGCCCGAGGTTTCACACATAGTTGTCACTCGCTCCTCCGTCCCTATCCCTGTAGCGTGACAGAGTCTAAAATCACGCCATAACGCATGACATTCTGGGGATATTTCTATGTACACACTGGGCTGTTCGTTTCAAGCTTTTGCTTTCCACCTCCATCTATGATGATGATGATAATCTTGATCACTTTTGAGCCGGGAGTGTCCTACGACTTCTCTTGGACCTTGTTTAATTGAGCGCGTCTTCTTTCCCAGAGAGGCTCAACAAAAAGAAGCTCTCGTTCCCTTTGGATCACCTTGCATGAAAATCGACTTCCAGCCTTTTCCTGCTCCTCGTTCTTTCGTTCCTTTTTCGTCAGTCCTCTGTTATGTTGTTGTGTGGCCAGCAAGACCACGAAGAGTCTGAAAACTGCACCCTTGTGCAAAGATCTTCCAAACTATGAGGGGGATCTGTCAGGGCGAGTGAGTGAGCTGACTCAAGAAGGGGAAAGCCCCTTTTCGTCTTCCTTGTCTCAAATTGAGCCCGGGTTGGGTTTGTTGGCCATGCGAGGCGAGGCCGCCTGTTCCAAATTTTACCCGCCATCATTCCGTCCTCTTTTGCCTAAGCCTTGCTGCTCCATTCAGCTTAACTCTGAAGAGGACTGTACTATGTGTATACAGTAGAGTCTGGTTAGAAAATACCGGCATAGAGTCGAGAGGGAAGCTCTAGAGACGGATGGATGAATGGCGAACGAACAGGTTATGCTGTCTCCAGACTTTGTGACACTTGGTGTCAGATCCAGATCCGTGTCCAGGGATGTTTGTGTAATCATCAAAGAAAAGAGCCCTGGCTATGCCATGAAGAGTAGTATGTTTGAGGCTTTGGGCACAAAATCTAGGTGACAGATTCTATGAATGGGGTAGACGCACCGAGGCGTGCATAACATTTGGTTCTCGCTCCACTTTTTGGGGTGCTTTAAAAGGGCCAATTCCGGGAGGTTACGTCCATCCATTGAAAGGGCCACCATCTTGATCTCCTGTCGAAATGGGTAGGAAAATGTTAGAACAAATATGAAGGTTTTTAGCATGTACCACAGCATTCATCCGATGTGGGCGGACCCGTTCCAGTTCAGGATCTTGTTTGTTCTTCAATTGTTTTTGTTCCACGACAGCGACGAGTGTTCTCATTAGCATTATTTGTGGTACTCTTGTTCCAATCTTATTCGGTTCCTCCCTTGGCTAACCAGAAGAAATGGGAACGCGAGAAGTTGTTCCAACTCCATATTCAAGCAAACTAAGAGGATAAGCTTGTGTCTAATCGAAGGTGTCAACCCATTTGTTTCCGAACAATCTAGTCGTGATTTGAAAATACATATCACAACACACGTGTTCATTCCATAATTTGATAATGGCTTGTGGAATTCGCCGAATCACACATACCCAACCAACCTTACTTGGTCCCATCCTTTAGTGTGAGGTGTCAAAAAGCGGCCAAATTCATAACAATCACAAATATTGGAGGGCGGAGTCGTCAGGAGATAGGTCGTACCGCCCTAAGTTGAGTCATCTGAATGGTGGTGTATATGTACGCAGGCATGTAGTGTTTCTAATGACCGATTGGCGTGATCCCGGTCCATTTCTGGCTTGATTGGGAAATGCAATATGAGAACTTTCTCCGCCGGGAGGGATTGGTTCGACTTCATCGGAAGAGGATTAACTAATAATTAGTATGAATATACCTCATACGGGAAGGAAGACACATACCAAGGCAATACTTGCTATTCGTGACGAGGATTTACGAACAGGCATAGTAATCTCGACAACGTCAGTGGAAGCATTCTGCCATCGGTTCCCTCGGATTAAGATCCCAATGTTGTTTCCCTTGAAGGCCCAAAATGTGACACATAAGAACGAATACCAAAGGAAAGCAAGAATTCCTGGAATGTTTGATTTTTTCACTCCACCTCCCTTTTTTTAACTTTGTAAGGGCAAGGCTGTTCAAAAAACCAACCGCTGGAACTGCTCTATTGTACAAGCACATTCAAAGAAATCCAATTTCGCGAAGGCCTCGTAAAACACGAGGAAAGTTGATTCGTGCTTGTTTAAGCCAGAGCTAAAAGTCACTCGAGCACAGAAGGGGATTGTTTGGTTGCTATTGAGAACTCTTTGCGTTGGTCAATGGACTTCAAGAAAGCCCTTGAAAGATATCAAAACAAAGTCTCAGTCGTTAGTGCATCACTGCCAAAATAGACCCTCTTCGCATAGGATTGAAAATAAGCAAGACATGATCTAGAAAATTAAAACCGAAGGACGTGTACCAAGAGAAAGAGAGCCTTTTATTAGATTTCTGTTCGTGATGCGATACCTGACATCACATTGTTTACAGACTGTGTATAGTTCTCGTTCCGTTCAATAGAAAACGTGCTGATAGTGAATGAATGATGAGCGGAGGCCAATATCCGATTATCTGCCTTGACACCATGTCCCGGTAGACCGATCCCCTGGTCTAATAATGATAATAATAGCAGCAATAGCATCGGAGTCGCCTCGATCTAAAAAGGGACCTCACTGTCTTCCAGGAATCCATCAGATACTGAACTCCACGTGACACAGGTATCCCAAGACGAAAACGAGGAAAACGATCGGCATCAGAAACAAGCACACCCAATCCATCCTGGCCAACTTGGGTCGGATATCCTGTTTCACTCCCCAAGAGTTCACTCGGGGTGAGAACTTGATGATGTAGAGCAGAAAACCGTATTCGAGCATGGGTAAGAAGATGATCACTTGGCATCCCAGCATCCAAATCCCCAACAATCCGAAAGTTTGTAGCCAAGGAGCCGTTTCTTTGGTGGAGCTGTAGGTGTTCACCAAGATCAGGTACAATGTGATAAGAAGCCCCATTCGACCCGGGACCTGTGGAGCAAAAGTGCAAAAGTGCAAAGGACAAGAGTAAATTGACCCGCTTCAATTTGGAAGCACGAAAGGCACTCAATTAGCACGCAATTACCTGCTCGATGCTGATCAAGAATGAGAGCCATGACACAATGACAAACATGGACAGAGGGATGTAAAAGTTCCAAAAATAACGCTCCGAGTTTCGTGTCATCTCGATCCGCAACCCGGTGTAACTGTATCTCATGTCAAAGTTGAAGAATTGCTTGCCCACACTGAAGATCTCGCGCTCGAACTCGGACTTGGTGGTCTGAACCATGTAAGAGGCATTGGTGATGGTTCCCCAATCTTTGCTTTCCGTGCCCGAGAATTCCACGATACTGGCATTAAAGTTGATGACGCCAAAGCGGAGATAACACGTCTGATGGTCGAATGGGAATCGAGTGTGATTGAAGCCACACGTGATGTCCAATTCCAATCGTTGGTTCATGTTGAAGGTCTGTTCCTTGACCAAGAAAACCACTTGACGAGACGTACCCGCCGATCCCAATGAGCTGAAGGTTCGCATGCCTCGGAGGTCATAAAAGTAGATTTCCGGGTGCCACACAAACGGGTCCACATCTTGGGTGATGAAGATGCGACTGGTGTTGCTCTCGGGGGCTTTGAGTCGGGCGTCTTTCCACTTGAACGAGGCCAAGATGGAAATGGTGAACTTGTAGTTGGTTTCATCAATGTTGTACAAATTGAGAACTTCCACATGACTGGTGATTTCCACTGGTCCATTGTGAACTGGAGGCGTGGCCACGGAGCCGCCCAAGTCCGAGCACAGAGCTGTTCCCACTGAGGGCTGATCACATTTCAAAATAATGCCCTTCACCTGTTCCACAACCACGACCGCGACCGCGACCACCGCCACAATTCCCACTCGTTTGAACATCGTTGGCGAATGCCAGTGAGTACCTTTTGACTTGTGAGCCAACACTTTGGGTGAACCTTGACAATGTGTATTTTGTGGGCTCACTTGCAATTAGAGAACATTAAAGGTCGCTGAAACAACGCCGAGATCCACTAACGACGCAGTAAATTTGCTCTAACCCTTGTCTCTTCAGTATTTGTGGAACATTGTGGTCCAACGCCTGGCACTTTCCAACTAAACACAAAGCATTTATTACATATTAGATCACTACTTGCCAGGATGAAGAGATCTTATCGGAGAGAAAGGCCGCTCTCAAGTCACCCGTCCACACCCGTCTTCGAGATTTCAAGGCCATTTAAAGGACCTTTGAAACTCCCTCTCCGTCTTGGCGACGAAGTAATCTGATCCTCAATCTCTCTCCGACCGCTCTTCAAGAAATGAGCATCGTTTCTCTGAAAGAGAGCTCTCTACGATCGAGGAGAACGTCAATTTTTTGAAGAAAGCCTCTCAAACGCATCGTCGTGTCTCTGTGATCAATTATAGTCGCACCATTCACAATGTCTTGCTTTTGACACCGGCACTTTCCATCGTAGCAGCCGCGAACCAATGAGACGTTGTTTTCCAATTTCCAAGGCATCATCATTCCATTCGGGCTTACTGCGTTCCCTCTTCTGCGTATGGCTACTTCATACTCGACGTAGTACGTTGGATTGGACATGGACACGGTCCGTTCTTATACTTGGAACGAGAACAACGACAAAAAATAGGACACACACGAAGACGTGTTAGAGAACGATCCAACGGTTCTGCGGCCAACACATTGGTGATTATATTTGGTTAAGAGCTGCATACACACTTCCGTTGTGACCTCGCGTTGACCTGGTTCCAGATATATGGGAGCGTACGTCAATTAAAGCACAAGTGGAACTCTTGCCTTAAGTCAAGTCCGTTTTTGAGACAAATCGGCGAGGCACGCATTGATGAAGACCATGGCGTTCTTTCTTCCTGAGAATCATGGTCCATATCACATAAACTTCCCTTCCATTCGTGTATTGCCATTTTTGATTTATCACCGATATGGAACCCTTTCCCCCATATCTGGCTTCATCTTTTGAGCAACCCAACTAGTTTATGTTGCCTTTTGGTTAGACGACCGAGCCGAGTTCAGAAGAACGGGTCCCTCGATACCAATAGGACCATTATTAGATACTTTTGGCTGAATACTGTACAATGCAAGATCCTACAAAAACTCCCGGGGGTTCAAATTGAAATGGTTCTTGGGAGATGGGCCATGGTTAAGTCATCCTTTTTATCGGGTGATGTGTTCTTTTTTTACTTCTTTGTTCCCACAACTTTCTTTCTTGTATTGATGCAGACATGTAGCTAGTACTTAAGTAATGAAAAAGGAGTCCTTTGTTCTGGGGCAGTGAATTATACTAAAAACGAGAGTACAGGGAGCGTTCACCCCGCTTTAATCATGATTGCTTGAGAACAGTTGAGTGCAATAAGTAATGTTCGTTTTAGGTGTTTCTGAAGAGTGGAAGAAAGCTGAGGAAAAAAGACGAATTGCGACTCATCTTATGTTATAACACACAAATCTACTCTTAAGAATTCTATTCAAAAGAATGGAAGAAGTAATATTTATATAATTTTACCTTTGAGGCAAGGTTCAAATTTGCTCTATGAAGAAATGAATGCTTGCCTCATCACCCGCCCACACATCTTAAAAGAGACGTTTGTTTTTTCAGGGTCCATTGACGGAGATTATTAACCTTGATGTTGACAATTCATGAGTAACCAATTGTTCGCTTTTTTGTTCTTGTTAGTATGGCCTTGATGGAAAAGACCTTTTCGACATTGTCGTCGGCATTTAGACTAGACAGTAATGCTGCAAAGTGTTAAAGCGCACGAACCTCAACGAATGAGGATAACGAACATGAAATACATTCATTAAGGGTACAACAATAAAAAAAAAACCATTTTATCCTTCCAATTGGATCCCATATGGCGAGATGACCTTTTGAACTGTTGTTTTGTAAATGCTTTCCTGTATTGGCCAATATTCAACGATCCTTGTAGTTTTACGCCGTCAATCAGTGACCATTGATTCTTCCATGGGTACGTCGTTGTTGTTTTACTTCATTTGACCAGCCCAATTATCCATGGGAAGAAACGTGATGTGGTGGTTGGAGCAGTTTTCTCACACGAGAAAGGTCCCCGGTTCGATTCTCCTCCCTACGTTTCTCAATGCAACTTTTGGACGCTAACCAAACTCAAAGACTAAGAACCATTCTGATACCGGGCTATAACAATGCCCATCTGAAATGTATACGGACAATGTGATGGCTGACTTCGCTAGTTGAGAATAGTTGAGAATTGTACAAAAATGATAATGATAGCGCTAAGGTTTCGCAGTTTGTACAAGGTTTGCCGAAGCAAGAGTTTGACCCAAATTTCATTGAACAGGTAGGTCTTTCTTGTCTTTCTTGTGGGTTTCCTAGCATAAATCCCTCTTAAGTCCTCCGTAAACATAAACACTCGCCTGGATACGTCCATGCGATGCATTAGGAGCTCCAATAGCATCTAGATATGTAGTAAAAATAGTACCTGGTCGTTGACATCTGATTTGGACTTTGGACTTGGTTCCAACATCAAGGCTTTAACGTATTTGAGGAGCCTATTTCCTACTCATAGAACCTAAGAACCCTACTGAGGTTCAGTTTTGATGCTAGCTTGAGTTAGTTAATTTTCATGGTGGATGATGTCCTTAAGTGATCTTCGAGCTAAAAGGTCAAAGGTTTAATCAAGCAATAATTTCCTCCAGGTCCATCTCATTTTTCCCAATTCAAGTGTCTGGTGACTTGATGTCTCTGGTTATGTATCTTTGAGTCCAATCAAAACATTCTCAATTCACTATCTCGCCTAAGGGAGTACATATCGAATATCCTTGAAGAGCTAGTAACGTGAATTGAAAATCGTATCCAAATATGATCCTCCCCCACATTTTGGAGGTAATTTTGAATGTGACTTTTTTTACTTAATCAACTAGCTTTTCTAGATGGAGATCCCGGAGATCCACTCCTTGATTGATCCAATTCATCATTATATTCCTAAACCAGGTTAAGCCTTGATTTGTAGACAAATAGGGCAAAGATTTATGAATGGTGAGAGTAAAGTAAATGTAGATTTAAGGTTGCTCCTTTTTGTTGGCTTCACAAAGAGGCTTGTCAAACATTTGTAACAAAACTCTATTTAAGCCTTTCATATATCACGTTTAAATCGTGTTGAAACCATAACTTTATTCTCTATGAAACTTGAAGCCATTAAGGCTATTTTAAGCGTTGAAATGCGTTCGGTGTTCTCGATTTTTCACTGGAACAAGGTTTCAAAACACAATTTCCAAGTGGTATTTGCCATTTTCCATGTATCTTGGGCTAGATAAAAAATTCAGAGATCGTAGTTGGACGAAAGAATCGCCGATTCCTACCTGAAAAGACTATGAGATCTGATTTTCTAAACCTAATCATTAACTCTTTTGAGCATATGATTGGGCTTACGCGCACTCAAATGTTGGGCAATTAAATGCTAGTTGGAACAGAAATATGTATGGACCAACTGCTCTCAACATGTCTCATGCAATACGATTATCTTTGTAGAGAAATATTTTCCCGTCTCAGAATCGTCGTTGCGATGTCTTTTAGACATTTTACAGCCTGTATATTGTTTATACACCATCTTTCCCTTATATTTTTACGCCATGACGTGACTAAGAGTCGCAATAAGGATGTTATTATTTGTTTTTTCTTTTGAATAATCAGTTGTAAGGTCTTGGGATTCTTTGAAGTGGAGAGATGACCAAAGTGAACAAACATTGTCCTCATTTCTTGAAATAGTTGCACAAAGCATATTTTTTTTCAAAATGTATTTTATTGCGAGAAGCATGTCTCATTGGATAAACATGTGTACAGTACAATTCATCATAATCAAGTAGTCCAAAGTGTGGAAAGATTTCAAGGTACTCATTTGTTGCTATTGCCGATCAAACATGCGAAAGCAAACAATTGAGCAGAAATACATCCTAAACGACCAAGGTACAAAGCCAGTGGGTGTATTCTTTTGAAATTCCATTTGTCTTCCACTTGGCTGACAATACCTAGGAGAGAATAGTTTTATCGTATCGGGAACCTGCATCTGCATATGTGTGCTCTCATGCATAATAAAACCATCTCAATTGGTTTGATTTCCTTTTTTGTTGAAGGAGGTAAGACAAATGTTGTTGATTTTGTTCAGAACGACGAGGATTATTCCGATGAAAGGGCTGGTGAGAAAGTGCTATGGTCTGATTTGAATGAGAGGGTCTGATTGTTGGACCAACCCGACTGAACACATACCTCCGACCAAAATAAAATGAAATATACTACCACTTTGCACGGCCGTCTACGTTCCGTATGACATTAATAAAAAGCGACCATCAAATTGAATTACTTGGTCATTTGAAAGTACTTGTAATAGCAAAAAGCCTTCAAATGCATTTTGCTTTGTCAAAACTGGTCAAAGACAAAGATGTTTCCTCTAAATCGAGGCAAAAAGAGATGCAACTCTAGATACCAGCCAAATAGTTTGCCCTTTGGTAGTTGTGTATAGCAAATGTTATTGGTTGACACATATTCCGACTCCGCTCGGACTACATATTCTAAATATTCCACTTAATGTAGGACTTAGTTTAAGAAGCATTGGTTAGTACCTTGTAATCTATTTTCACTTTTCTTTGATCACAATAGCTTGTGTCTAAACATAGGCCTCCCAGACTCTTCTCTCTAACTGTTCAATATCAAGGGATTTGCGATAAACGTTATTCTCCACCGATTAGTTGGCGGTGCTCATTTTTAAATTTGTGGCAAAATGTTAAAAGGTTTAGACAGAGACTTTAACGGTTATTAACATCGTGTTAGGTTAGGTTTGGGTTAGGTTAGGTAAGGTTAGATTAGGTCAGGTTAAGATTTAAAAAAGTAGCACCGCCAACTAATCGGTGGAGAATAACGTTTACCGGTATTTGCACGATAAATAGGGGTTCTTGAACGCAAAACAATTCCAAAGGTACTTGTACAATCAATCAGAGCAATCAGAATTCATGAGCTGAGCAGAGAATATTTGCCTCAACCACAGGTTTGCGAACAACACATAGAATTAAATAACGATTAAGTTGATTCAATTGAATGAACAGAAAACATCATTCTTGAAATGTAAATACTAGCCAAATTTAGACTGCTTTTAACCTCTTCTATTTCCTTAGATTTCGGGTTATGATTAAATGGGTTTTTTCCTTGTTAAAAAATTCTACATTTCTTAAACTTGCAAATTCTTGATTTTGAGTATTGTTACATGTTGCTCTAGCTACTTTTTCTGTTAGCTTGACTCCCATATAATTACCGTTATATATGCGAAACACAAAACCAGCATGATACAATCTACTCAAAACACTTTCTGTGGCCTTGTAGCTTTCCTTGTGTCACATAATCCCTTTATCTCTATGTGTTGTGATTTCTACGATTTTTTTACATCATGTTTAGACATTAAGGGCTAAACAATTATGAAACCTTTCCCCCTTCTGTTCGTAGAAATTACGTACTTTTATGAAAACCGGTTGTCATGGATATATTTTTGACTCTCATGAACACAAGTGAACACCAAATGCCCATTGCAGAATCATTCATTTACAGCTGTCTGTTCATGTGTGTGGTTGGAAAATAAGTTTCCAGACACTAGGGAAGAGGAATTAGATTCCATGGATCAAATTCTCTTCAAATTCTATAACATGAAAGGGTTTACTTGCCAAAAGAGTTCTGAAAATGACCATCTTAATCAAGCCTCATTTTGATAAACTTATTCATCCAAAAAAAGTAGCAGATATTGAAGGGATAGATATTCTTCTATGGTCTTGAATTTTCAAGGTTGCAACTTTGTCTTACACCATCCTAAAGGGAACCAAATACCCCAATTGGAAAATCTGTCTCATGGCTTTTCATTCATAGGTGACTGTGGCCTGACGGTAATTTTGAAGCATTGTTCAACAGAAAATACTAGATTTCTATAAGGCAGCTTTGATCTTTATTTGTTTAAGATAAGAAATGTTTCTTGAAAACTTGTTATCATCAAAACATTTGAATGATATTCATAAGAAAGAAGGGATTTCTTTCTTTTTAAGATCACTCAAGTTTGGATTACAAAATGTCAACATGGTTGCTAGCCATTAACTCCTTTGTCTTTTCATGCCATTGCATTGGAAGTCTTCGCTCTTTTATTCAAACGTGAAAAGGTTAGAAGTATATTGATTTTTTAAAGTCCCATTTCTCTAAATTGCATGCAGAAAAGTGCTATCTATTGAACATATAGTTATTGGCCTTTGTATTCAAATAGTTATTGGTCTTTGTATTCAAATAGTTATTGACCTTTGTATTCAAATAGTTATTGGCCTTTGCATTCCATTCTAAGTTGCACTGCTAAAGAGCTGTGCATTTGAAGCCTGGCATCCAGTTCTCAAAAGGTTCATTTTTTCAATCTGCTTCTGCGGGTCATCATAGAAAAGACCGTGACACGCAACAGATATGGTAATCAACAGGCTATCCATCAAGCTTGGCTCTTTTCAACGCAAAGAATAGCGAGTGAAGCTCACTGAACCTTCTAAAAACGCTAAAAACGCTGAAAGACGGCCAAGATGGCTTTTTCCAGGGCGTTAGTCGTTCTTCAAAAAAAAGGAACGGATGACAGTTACAATTACTTGGGCCAAAAAAAGTAATTCGTTACCCAACCGTTACGCGCCGAAAAATGTAATAGTGTTACTCGTTACAATTACTTTTATCAAAATGTAGATAAACAACATATCAATCTTTTTTGCCTCATACTTCGCTAAATCAATTGTTACATTTTGGTTCCAAACAGTTCCTGCCAACATGGTACACTAATGAGTATATTACTCCTATCATACCTGGTCATGTTTGTGTCACGTTGGTTATTATTAAAACAGTATTGGAAATTCTCGAGCCGATAAAACTTCCCTATGAGAAAGAACCCTGTGCCTAAAGTCATAAATGAATATAGGGAGAGTTGATAAATTTGGTCCAACATATTCAAGCCAAAGGAAAATTTTGCTCTGAGTCAGGTTTTTTAGTCCAACAGAATTTTAATGAGGAGATATAAACAATAAAGCACTAAATGTGTAAAGATATGAAACCACAAGCACTTTTTTATTTGAAAGCAAGCCCAATTTTCAGCACTGTTCTTCTTTCCTCAGTATTTATGAAACCATCAAAACATGGAAATGTTTGTTTAGATTGCCTAAAAGCTTCAAATTTCCTCAGTTGCCAAGAGAGAAACGAAAGATTAGATGCCACTCTGGAGCGAGAAAACGAACGAGTAACGAGTATTTTTTGGTTCTTTTTTGGGGTCGTTACAATTACACCACTTTAAAATGTAATGGGATTACAGTTCCTGTTTGGAAAAAGGAACGAACTGCTGTAATTTCGTTCTACTGCTCTGGCTTTTTTATTAATGGGTAATATATTACTAAAACAGTTTTAATGAATGTTTTTGTACAAATACAAAATGCACCCTGGCTGCACACATGAAAAAACTAGGAGAATAGAAAAATGAATATGGAAGTAAGAAAAATACAAGCATGGTCTTGTACTATGTTAATTGGTGGATCTAAACGTGCACTAAAAATAATACAAAGGGACGTTTTTGCTCACGTCTCTCAATAAAATTCAAGAACATCGGAAGCAAAAAATGAAAACTTGCACTTTTGCATACGAAATTCGCTCGACCTGATAATAATTTTGATTTGTGAGCGTTGTGGTATTAGGGACCACGTTCAGCGAGCGAAGGTACGTAAACCTCCCCAAAAGCTGTCCATCCTGATGTTTCTTGCGCGTGAATATGTGAGTTCGGTATGCGTAGCTTCCTTTGCTATTCTTTGCTTAAGCCATGCTAGATTATAAATCTTCAGACCATCATCCCACCTGTGTTGTGAATTTTGATGGCTTCTTTTCGACACTTTGGTATTTGAACAAACATAAACGATTACAACAGATGAATACAAGGCCATCATGGCTGATTGTTTGTTTGCAAACTTTAGAGGCCTCTTCTTCTTCTTTTTATCCTTCTTCTTCCTCACCACCACCTTCGTCATCCTCATCCTCATCTTAGGTGCTTTATCCTCAATTTACTTTCTGCCATCGTGCCGATCATCAAAAGCATTTGATGTGTCCTATTTATATGGTGCCAAAACCGTCTGGAACAGATGGTTGCAAAGTGTCTACATCTATTGACCGCCTGAACACGTCTCTTGGATGGATGAACCAAGCTCAAGCGGCCCGGATGAACACCTCGCTTCATCTGAATGCCCGAGAAAAGGAGTTAATACCACTTGTTCATGATTTATGAATGAAAGTACCATTTTCGAACATCTTCCGGCCGACGAACAGACTCTCGTATTATTCGAACCATCTTGGATCAGTTGGTCGTTTCTAGATCAGGCCAGTTACTAGTGTGTTCATCATCTTGGTGTATTCGGTAATCTGTTGCATATGTTTCGTTACCTGTTGTTGCGTGATAGTAGAGCAGCGTAGAACATAAATTAATAGCTCATTCTAATGACAACATACTGCCTGTGGCATCTCAAATTGAGGTGGGAGTGTCAGAAACTCCGAGATCTGTCGGGCATTTTCCGCCTCCTCCTCCACAACCATCGCCTCCTGGTTCGTCGTCCTCCTCCTCCTCCCTGTCTCGTTCCCGTCTTTGGGAAGTCGTAATACAAATGTAAGCCCTATTACGGGCAGTGCGAATGGTACGTGGTAGTACTTCTACTTGTCTTGAGGCGAATACAAAATCATATTGGGCGTCAGTCGCATTTTCTCCAATTGCAGTCGCATTGCTACATATTCGTCTTTGAGGAGTCAGTTGCTCACAAGTTCTGGAAACATTACGGTTCACTCTAGTTCCAATGAGCGTGATTGCTTCATTGGACCAACTAGGGGCACAAACACAGTTTTGGCTAGGTTGCGATGAATGACGATTGTCTCTTTCCGATCCCTGGGAAATTATGTCGCGGAACTTTAATGTCACTCAACTTGCAACCTGCTTTGAATCGTCCGGGGTGATTGCTTTCAATTGAAAGTTGGGGGACATTAAAGAGCCAGTTGCGACAGAGTCTGAAATATTCAAAACATGCTAATCAATGAGAAGATGATGATTGGTTGCCAAATGCTTCGTTTTAGATGAACATATGATGATTCATTGGCCGATAGTAGGCAACAGCTTCGAAAGACGTAAATCATGTGGTCAAAGAAGCCAGCTACATCAATGTTCTCTGGGGGGAACCAACAAGTACTTTTCTTCGTATGTTCGAAAAGGGATTCCCTCGGGTGTAGCTGATAGACTGGCAATCAGAGTGGACACATGTTGTCACTGAATTCAATGTCAGTTGTACGAGTGTACATTCACTGATGAAGATGACGCCAATGGTCGGATGAGCTATTGCCTTGTGATATTTGAACAGACTTGGGATGCACCATGATTCAGGCGTGAAGCTCATCCAATGGTTCTGTTACTGCAAATCATTGGAAAGCACCTCTGCATGAAGGCATTTGAACTGGTGTTATTTTGCCTTCAGAGAGAAATCAACCCTGCCCTGCTTGAGAGTTCTGTTTGTAATAGGTTGAAAATCATGTTTGTAACCTCAGCCTAGAGCAGGGTGAACATTGATGAAGTTTTATTTATAATGGCTCAGTGCGGTCAATCGATTTACAAAAGCTAGACAAAACAGGAAAGGAAGTGATACTGTCTTGAATTTTAATGAAACTAATTATTATGCATTTCGATTTGTCTTGCGGATACCCATTTCCGTTTACAAATTTAGGTTGGGTACGTTTTTAGTCATTGGGTCTGATTTTTCTGGTGTTATCTTTCATGTCATCTTTCAAAGACATAACTCAATTCGCAAACCAGAATATTTGCTGAACACTTGCAATGGTGTATGAAGTAGATGTTCTTTTCTACAGTTGCTTAATTTCTGCATTATGTTGCATGTCCATTGCTGGCTGTTGTTTCTGAGGAAACAAATGTGCGTCTTGGTCATTAGCACTTCAAACGTATGGTATGAAAAACCCTTTAAATGGGCCCCGCATTCATTCTAATGACAGAGAAATTAGATAATGAGGATAAATTCCATATTTTTGAACATCATATGATAAAAACTCGAGAAACCGTCCGGTATAAGGTGGCGGCTAGTTCTAGCCATACATATGGCATCTTTTGACTCTCTTTGGTGTAATCATAAGAAAAAATTGAGCGATCTGAGGAATGAAAAGTCTTCAGCACACATGGGGCCCTACTTTTCAAGCAGAAAATGTTATCCAATTTCGAATGATACTTTGTCAGGCGGAATAAATGTATTGTTATAAAACTGAATTGTAAGTATGTTAGGCAAACAATCGACTAATGATTGAATTGCATGACCTATTCCACTTTAGTGTCGACCAGCGTGAAAAGAGGAACGCATCAGAGGATGTGTGTGTTCTGACAAATTAACTTTGTAACTTTAGATTACTGACGACTTGTATTGTATGAATACTTTTCTCTTGTTGATTCTTCTCTTTCAAAATAATCTACCAGGTACGAAGCTATTCCTTTAATCTCGTTTCAGATTTCGATAACTCATAAAGATTACGTTTCAAAAATACTATGAACAAGCATATCTGGAAGTTCTGCGACTTCTTTGGTTGCTTTTTTCGAACCAAATACTTTCCAAGTACTGATGTCAATAATACGTGCCTCTTGTCTTAAATAAATGCCACTTATTATAAAATACAACGTGCTGTGCTCGATAAAGTCAAATCTAACTATGCTAATGCCCACTGCTTCTCAGAGACTTAGTTTATACTTAAGCTAGGAATGAAATTGTGAAAGCTGAGCCGATTGCCTTAATACATTAACATGGGAGCCGAAAAATGCCAGAATAGACCTTTGTCTTTCTAAATAACACCGAACTTATCAACATTCCATCAGTTTTACCTCAAACATATCATCTCAAATGCTTTTGGAGACGAATTTTGAACACCAATCTAAAAACAAGGAGGATGGTAGTGATTTGTTTTTGGTAGTGATTTGGGTTTCAGGACAACCCGACCCAGTACAGAAATTAAGCCCAATATGTTGGCTTACGCATAGTTAATACTTATGGAGCAAAATTAAACTGTGATGTAAAATATCAAAATTTGAAAGGTTTTACACAAATCATCATTTCATCTTTAAAAACAAGTTATGTTTGCATCAGTCAAGCTGTAAAAATCCAGTTTGATAATGTTTTGATCAAACTTGATATTTCATTCAAAGCATTACTCATGTTAACATCTTTGCAAGCAAATTGAATGTTTACTCATCAAGCTTTAGTTTTGTTCCATAATTATGTTTTTAGGTCAATGTGTTGGGTTTAGTTATTGTACTTGGTCGAGCTGTCTGCTGGGTTGGGTTGTCTTGGTTCGAGTTGTCCGGTGGGTCGAGTTGTCCGGTCACCATTTTTTTCATCCATAATAACACTGGACATGGATAGCAACTAGGGAAAACAGATCTGCAATTGGACTTGTTTGGATTAAAACAACACCGATTCCGCCCGTTTCCAATGTTACATTTCAGGAGAAGATCTAAAACAAGTGGTTTAACCCCAAAAGCAAGAACAGTTAGATTCAAGACAGAAAATAATCGGTTGTTGTACTTGGTTGTAGCTCTAGGCTGACTGAATTTCGTTCTAAAATTCCCTTTCATGTGGTAAGGATGTCTCGTTCTTGCACTTGATCTCAAAGGTTCATCTGTTTGTTGTTACATGAGTGTCTTCCATTCCAAGGAGGCTTGTTGCACTTGTTATGAAATAGGTGTGTTTCGAACTTGTTTTTACTTGCTTCATCAAGCGATCCGTCCTTAACTCGACACCTAGATACTGACATACTAATTCAAGAATGAAGGGACACGCCGTTTGCCCGTTCGAAATCACCCAAAATATGTTCCAAGCGACCAACTCTCCGAGCTTCCTTATCAAGACACAGTGAGAGTGATTCTGGAAGAAAATTCCCCAACCTTATCCCAAGCAAGCTATATGAGCACTTGTTCCAAAAATTCATGATGTGATCAAGTGTAACAGTGACAATAGAATCCGTGCTAACGTTTAGCTCTTGGCTGAGGTTACACCTGACAGCGAAACACAAACACGTGAACAAGACCGTGTGCGTGATCGGGTTAGTGAATAGTGTAGATAGAACATCATCCCATTACTCATTTCGGGTCTTGAACTCGAAGATTCATCGGAGATCCATGGTATTTGTACTCCTGCAAACCGCTCTGCCCACGGAATTTGACTTGAAGTCTTCTTGTCCATGAGACACATGAGAGAAATTTGGAAAAGAACTGGTCCACACATCTGAGCAATCGGATGGATATGCACCTTCTGTTATGTAGCTCATAGCACACCTATACACAAACATTTTTTTCGTAATACGAAAAGGTGGTGCAAACTTTTTCAAAGGTCCCAAGTGTGGATACAACAAATTCTCTTCATTTCGAGGCACTTGCGCATCGACTCAACGACGAAGAACACCACCTACCAAGCAGCAAAAGTGACTTAACGTGGCCAATAATTGTGGATCTCTGGACCAATCCCTTGAACACGGTGAGAATTCGGGGCAACTAATGAGTAGCGTGCTGGATTGGCTCTTGGCCCGAAGGTTGCGTGAATGGCGCCAAAACCGTGTGCCGAACAATATTTTTGAATTTACGCGCGTTCATGGACTAAGTTGAAAACCAAGTAGAACAATAACGGTTTCGTTTCAGACGTAACCTGGGATTAAGATGGATACATGTACTGAAGCCACTAAAAGGGTCCCTGGTCAAATATCCTCCGACTGTTCGGGAGAAAATGACGTTGAAACTTACAACTCTAAGCAATTCCAAGTGGAACTCCTCAAACTTCACGCCATCTTGCCCACAAACTGTCATATCAGCCTCAAACGTATCCAAGAGGGTCTCTTGTCCGAAGATTCTGTGTTACTAGTACAGGTAAAGCTTTGCAAGCCCTGAATAACTTTAAAATGACACAGACGGCCCTTAAATGGTCGCATTCTGAAGGTTTACTTAGAACTCCGAGAGCTGAAGAAGTCAAGAGAGAAGTAAAAACCCAATCCTCGTGCACAAAGATTCCAAGATAACGGCGTTCTCAAAGTGCGATAAACAGAACCACAGTTTCATTACTTGGTTACTGGGTCTTGTGGCAATTTTGGGAGGGCCACATGTTCTCAAGATGAATATGAAGAAACCCAGTTACCAGCTTGCATTTAATCCAGCAATTAGATTCAACTTCTCTAATTGTACCACCATTACCCGAACAAGATTTGCTATTAGATCTAATTTGCCCCAAGTTTTATTCACGATTCAGAAAAATTATGCCAGAAAGGTTTATTTGAAAAAAGGATCCAACTCTTCCCTAGTCCCATATTTGCGTTTACAGCTTACTTAAGAACTAACAACTAGCTCCGAGCTCAAGCTCAGAACCAGATCCATCTTTGGTTTACTTTGATGATTTTTTTTCTTTTTTACCTCTCGCTCCTTTATCATTTTTGCAATGACGTTAATCGAGTGAAAAAAATCGATTCTAAATCGACCATATTTGATCTCGTCAAGGAGAACCTTTTCCATGGTCGTAAACTAAACCCATTTTGTTATTAGTATCTCTCTAATTCATAGTTATTGGGTCTTTTCCCATTTCCTCCACGTAGTTAAATTAGGTTTATTCTTGTATCGGTGCAGCGGATCTTTCATCTAATATGAAAAGGTCTACAAATTATTCAAAACTTGTTCGTAACGAGTAGCATCACATCTATGCAGCTTTTCTAAATTCTTAACACTGGGAGGAGTGCAAACACTTGATGTCTCTCTATAGGGCATTGCAAGTAAATGGATAATTCAAAAACGCTTTGTATCATATGCCTAAAACTCCTAAATTCGACTATATTGACTCTGCCAACGGCTTTCTTAAAACCCAACCACTACTTGATGGTGGTACACCATAGTTGCGAAATTTCAGGCAAGCACAATTTGATGGTCGAATTTTCACTTAACAAGGCAGCGATTGTGTTAACCCCCTGTTTCCTCTCTCTAATGATGGATATCAACTGATTCCATTCAAAAAATATCAACTGAGCTCTCCATAAAACAGGAAAAAGTCACAACCATTGAGAGCAATTCTTCGCTGGCTTCCAAGGACTGGTCATGCATGATTCATTTATCCCAAGGTAGGATTCAACGCTATCCAAGACATCCTCCCTCCTCCCCTTATTTTCCCCAAGAAAGCACTCGCTTCTAGTGTGGAGGCATTTCCTGTGTGATCTATGAGTATCACCGGTGGTTGGATGATACACAAGATTAGTCTTTGTGGGAGAATCGCGACGAATTTATGAACCAGAACTACTACTACTACTACTACTGGTACTGGTACTACTGCTAATGCCATCCATTCATTTCCCATTGACGAGTCCCTGGCCGTCTTGTTAGATGAGAAAGCGTTTATGAGCCCACAATTGGATACACACACGCACAAGCATTCGATTTTGAAGATCCATATCCACCCCTCTGTCATTTGTCTTCTTGCTCATTGACTTGTAACACGCCCTCTTCAGACACGGAGGAATTCTTTGAATGCCTAGGATAAGCTCTATGCAGTACCATAATATGTCGTTTCATTGACCAATGACATTTGGCAACAATTCAGTGACTTTCAGACCAACTGGAGAGAACTTTCTCAGCGCAACAAGTCAAGTCGAAGTAAGATGGAAGATGGATTTGTTGGTTAATAGACCTTTCAAAATGATTAAAGAGCTCCTCCATATGGTGAAGAAACAATCCCGCTTTGCCAGATAACATGAACCTGAGAATAACTTGTTCCATTGTGATTCAGCTGCTACTCTTGAGATCCGTTCTGTGGCCAAAGGCACTTCATTTGACATGTGTAGACACAAAAGCCAGTGGTGAATGACCAAAGATATCAAGCAAATGGTGTCTTTCCTCACACCATGAAGACTACTACACAGATACCGAGAGGAAGAGAGAGAGAAAGAGAGAGAGAGAGAGATCGACGTTTACTCATCTCGAGAGAATCTATTTACAAGGGAGATCTTTGAACCGAGATTACCACTGACATGGGCTCTTTTCTGTTTTTGATTTCCAGACGGCCATCCTGAGGTCAGCGGCTCAATACATCTTGGCACTTCAGGACCAGCTCAAAGACGAGGAATGACTGCGGTTCTCCTTCCAATCGAAATTTTGTCCTCTGTGATATTTGTACAAGTTGGCTGAATAAAGCAATCCCAGGGGTATGGTGGGCAGCTCCGGGATCATCGAGCAGAGTGTTTGACGCCCCCCCATGCCGAAAGAAAGCCCAAATGGGCGGCTTTTGTTCTATCAAGTTTACATTGTCCAGCACTTCCAACGAGGAGTTAATGATACCCAGCACTCATTTGAATGAATCCAAATTATCTCGGTTTTTCTCTCTGTCTCTCTCTTTCTGTCGGCACTGGGAGACCAGACAATGTGAATGATGGACCAACTGTTGCCACAAAGCTCAACGTTTTATTGAATTGTGCCTTCTGGACACGGTTTGGCTTCAGAGAGCGTCTTAAAGTTAATCATCTTATTAGTCATTGGACCTCGTATAGCCGATAGTAATGCTCAAAGCAACAACACATGGATGGATGCAGTACGTACGTACGAACGTACGTAATAGGTCCGCTAGATATTCGTAAGTAGACTGATGGGAGTGTGAGTGGAAGAGCTCACTTTGGCGTGGCGAGAAATTTTTCATCCCAGGTACTTTGGCCATTAATAAAAACACTTTTGAGATTGAAGACTGAAAGTCATGGAGCCTACTCGCCTCTCTGCCTGCCGGCCTGCCGGCCTGCTTGCGTCGACCCTATTATTATAAGTCATTTGAATTCCACGTCAAATGCGATGGATTTAAGTATGGACAATTGGCACACAAAGACCGCGCTCACTTTAAGTAACTTTAATCGACTGCTCTTATTGCTGAGACGGCTGACTGACTGGGCATGTTTATAGAGCTCATTGAAAAAAATAAAATAAAAAAAAGAACAGTGTGAAAAAAAAAGATGCGAGTACTCGTATCTTGTTTAGGGTGAACTGTAGCATGACAGTATTTACAGGTCCATCCTGATCCGAAAAATCCCATGGAACTCGAATAAAACAGAGGGCTCGATGAAAAGAACCCAACTTGGTATTTGTCTATAAATCCTCGAGTTTCCAGACGATAAAATGCAAATCCTTGTAATGAACACTTTTGAGGCGAGATGGTTAAGCTCGAAGGGTTTGATGCCCAAACTACCCCGCTTGTCAGAGATCCGTAGGATGATGGAAAAATGCCAACCAGGAGCTGTGAAATCGTATTTCGTGATCAAGTGCCCTCTTCTTGGTCTTGGATCGTCAGTTGGTCAGAAAAGTAGTAGCTGAATGAAGAAGCCACCGGATTTGGTCGTCGGAGTCGTATTTTTTTTGCAACGCTCGTCCGAGCTCCTCTTCTTTTTCTGTTTCTCTGGTGGTGGGAGATGAAGAACAAGGTGCCTCCAGCGTCGGTCGTCCAAGTCCAACGGACAACGCCTTCTGTTGTTGGTTTCGAAGCGTTCGGAGATGACGATTATCACACCAAACACTTGCATGATTGGCTCATTACTCACCAATATCTGCACCACTCGCATCAGTCAAGTGAGTGAGTTAAGTTAGTCAGTCCTCAGTCCTCAGTCTATGTAGCTATGTATGTACACGTAGTATGTACGCGTATGTACTTGGTTCGGCGAGTCCATCGGACAACGGGAGATGCCTGCCAGTGAGTGCATTTCCAATGAGAGATGATGGAATGGAACAAAAAAGTCACAAAGATTTCAAGATGATGGAACTGGAGCGTCTGCTGGACTTGTCTTTGGCAAATGACTCAACAGTCCGTCATCTTTTCCAAGGAGCTCCTCTATGTATGTACTTACATACGTCCGTCCGTCCGTCCGTATATATGTGTGTGTATATGTATGTACGTAGTTTCTATCCTCTCTGTCAGACTTGAAACATGTTTACGAACACAGTTTACGTAAACTGCCCCTGGTAATGACAAGCCCTAAGTAGTCCCAGTCAACCCGCTCCAATGGGTAATGAGTTGTAAGTGGGCTATCACGATTATTGGGGCCAGCTCCTCTCCTAGCATTTGCTTATTAAATCATCACCACTTGGGAGCATTTGGCGCAAAAAATGGCCTGATGCTCCAAAACTCGAAGAAGCCACCGAGACCACAAATGGTTTTATGATCTCTGTGTTCTGAACAATGAAATGACTAACAGGCCCCTTAACACGTCGATTGGCCTAATACTCACGAGACTCACTCGTTTTGCTTGGTGGCCGATGAATTGAGTTCAATTAAACCGGCCAAAGACTTCCTCCTCTGGGTAGGTCTACCTACCTAGATGGTCTGTAGGAAGAATTCGAGGAATTCCGTTGGAATGGTCCTGAATGGTGAGCAATTTGTGTCGCCCACCCGAAAAGTGCGATGGTTTTTATTCAAAGAAGTTCTTCGTCTTAGCGAGCAGAAAACTCTCCGGGACCATCTGCGTCAGAAATTCCTCATCAGTTTCAGAAAAGTCAGTTACCAGAAACCACTGATAAAATTGCACTGAGGCTCCCAGGATGAAGCGAGATGATCAAGCAAGCAATCGGACTGACGTCGATGCCAAAGCACATGGTTTTATTCAGTAGTCCAGGATTTTTCACTTCATGTACATGGATGGAGTCATGACGATGAACGTCGATAATGATAATAAAAATTTGTAGAGTGGATCAAGTGACCCAATGGTCTTCAGAAGAAATATGCTCGACGCCTTTTGAGAATGAATTGACCAAATGGCCTTTTTTATTGTAGGTGAACCTAAGATTCCCAAGCCCTTTGTGGTCGAACCTCTCATTCGAACCCATTACGAAGATCTATGGAAGCCACTTCCTGTCCAACTTTGACTGAACAGGCCTAGGAGTAGGAGGCTAACAAGTCATGGATCTGCCAAATTCAGTTCACCACTTTTTTGTATTGGCCAAATATCATCCAGAGGATTAGTTTCCGTTTCACTTCTTGTGAAGTCCCGTTCTCAAATGTCGGCCCCGAAAGTGCGAGGTCCGTAGTAGGTTTTGAAGCTCGTTTTTGGGCGCCAATCCGCCAATCTTCTCGTCGTATTGAGCGAAAGACTTTGCTTTGTTACGTTGAGAAAAAGTGCTTTTGAATGGTAGAGGAGTCCTTTGAGGACATCAGGACGACCTCTGAACGTAGCTATTAGAATATGTTTTCCCATGGTTTATTTGCTTTATTCACAGAGACAGAGAGGGAGGAAAAAAAAGAGAGAACTCGGGTTTCCGAACGGAAATTAGCGACCAAGTACGTAAAAACGATGAGACGTTTTTATTCTGCCTCAGCATAGTAGAACACAAGTACACAAGCACATGGTACTAACCCCCAGGATTTGGTTAGTTTCTGGTGGATCTGCCGTGCCCTGGATATCTTTGTGAATCGAGATCTCCTTCTTTTGGCCGTTTCCTTAGGATGGCCATGATAACAATGGCTGATGTTCCTCCGTTCTGGAAGAAAGACTCTAAAGGAAAAAGCAAGCAGATGCTTCCAAAGGAAATGTGTCGACACTGACGATCAAGACTCGTCTTCGTTCGTTCACGTTCTTAGTTCAGGGGCAAGCAAGCATTCATCAGGATCCCACCGTATTTAACGGATTTCTGACACCTGAACTGTCCAACACTCACCCCTCTTCGAGCTCAAACAGACCTAAGAATGAACTCGTACAATTGACATTAGATTGTAAGTTTAGGATGAAAAAGCAAAGACAATCTTATGAGTAACTCAGGAATCCCCCAAAGTTGATCAGCTCTCGGTTATTTTCCAATTTCAGACAGCGACGTATCCAAAGTCATGAGCATATGGCATTCATCCCTATGTTCACACAGGTGTTGGGTATCCAGACCGGCGGTGTGTAATGGCATTAATAAGGGGAACACTCCCATAGCTGGTAGATATGACTAATATGTCCCTTCTCTCTCTCTCTCTCTTTCCCTCCCCTTCTCTCTTTTTCTCTTTTCCCCGAGGAACAACTTCCTTCCGTTCTTTTCCCCTTGGTGCTCTCTTGGTGTGAGAGAGTGTGTGTGAGGGTGACTTGGTCACATGGCATTCATTCTGGCCCTTTTGGAGAGCACCTGTGTTTTTGTTTCCGAAATATTGTTGCTCGAGCTAAAGATTCGGTATGAAGAGTGCTCTCTCTCTCTCTCTCTCAATCCACGATTTAGGCATGTTCGTCTTCAGTCAAGGGTAAGCTTCCTTTCCTTTACACATCCTGGATAGATGGATGGATTAATGAATAACGACCACAGACAGCTGACGAAGTCAAACGATGGTCATCATGGATTCCAGTAAATGATTTTGGTCTTAATTTTGTTGTGGACAAACATGTGCAATGGTGCATGGTTTAGTAGTACATGTACATAATATGCCAGGGATGGTGTTCCAAATTCATCATGGTATGTCTGTCTATCCTTGACCGTTGATTAGAAAAAGACGACTTGAGGACGTGCTCGCGAAGGCATCGATCGTGAGGATCGGTGACCAGCTGGCCACCTGGGTGGTAGTGAACTTCTACTTGGCCATTAGTCCCCTTTGTGTCCTGTTCTCCCTCTCTGGGTTCTTTCCTCAACACCTGGGATGTGACATTGTTCATTCGGTGCTCTCCTCTAGCCCTTATGTTATCTACTACTGTAGGGATAATGGCAAAATCCAGATGCATTTCGAGGGCTGCTTGAGATTAGTGCTTGCCCCCAAGCCCGCATTGTCCATCCTTGACTAATGATATTGACGCCAAAATAGGTTGAAAAAAGCGACCCTGCCACCACCACCGTCTTGGGCTTGTGGATGACTTGAGAGGACAAGACATCGAGCATTGACCAAGAAACGAGCCTGCTTGATTGGGTGTCCTGCTTCCCATGTGATAGATACGATATCCGTAGTGCATGTGGCCCGGGCATTTGTGTCAAATTAGGTGGTCGGAACTCCCAAGAAACCCACAGATAGAGAGGAAAGGAGGCATGTGCAAGACGGTTGTAGGGGAACCCAAAATTGGTTCGGAAGCCTTTAGAAATTATTCGTGACAGCTGCCATGCCTCTTTTGGGGGGGCAGCTGCTGTCCGGATCACACAGCTGCTGCTAAGGACATGTGGAAAAAATGTCGCTCATACAAGTTCAATGTGCATGTGGTTATTTTAGGACAGTTGTTCAATGTGGAATGTGGGAGTGTATATGAATGTATATATGTATGCGAGAAAGAGAGAGAGATAGCTTGGAATGGATGCCAAGAATCATCTCATCATATAAGTAATCAAACCCAAACTGGTTGGACACCTTGACGTTTTAGCTGACCTTCTAGTCTACACCCCTCCTTCTCGTCCTGAACTCGGGAAATACAAGGTGTTATTGGTCAATTAAGAGAGGAATTCAAACACAAACGACCTCCGAACGAGGGAGCAGGCTCCTCTATCAGGATATTACACTCAAACTCACATTGGATTGGGTCATGTGAGGGACACTTGAAGCGCCTCATGTGGCATATGGTAAGTTCTCTCTTGGGTGGTAAGTTTGACACCAGCACCATTAGCTAAAAGTAGCCAAGGGTGGTTGGTATGTTCCTCGCTCGAATCCTCTTAGTCCCCTTGAAGTGGCCTTCTCACTTCCATCTATACGTGGATCGACAAGGGTGCATATGGCAAATGCAATGCACCCCAACTGCCGCCGTCATCGTCATCATCATCATCATCATCAAGGGCTCTGTGTGATGACCCTCCTCTTCATTCTCCTCTCGGATCAAGCCTGGGAAATTGAATGCTACAAATTGCTAATATAAGTTTAAGTCAAGGTTAAGTGTGGATATACCCAAAATAACGTGATGGAACAGATGCAGTTCGAATGATGTGCTGTGGACAGCTGCTTCTAGATGAGCGGGCCAATATTGTGTTTCCCATCCAATGGTGTGGCAGGTAACCCTCACAACCTACAACCCTGGTAATTTGTAGCGGCAAATATAGTTAACCGTACATCTCTTTCGTGGTTTCAATCTGACCTAGAAGAGAGAAAATGCAGATGACTTTCTGAACATGAAATGGGAACAAAATTCATCTTTCGCGGGGTTTCTCTTGGATATCGTAGTGGCATTGGCTTGTCAGTGTTGGGTTACCAGATATTTGATGGCTCTGTCTTTTTATTATGTGTGTATTATTATATGAGCAGGGTGCAAAGAAATTGAGGGCCGCTCTTTGCAACCCTCTGATGTTTGGCCACAGAAAGATTGACTATTGTAATTCCAGATTTCGGCCCTTGGTCCGGTCTCTTCTAAATGGATTCATCGCATTTGCATGAGGTTTTCCACTTTCCAATGGTTTGAGGATGAACACTGAAAGGCTCCCCAACGTCCCTTGGTCTGTGACGGCCTTTAGGATGCCCTCAGCTTTGGTTCTGACCCTAATACTGCGCTCACTTACATTTTTAGACTTTGTTTTGACGGCAATCGCTCAGAGGGTTACCCATCTCCTCTAGGATATCGTTAGACCATTTGTAATATGCCACAATGTAGTACTTAACAGTTTCTCTTAGTGAATGTTTGTGGTTTAATGTCAAAAAAATCTTTGAGCACGGAGAAATATTGTGAAAAACTGCCATGGAGGCCATTAATGTCTTTACACACACTGTAAAATCAGTGCTTACAAAGTACTGGCTCGCGGCATCGACTAATTCGACAAAGATTGAATTGTTCATTCATTCATTAAGGTCCCTCCATCCAGGTGGTGTAGTGGTAAGGCATTCACGTGTGCATTTGGAAGCATATTGCATACGGAGAATGATTTTTGATAGGCCTCAGTTCATGCGTTAAATTTTGTCCTCTGCGGGAATATGATGAAAAGTTGGTTGCTTACCTACTATAGCGTGAATTCATTATGTTCATTGAATCTATTCATCGATCAGTCATCTATCTATTTGACAGTATTGTTTCATGAGGTCATTGCCTGATCGAGACAGACGAAAGGATATACACTTGCCTGACTTTGATTTTTGAGATTCTCCTGGCCGTCCATTGCCAAATGACAAAAGCCAAATGAAAACCATGCATGGCGTTTTTTGCTGGACCAGTCCAAGTGACAAGCCACTCGT
Organism: Tigriopus californicus; assembly: GCF_007210705.1. Taxonomy (NCBI): domain Eukaryota; kingdom Metazoa; phylum Arthropoda; class Copepoda; order Harpacticoida; family Harpacticidae; genus Tigriopus; species Tigriopus californicus. The sequence continues at coordinate 3,886,381 of NC_081441.1, read as the reverse complement.
GGCTCTTCTCCATTCTTGACTGATAGCACATGGCAAAATCTTTGAATCAACACCATTTTGCTCTTTCATTCATACAATGGTTCCCAACGATAACTCGTATTTTGCCTTAGAATGTTAGCTAGGGTGTTCTCCAAGGGAGCATACTCGCAATTAACGGCACATAAGGACAGAATGAGCCTTAGTGTCATTGAATTATTTAGAGTTCAAATATATCAGTAAGGTATTGTACCTGCAAGATGTTTGATCAGTAGGTGTACGAATTACTTTCGGCTTTAGCTGTAGATAACCCGGTTGATGTTGTGAAGGAGGCAGCTGCAAAAATGTAAGGAGTGGATCCACGTGAGTAAGGCCACTAAGCAATTACTGTTTCTAGCATATCGACTCACATTGAACACAAACACCCATGACCAACATCTGTCAGTAGAGTACTTCTTTACCAAGTCAACTACTCTCTTTACGGTGATGAGAATGAAGAAAAACAGGGATTTGATTATGATTAGGGAAAGACGTCACTTGAGCGGCCAACGTTTAAGTTTACTTGCACTTTAGCACACATGCTGCATGCTTGGTGAAATCCAACAGGGGCGTATACAGAATCCCCCAAATGAAAGACTTTTCGGACAGTTTGCCAAGCTCCACATCATCCCTTCCTGACTCGGATGGAAACCAAAAACATTGAACCTCTTTTCTAATTTACTCAGCACATAGTCGACAATATTAATTCATTGAGCGTGGCATATTTCTATCGCTAATGGCTGAATGGGAGTCACAATTGAATGGCTCCATTCTTCGGCAAAGATATAGGGTATTTTTGCATTTTAATTGATTCCACTCCATGTATGGCGAGAATTCAAGCGTTTCCATCTCCTGGAAGTCGTCGAAGATCTTGACGTTCGCGTCCATTCACAATCAACACGCTGTTGGTTGGTTTATACGACTAAATCCAGTAGCAGGTGTTGGTTCTCTTGCTCTCCTGGCTCGCAATTAACATACCACATCTTGCCTCTAACTCTACAAGTACTACGACATGTACATGTACATATATACTAATGCAGGAGTGAATGCCATGGATGAGATATTCCAATGAAGAGAGAAGAGAGTAGGATTCCTCCCATTCCTATTCCTTCTCTTCCTCCTCCTCGTTCTCCTCCCCGGGGTCACACTCTTCTGATCACCGGAGCAACCAAGTGAGAAGAAAGACGCTCCCACTCAAACTCAAGCCACGCCAACCAAGAACCAAGGAGATACTTACAGAAACTCCGAATGGATGGTCGGTTGGTTGCTTGGTTGGTTCCTTGGTTGCTTGGATGGATGGATGGATGGATGGATGGATGGATGGATCAAAAAAAGAACTTGGATTGTCATTGCTGAGATAAACCCACAGCGGTTGTTATACTAGTATCAATTAGGCTATTTATCCAACCAACTCCTCCTGCATTTGGTCATCCTTTGTCAACTAAACCTGGTTTCCAGGTTGAAGGGGAAATTGGGATGATTCAGACGCGACCATGGCGTAAGCACTGTCAGTCCGACACCGACGATTAATCTTATCCCTCTTTGGTTTTGCACCTTGAACTAGTTGAGATTTCATAAAAACGTGTAATGGATGGGTTTTTCGAATAGCGAAAAAAAGAGTTGCTAATTTCATGATTTATTACCATAATCTAAATTTAGTTCCAGAACATCAATTAAAACGTGATGATGACAATTACTGCACTTGAGTGATCTTAAGCCCACATGGCTTTCCCACCTTGTCAGCAGATAGTGGTTGTTGCTCTCGTTTCTCATTAAAAACGGAGATCGATGTTTAAAAGCAATATAACAACCATAGGATTTAGTCCACTAGTTGCATAGAGAGCCACAAACTGTTGGATGGCTGTCACACTCCATTAGGAATACATTTTTGCACCTGGATCAGGGCGTTTTCACTTTTTTTCCATCCAAACTTGGTTTCGTTTCGCAGCTTTCTCAGCCAGCCAGTCAGTCCGTTAGTCAGTTAGTTAGTCAGTCAACTAACCGCCCTTCCTCCGTTCAATTCATTCCACTCATTCTTTTACAGTACGACATTAACAAGTCGAGGGGTTGCTTGTGCATGAACTTGTCGTCGAGAACAGGGAAAATTGTTTTGACACATCGGGGTTGGTCGTTGGTTGCTTGTTTTGGTACGCCACAGGTGGCATATAGTTCCACATGGGAGAGCACAGGTCATTTCCAACTATTCTTCAGTTACACCTGATCGCTTTTGCTATTTCCCAATAACATCTTCGCCTCATCAGAACTGGGCTTAGATGGTGTTGAATCGAGTGACACGGTCTCCTTAAATCCTGGACACGGATGCCAGAGATGTCAGAGATTCTGTTGCTTGTGTTTCTGTTGTTGTTGTTGATGATGATGATGAAGAAGAAGAAGAAGATCGGAAGTGAGGCTCTGTCCAGGACGTGATGGGACACTTTTCCAAGGAAGCACACAACTACGTGAAGCAAGCCAGTCTGGAATCCTTTTCTATCTCCTCCTCTTACTTACCGACTCTCTGGAGAGTTGTTGAACGGCGGAGGAAATCAGCGTTCGAATTTTCTAGCCAAATGTTTGTGTCAGTCATTGATATAAATCACCAGATGATGATGAAGAGGGGCACCACCGAATCTGTTCGTAATTTAGACATTTCCTAACGCCAGCCGTTGGCCGAACAAAAGTTGTTAAATGCAATGATAAGAAGGCTTCTTCTTCTTCTTCTTCTTCTTCTTTGCCTCTTTCTCTCTCTATTTCTTTCTTTCTCTCTCTCTCCCTCTCTCTCTTTGGCAGTGAAGGTGTAGCCAGCGATTTCCAACCAATCTTCAGATTTGTCATATGTTGACAGAGCAAGCGACAGATTTGTTCTCAACAAGTCCCTCAAAACGTGATGATTTAGCGGTTTTTAGTTCAACTTTCGTCGCGAGTTTTTTTAAGTTTTTTGATGCACAGAAGTGCATCTTGTGGTTTGAATGAGAAAACTCTCCTGAGTTTAATTAGTAAAGTATTATGGTTGAATCGGATGAGGAGAAAAGGTTAAACCAATCATCGAATCGGTTCGCATTGAATTGAAACCTACCCAGATTTATGACGTATTCTGTCATTTCCCACCAGATCTGAAGAGTCCAAGATTGATCGGAAGTCAATTTTGGCAAGCTCTCCTTCTCTATTTCCCTTGGTCGATTCTCACGAGGCAAAGTGAAGAAAGAGTATTTATGTACTAGTGGGAGTGCTGCAGTTCCGCGATCCAAACGGTGCAAGACGATGATGATGATGATGATAATGATGAGAAGAAGAATGGATTCGTGGAGAGGTGAAGACGGCGATGAAGGTGTCGCCATTAATCAATTTGCTCAAGACAATTTTGGTGAGCTGGCCGCACAATAGAATGTTGAATGGTGTTGATTATGGTATCTGAGAACGCTGTCATGGGAAAGAATCATTCTTCAAACGAAACCTGATCAGTACACCATCCATTCATTCCCCCGTTTCCTCCCGCAAACCTTGGCACAAGTTGACGTCAACTGAAAACTAGTATCACTCTTGTACCATGGTCAATCATGATAACTAATAGGTGGGCAACGGCAACTATTAGCAGAGCAATGCTAACATTATAACAAAAATGGTCATGTAATGTGCATGATCCCTTTTCTTCCTTACTGTACGTACGTACACTGGGTAGGTGCTCGTAGCATGAACGGAAGAGAAGTCCGAGAGACATCAAGCACTCACTGAAGATGGTGGAGATGGTGGTGACGAAGCCGGAGAAGAAGCCGAATGCAAACATGTATCATATGACTCCATCGAGTCTGCCAAGCCAACATTCGAACGAACAATCTGAGTCATTTGCTGAAATTTGAGATTTCCTTTACCGACAGTTTGGAATTGAATTCCTCAAGGCGTCAAATGCTGCTTGTGGTACATGACGACCATAATGATGATGATAAAGACGAAGAGAGTGAAGATGATGAAGAAGAAGACGAGGAAGACGAAGAAAAAGCGCCGTTCGTTTTTGCTTGCCATGCACACAATGTGTACAATGTGTGTGTGTGCGTGCGTGCATTGTAGTGCAGTGACATATGTTTCTGCCTTCATGTTAATAACCAGTCTTGGCAAGATGATGCCGTTTAAGAGAAGGCTGGCTCCGAGACCGTCGCCATGCGTGAGTTTGTCACAACTGTTCCCGAATCCCGTCTCCTCCGTCCGTTGTTCATTCTTCGATCTTCCCTCGATCCAAGATCCATATGCGCATTAGTACTTGTCCTCCTTGGCTTGGGACTAGCGATTCTGACCCCCCATTTGTTATTGCGGACTTTCCTTTTTCCCACTCATTCGTCGCTCTTTTTTGCCCAGCATCTGTTGTGTGTTTCAGCTTCGTTGAAACAAGCCTCCGGCCAAGCAAGCAAGCAAGCAAGTTACTACTTACTCAGCAATTGAGTGGGTAAAAAAAGGTGCTCATTCCATTGCTACCCATTATTCCACCAGAAGCCACAGAACAATGCGACTGGAGTGAGAGAAAAGGCGCATTTGTTTATCAATTCAGCAAAAAGGTGAACGGAAAAAAAACCCTCCACTAAGTAGGCATCATATGGTCAGGCAGGGAGGTAAAAAACTAAAAAGATTTACAAGGCTCAACCAGGAATGCCTGCCAGCCTACCTCAATTGGATGAATAAACTAATAGTCCTCAGCATTGGGATCGAATCTACCAAAATTGGAAAAGCCAGCTTTATCGTTCACATTTGTGGTTTCTCGAACGTTATTAATAAGAATGCCAAAAGTCTCGACAATTTCCCTGACGCATATGGTGGGAATTGTCGTTCATATCTTCGATTAATGTCTCGAGCGTATTTGTTGCTTCACTGGGGTTTCCTTTCCGATGTACCTTCGTTCAAGTCTCCACGAAGAAGATTATTTACATGTTTATTAATTATCACCCCACTAGTAATTGTACATGAAATCCCACCCTGGGAACGGGCCTTGCTTGGACAAAGAGTTGCTTGGAAGATCGTCATATTGTCGTAAACGAGGCTGGTTGTTGACGATGCTGTTATTGTTGTTGTTGTCGTCATTTTGTGCGCGTTTTATTTGTCACCCTTTCCAGCTGACAGAGAACTACGAAAGGCTTCTCGTTCGTCTTTCATATTGACACCATGCCAGCCAGAGCTCGGAACGAACGGCAACATCTTGACATGTACTTGTAATTCGCAATTCTTAAATTAATGGCAACATTTCCTCATGTTTAACGAAACTCACGCTTCCTAATTCTCTCAACCAACCAACCAACCAACCAAACGGCGAATGGTCTTGCAACCAACTCGTTTCTGTGGAACGACAGTCGGTCTAGAGACTCTCCATCTGAAAGTCTTCTTCACGTCACTGATATCTCTTCCCGATTTTTCTTGAAGAACAATCACTCGTGTTTTCCCCTCTGATCCATCCTCCTTCAAGTGATATCAGATGGTCGACAGCGGATATCAACATAGCGGCTCTAACTCAGATGATTTTTATTTCCATTTGACCAAGGGATATTGCATATTTGGGAAATGAATGTTGAGGTGAAGCCTTGGGCTGACCAGCCTGGGATTGACTTACTACCTCGGCGAATTGAAATCCAACACTTGGACGACGGACGAGCATTTTTATTCCTGTGCAGATACATAATTTGTATGCAATGGAAAGAAAGTTCAAAGATGCACTTCGTAAATGAGACTTGTCGGTAAAAAAGCTTTGTACAATTTATTCATTTTCGTACGATAGAAAGCTGACGTGGGTAGGAAAGGTGGTTCATTAAATCATTGACCAAATCTGTAATATCATTTATGGTCTACCTCAAAAACCTGGCATTTTCTCTTTGCTTTTACGATTATGAGGCTCTCCGTTGCTTATTGACGATTTATGAGAATCTTTTTAAATCCATAATATTAACATTATCGACCAAAACAAGATTCGCGTTTCTCTTGGGAACCCCTCATTGCTCACTGGCCATCAGATAAGGGATCGTACTTTCAAACTGCCACACTGACCGGTACATGGTTTCAACAACCTAGGGCATCTCGACACAAGGCGCAGGAGATAGGCCTAATGGTTCCAATTGTACTTAGCCTCGAGGAAGAGGGCATAACGAGGCAAGTGGTGGATTCTTCCGCGATTCAGCGATCCCCAGAAGTCGCTTTCTTTCGCCTCGAGATGGCTAGTCGACGATCATTTTCGAGTTTTGAGCTGACTGATGCTCGCTTGGATTAGCGATGGACCATCAAATCAAACTGTTCCCATTTCTCATCTAATTGGTGACCACCAACTAACTTGAGTATGCCAAATGTCCGGGAGAGAAACTCGATGATAAAACATGTAGAAAATGAGCGGTCCATCCAAGGACTGACACCATGATTGCCTGCATTTACGAGTAAAAACAGCACATACGTACACAATACGTAAGTACCGTGTGACTCGCCCCAATTGCATCTGATTCTCGGGTGTTGATAATTTTATGAACTCTATCTTGGCAAATATCTCGCTCGGAACTTGTTCCCTGGTTGGTTGATGGGTTAGTTGGTTGCTTGGATAGTATGTTATTTGGTTGTTCAATGGCTCGAATGATTTGTTCAATGAATAGAAACACGATAAGTGTAGAGTGTGTATATATTTTAGCACAACAAACAGGTAAGCTTGGTGATTAGCAAGTGTAACGAAGGGACCACTCCCCAAACTACTAAGCAGTCCTAAGCTCGAGTGCTCAGACATCCAGAGCAGACACAGGATGACAACGATACCTTGGTATCAAATGATCGTTTACCGTCGCTTTCGTCGTGGTTGTCGTTGTTGTTGTTGCTGCTGCTGCTGTTGCTACTGCTACTATTGCTACCGCCGTTGCCGTGATGGTACATGTAGGTATTATTGGCTGGACAGGACCAAGCCAAGAAGATCACTGGTAATTGTTCATTCGTTCATTGATTTGAATCAGAGTGAAAGAGGCATTTCAAGCTTGGGGAGTTCCTCCCGATTGCCTTGGCGGGCGGTAGTCGAACCTATTACTACATAGTAGGGCATAAGGAGCTCTCGTTCATGGAGAAGGAAAAGGAGGAGTGGCAGGCACTAAGGGAGAACAGAACAGGTGTTTCGCTTATGTACATGTTCAAGCAAGTAGCAAGTCCGTGATGCACATGGGTTAATTTCAACGCTTATGGACCAATGGTTCCCTTTTTCCAACCAACTCATCCAAACTCTTGAGAGTGTGACTAGAAACAGTTTTGAAAAATTCCTGTACCCTAAACACTTGTGAGCAAGGTCATGACCACCAACAGGCATCCTGATCGAAATCTCATTTTGACTTATAATGTCAAAGATTCATTCGTCATGGTGTTTTCCAATCAGGCTGAATAGCATGCAATGCTGTCCCTCCACACGTAAGGAGAGTAAAAACAATATAGAAACAATGTCAGTTGGTATATTACCTCATACAAACTGAACATTACTTCAAGTATCCTGGATGAGAATCAATGGTCCATGCCTGAGTGCGTGAAGATTAGGAGGTGGATGGTTGGACGGTCTCCTATCCTCGGAACAAAGAGCGTTTCTGATTCATTCTCAATCAGACTGAGAGATTTAAACACCATCCAATCCAGCTTGGTTGGTGGTGGTGGTGGTGGTGGTGCTAAAACTAGTGAGTTGTCCATACATTCCCGAACCTGATTTGACAGTGCATGAAAGTGCCTTCCTATCCAGATCCAGGGCAGAGACAGAGAAACACAAGGACTTTGACTCTGGTTGGAAGTGTGGCAGGTGTGCTCTGATTTTGGACAATTGGAAGGAGTTCACCTGCAACAACCAACTCCGAGATCCTGGCATCATCATCATCATCCTCATCATCCTCAGCGACGAGGATAATTGCCCTGATTCATTGACTCCGCACTTGTCCATATTCAATCAGAGCTGTATTCTTACTTACATATGCACTACAAAAATAAAGTCATGCGGTCAAATGAAAGATCCTCTTGCGGCTTGAAAACTTACTACATGCACAGAGAGTCAATGCATACACTGACGAGAAGTTCTGGTGTTTCTTTCTTGTCGACTTGATCATTAGAATTACGACTAATTTGAACGCCCCAAGGCGTGTGAGCTAGGTTGTCGTATTATGTAGCACGTTCACCGGCCAGAAGTGGGGGATTTTGCAAATTTTTACGTTTTCGTTCTTGCCAGCGAACAGAGGGAGGGAGACCTTTAATGGCCAGTTGACTGACATATTTTTCAATGGTTGTTAGCTCGTTGTCTGGCCAGAGGCAAGCGCTCATACTTACACAGCAATCACGTCTGAAGCTCTTCATCTCAAAACCAACCCTTTCCACCCGTCGCAAGAAAGACGCCAACTATGAATTCTTGCCGAACACCGAAGCCTCCAAAATCCCAACCAGCACCATCTGTCATTCCCCCCAAGCATCGCAGCTTCGTCGACGAAAGAGTCAACGATCCGAGTGAAGATCTCCCTACTTCTGAACATGGTCTGTGCCCGATTTGCTGTCTTCAAGCCATCCAGAGGTTAAGATCAACCATCCTCCAAGTCCAGTCAAAGGTCGCCATCTCTTTTGGATCATGTACATAGTAAGCCATTCATGACTGTCTTTGGCATCACTGATATACGATCGTCTCTCATCGTACCAATGTCCACGGCAGTTGTGAGTGTGAGTCCACTTATTAGAACCTTTCGGTATCAACGGGCTTCCGAAACGTCAGATGGTGGGTACTTACCACGAATGTTCTTATCAAGCTTGTATTATATTGGAGGAGCAGAGCAACCATGGTGGTGTGCATACTTGGTCAGTCAGCGAACGTCATGATCTGGGAACGCGAGAACCGAGACAGACTTTTGAAATGAATCAACACCACACTCACTATTACAATCCATTATTACGACGACCAGCCAACCAGCCAGCCAGCCGGCCAGCCAGGGGCCTCGGGGTGCCGCTTAGACGGTTTGTTCTTGTCCAGACACTTGATGTGAGACAAGCATTTCTCATAAGTAATTGAAAATTATACCGTGCTGTGAGAATCATAATGAGACTGATTATTTTTGTATTGAGAAAGCGAAGGACAAATTGGCGAGGAAGTGTCGCTTGCTTGGCCTATCTATTTGACGGGAGACAAATGGTTGCGGTTTGTTTGCGGTACGACTACTCAGTACTCAGCAATCGCCCAGCTCAGCTAGCTAGCCACTGAATCAAGTGGCATCGTCTTTGGATAATTGCAGTTTGATATTTCATCCGTTCAACTGAGATCAGATTTGCACGCTGAACAACAACAAATGGGATTGATCCGTGATTCAGGTAATACGGATGTTCACGCATGCTCACGAGGACATTTTAAAGATCCATGACGATAAAGAGAAAAAAGATTATTATCGATGGTTAGCTTCGAAGAATGAATCGATCACTTAAATCGTGATTTGCGATTGAACATGAATGTGTGTAAATAAATTTGCAGAGTTCTAATGGTCAAGTATAACCTCGCGAATTCCCATAAAGTTCAAAACAAAGAGAATCCATTATTCAGTTCGCCAACTCGGCGTTTTTTTCGCAAGATTTCCATGGTTCATTGTCCCACAGCGTTGTGAAAAAAATGACGTCCTTTTCGTTCAGGACCACCCAGTGAAATCCTCTTTGGAGCATTAAACACATATGTTCAGCAACTCTATGTTAGGCCCAGCCATTCGACCGATTAGAATTAGAGCTGATTCAACCTCAGACATCTTGCTTGGTCAAGTCGCATGCCCATGAAAGATGACAATCGTGGTTGATATTTCCAGCACAGTATTTCATTTCATGTTATGAAACCGAGTTAACAAGTACTTCAAAACGAATTGCAGTTCGTTTACGTAAAAAAAAACCCTTGCTCATCTAAGGCTTTCAATATTGAATGGGCCTGGCTCTGAAGCTCTTTTGAATTGGATCTCCTGAAGCTAAAGTTTTTAACTTTTTCTGGTTTGTTATTGAACAAGATTAGACGAACTTCTCCAAATAATTGGACTCAGTACCTTCAACTAGTATGAACAAGTATTTACTGCATCACTGATTGTAAACACCTGCCTCTGAAGGAACGGTTCTCGAATATATGAACACAAGGGAGCAACTCATGGAAGTAACTCTAAAGCCTCCAATGTCGTTCTGCCTACGAGGGGTGTATTAGGAAGAATCAAATGGATTTACTTTCATGTTCAATGTGCCATCTTTCCCATTGGTTACAAATCAATGTTGCGTCGTCATGACTAAATTTGTCTAACTCTGAAAAGTAATCAGAGTTACGCAAAAAAATGAGTTAAACTAGATTCGAAGCCTATTCTTGGAGGAAACGATTCCTTGCGATTATGGCAATATTCTTGTGATTATCCAGTTCCATTCTCCTCCCCAACCTCTTTTGATAACAGTTAATAATGCTTAATCCACACCTAGAGTAAGTAGACAATCGACCGGAGTTGCCATTGCCTCTTGAAAAAATTGGACGAATTTATGTCTAGCCTCCTTAGCCGGGTACCTAACAACAATTAAATTACCAATTTGACTTTGTTTTATGTTTTTGAACACGAAAAAAACACTCCTACTTTTTTCCGGACATGTCCCGATTCTGCGAGTTATAAACGGAAAATAAAACGCTTTTCTTGTAGCTCTAAACTTCACTTTTGAAATTGTCAAGCATTCTCCGTTATGGCAACAATCCCCTTGATGAAAGCCTTAAGCGATGACTTTTGTTTGCTTGTCCCATTATTGATCCCCCTTCCTCTTCGAAATTCTAAGCTGACATCATCATTACTCGTTACTGCTCGGAATTGAAGTTCTGTCCCAAGTAAGTGTGAAGGCAAGGGTGAGCAACTCTTTACCGGGTTTGGAAGTCCAAGGAGCGGAACTGCAACAAGTTTGGAGGAACCTTTCGACCGTACTGACTTGTTGAGCTTTGGTAATCATGTATGGATGGATAGACCATTTACGCTCTAGCATGCTTAACGTATGTAGAGACGCATTTCGCCCTCTCCATGCCATATTACTTGGCTAGAGCCACCAAACTCGGTGCATACTTCATACTTTGGCACTCAACTGAATCTTTGAAGTGTCTCCATCCATCCCATCCCTTTGCTCGCAGCTGGATTTGAAAGCCTAGTGGTGTATAAAGTAGTTCATAGATTTCAATGACAAAGCCGGTGCAGGCGGCAGGCATCGAGAAATCTCTCACTTGTTGTTCTGTCATCTATGGTCGGTTGCTGAAAATGTAACAAGTCATTTACCAACCAATCGAGAGGGCTTAACGAAGAGAACCGAACTCACACAACGGGCTTTGTGTTACTAGCTGATGCTTGTACTTGATTCAAGGAGCTCAACAACCACAGGAATGGCATCTGCTCATCAATAAGACTCAGACGTTTGTTTTGTTCAATCCTTATTAGGTATTTTTTACTGAGCTTTCTACTGAACACGTTCAATCCCAATAATGATTCAGGCAAGTTTCTGGAACTTTTCTCATGATTGGCAATGCGTAGCCATGTTTCAACACGATTGCCTCAGCTCATGTACATATTGCTGAAGGTAGATTGCAAGCTCTCCCCTCTGTTCTGTTTTCTAAATACACCTGGAGTGAAGAACGGAAGGGAATTAATCTTTGATCTGAATTCATTACTTCGACTAGCTAAATTCGACTAATCCTCAATTAATCTTCTATCGATCCGCAGACTCCTAATAACATGGACTGTGAACGGGTTTCTAGACAAAGTGTCGTGCTTTATGTCAGAGCAACTTTGAGCCCGTTCTCGTAACCTATTCAAGAAATTAGACACTTAAATAGCGGCAATGAAATGCAAGCCATTTATATGACATTTGTTTGCAAAATGGTCTATTCCAAAGTTGCATTGGTAGAGCTTACGTACCTGACAGAAAGAAGGAAGAAGATTCAAGTTTTAGTTATTCATTACAACACACATTTGGCCATCTCTCCTGAGCTCCCGGAGCCAAATTTTCTGACGGAATTTCCCAGTTAATTCATTGTATATTTTCATATTTTGGGTGTAAGGGTTGGAGGGTAGAACCTTGCGGTACAAGCAAAGGTATCCGTCCATCACATCATCCTTACACAAGATTCCAATAGGCAATGTCATGTCCCTATGAGTTGGGTTCTTCGTCGGTGAGTGTGGTTGGCGTCTAATCTGCGGTAACCACTACAGCACGTCTCCTCTCATCTACAGGGTCAGTTTTACATCAAATCAATGATTTAGGGGATATGTTATTTTCTCTTCTGTGTCTCTAGTCAATGTCTCTAGAAGTCCGTGATCAAACTTCGTCTTATGAAAAACGCAAGAGAGTAATCTTGCTTGGTGAATTCCGCCCAGTCACTCAAAATATGTCTTGTCAACCACAACGGCAAAGACGTCGCAAGTCGATGAACAAGGTGCTGATCAAGCCGATGCTGAGGAGGGTTCGAAGAGAAAAGAAAGGAGGCTCTGCCACCTTGCATCCCTCAGAGAGTCATGGATTCAGGGGATACGTACAATAGCTGGCCAATATCTAAAAGAGCCTTAAAAATGACCAACCCGTCCATTTAAAGTTTTCTATCAATGTTCCGCGAGAAAGCTACCCAAAAGTGTTAAATAAAACAACATATAAAATGTGATCACTAAGTTATTTGATTGAATCAGAGCTCTTCTCCGCGTTACTTGTGACCAGCCCAATCATAAAGCGTCAGGGGCTTGAATCAATGAAGTAAAATACTGTTGAAACTGCTCTTTCTACGTAGCTGTCTACTTAGGACTTTCGTCAGCTGCATTTGCATCCTCCGGTAACATATCCACGATGCAAGGCACGTTAGATAGTAGTGCTGGGCTGAGTGTGGACCCGAGTCCGCGTGCACTCGAGTATTTTACTCGATTTTGGAGGAGCTACCCGGACTCGAGTCTTCAAAACAGAACTCGAGTCCGGACTCGTCAAAAAAAAGATATTTTTTTTTCCTTTGAATTTCGCAAGCCGCGTCTTTTTGTCTGACCTGACTCTTGTAAAGGACTCGAGTCCGATAAAAAGTCAATCAATCAAAGGACTCGCCCCAGCACTATTAGAATGGTAGATGGGGAGAACGAAGAACGAATCCACATCTTTTCACTTCTTTGTAAGTGCACATAAACACAAACAAGTAGTAGAGACTGCTAAGCAACCAAGCGCTGCTAGCGTTATTTTCATTAGGATTAATTGGCACTTGCGTGGAAAAAGATGCAGGTGGAGACTTTTTAGCGGTGGTGGAGAAAATCACCCTGGAGATAAACCGTAAAGCAAGCGACCATCTTGCTTGCCACTCTGACTCTCTGAGAGAGTAAAAGATTCAAACCCAGCATCGCTCAAACTTGGGCAAATATCGACATCATCTTGACACATTGCTTCTACGAAATACCTCTCTGGGAAGTGTTGAAGCCAAGCCAGGGGGAGCAAGCACGGGGAGGCATGGGTGGAGTAGGAGACAATCTTGATGATCTAATTAAACGCCAGTGGTGTGGCAACAATGAAGACATCTGCCGCCAAGAACGAACACGCAATGATGAGTTCGTCCAGGACATGGGGTCTCCTGAATCGATCGATGGTCTTTGTGATTGGAATCCGGCCAAATAAAGAAGCAAACAGTCTGCCGAATGAGCGGAAAACCTACCGTTCCAAGAGATTAGCACTCACTTCGAAGGCATGCCTCATTATTGACATCAAGGGCACGATCTCGTTACAATTGGATAGGTTGACGATCTCGGTTATCCTTAACATGTGGAATAGAGCAGAACTTTTTGGATTCATCTTTTGGAAAATTGAAAGTCAGCCGATAAATGGAAGGACAAGGTATTTTTTATTGTCTAGCACACTTCAACACTAAAAGCCAATCCCACCGGATTACCAAATCAAGAATGATTTGTTAGATCAAAGGGCAGTCCCGAGAAGTGCATCAGTAGGAAATCCCATCGGGTTACAGGTTAACTGTTCGTAGTCGTATGAGTAATTGTTGTATTTCAAGTGCTTTGTTAGCTTTCGGTCAACAAAGGCTCTTGTCCAAGGGAATCCAAGGCATCTGCCCTTCCATCTAAATACAGGGAAATATCGGAAATACCACGAAACTTTTGGTCACGTTCTCTGTCAATCTGACATCTAAATCCCGCCCTTTAAAGCATTCAAGGAGGAGTTTTATGGAGCAATTTCACTTATTTTGGTGAGTGACATTACCAGCATCAGATCGAATTGGAACTGTTTATGTGGAGCACTCTCGTGGAAGTTGCAATTATCATGTTAAAAAATTGAATGAAATATGTGATGTTTACAATGAGAGGCGGATTCCATTTCCGGTTCAAATCAACAAATCCCGGCCGAACACGCTTTTTTTGGACAATTGAACGAACGTACGTACAACAACGACATTACATACGCTTTCAACTGATTTCCATCCATGGCATCCTCGCCATCATACTTGAACCTCATTATAAATTAGAAGGAACTTTAAAACCCCAAGTCCAAGAGATTGTGGATTTTTTGTTTGGAGTCCTCATTTTCAGAAATGAAGATGTCACGACATCTCAAAATGAACAACGGCCACTCTCTGTCCGTTTCTTTCATCGTGCCTTACGCTTTGTCCAAAGGTGGGCATTTCATCGATAAAGAACAAAGTTATTGAATTGACTGCAACTCAAGACGAAACACTTGTTACTGGGCTTGAAGTATTTTTCTTGGCTGTGTGGGTTTGGTCAGCCTTGAATTATAGCTCGCTCACGCATATAACATTTGATTTAATCATTTCACTCAATTCCAACACTTTCCAACATTTCAAATATTTCAGTGTTCTGTACAATTGGTCAATGATTATGATGAGAATGTATTTGTGCTTAGAAACATATTCACAAAACACCGAGAGAAACGAAATGTGTGTATAAATACTTGGCATTGATACATATTCCTGACCATACTCTAGGAACTAGTTTAATTACTCTTTATGAACCAAACATGATGTCCTCGAGGTTAACAACGTTTCCGTTGTGAACTCTGCCCATGTTTGTTTGTCAACCGGTGAGTGTTTCTGATATGTGTTTACAGCGCCATAAAAATGAATTTCAGGGCCCCGCCCTATGATTTCTGAAGGTGGAGCGAGCACCTCCTCTTCTCATGCATCTCTCATGTTTGCATCCATCCTCTGTAGTACCCTAGATCGGAGTCCAAATGACAAAACGAACTCAAAATGCAACTGAATTGACGGCGAGAAAGAATTCGTCGAGTGGAGAGAATAAGAGTGTTTTGTGCTCTTTCTTTATAGGGGCAATGGCGTGTGAAAATTATTGTATTCATGCACAATATGTTCCTACATTACAGCTAATCTTGGTCACATATGGATCGGATCCAAGTACTCACCATCAACGATCGAACAAATGACACTCGATCTTGTCGAGACACAAATTGATTCCCTAAGTCCTCGCGGGAAAATATATATCCGAAACATGGCTCGCATTGAACATTCCAATGCACCATTTGCCTTACGGTGAGATTCGCCATTTGTTTGATTTCAAACAGCCGACGAACGAACCTGATCAGTGATCACCTAATTACCTATCCGTGTATTTGTGTACGCACATTCATACTTTAATGCAAAAAGAGAGAGACAAAGCGAGAAAAAAAGAGATAGACAGGTTACAGCATCTTAAGATTGAAGGGAGTTCTGCTCGATGCAACACAAGCTGATATCATCTTTGAAATAAAATAAAGAGTCAGTCCGTTCTGTGTTTCTTTCTCTTCTCACTTCCTCACGTCAAAAATGAAGCGCCCAATGAACCACAGGAACGACAGGAGATTTCTCATCAACCGGATTCGATGGGACCATTTCATTTGTTTGATTGAATTCCTTTCCTCAATCAATACTCAAGAAGTTAAGACTGAATTACATTGTCTCCAGACCAAATACCTGTTTTTCTGAACTCCATAAAGGACAAAGCAACGATACTTTCATACCTTAAAAGCTCTGATCAAATGGAAAGAGAACCTTGTCGTCCTTGCAAACACCTGCTTGAACTACGTCCGAACATGCTACATCAGATTCTACTGCTGTCTTTGGTGAAGTGCTCGTACTACATTGGACGACAGGAGAAGGAGTATGGCACGGATCACGGATTCCGTCCAATGAACCATCCGTCAAACTTGAACAGGACAGAGCTGAAATTCTTTGGATCAGCTTCACTGCTTTGTCGACAATTACTCAAGTCAAATCCTGTGCAGCACGCACAGGGCTGGGCTTCGGAGAACTGGGGAAATTCATTCAATCTGACTTTGAATGAAACGTCCAGGTGGCAAATTGGACGGTGGATCCTAGATAGAGCGGATCCAAATGACACGAGGAGGGATGTCATGGGATTGTTTGGCCATGATCGGTGCTCAATGGAATGGAATGAAAGGATAGAGGTTGGAATCATGTTTAGATCGAGGTGATTTATTTGTATATTGCTTGGATTTCTTGCAGAAATCGGAACACATATCACAGCTTTGCTTCGGTATGAAGTTGGGCGAATTGGAATGTTGACGAAGTAAATCATCACCAATATCATGGTCATTGGATTGGATTGATTGAATCTTGAATCGAGGATATAAAATTACACAACGGAAAAAGTAATCGGATGCTTCCCAACATCCCGGGAGTGAGCCGGGATGTGGACTTAAAACTCGGAAAGAGAGAGGAGGAAGAAGAGGAATCTCGTTTGTGGAACATTTGTACATATCCAGTGCATTTGGTCACTTCTGACCCATTGGAGAGGAATTGGAGGTGTTGGTGTTGGTAGTGGTGGTTGTGGTGGGGATGAGTCAGAGAGCGAAAGGTGTGATTTGGTCCACTCGTGTGACCAAATCAAAGGCTTCCGTTTAAGGAGCCCGAGTCATCACTCGGAGGATCTGTGGAACTGTCCGGGAGCCCGGTCATGATTGTGCTTGGAAGTAGGCCCTCCGTCACCTTCACACACTCGTCATCACTCATAGCTTCATCTTCATCGTCCTCATCTTCACTTTCATCACTATGGAGAGGTCCGGAGACACCAAAGCCCCGGAGGGCCTCGCAATTGGAGAGGGCGCGAGCGAATTGGGCGGTTGACATGCGCTGATCCGATTCGCCGAACGATTCTCCCACCGGGGAGCCCAGACGATCGAAGAGCTGGTCTTGGAGATCATCGATGTATTTGATAGCTTCAAGGATAATGTCCAGCTTGGACACACGGTCCTTGCGTTGAATGGAAGGAACAATGGTTTTCAGTCTTCGGAATTCGGCACGGGTGTTTCTGTTGGCCTTGACGGCTGGATGTGACTTGTGGATCGAGGACGAGGATGACCTTCGTCTGACTCGTGTAGACTCTACGGGACTTATTGGGTGGTTGCTCTGAGGTGGCATGGTGGTCGACGAAACCGAGATGGTTGTGGTTGCACTCTCGGCACACTGGTTCAGTTCTTGGCTAAGCTCGCGATCCATGCGGATGACCATCTTCACCTAGATCGATATATGATGGATAGGGTTGACTCGTGGGATTTCTCAGATGACTAAGACGGCCACGACCACGACCACGACGACGAGGAGGAGGAGGATGCGAAACTCTCAGAAGTTAGTACTCGGAGACAAGAGCTCACGAACCGCACGTCTGCTCTGGGGAAGGTGTCTAAGTTGACTGACAAAACTGTTGAATGGGAATTCTTTGGATGGATGAGAAAGAGATGTTGATAGCAGATGGTTTCATCATGAGCACACATCCACAATCCACAGACTCACACTCACACAAGTCTGTCGTTTGAACGGGCATCCATCCCTAAGTAGGCAGCACAGACCTCCTCAATCCTCAGCGCGCCCGAGAGCGACAACGACGGCGACGCCGGCGTCACAGAACGTGAAGTCATTCTCCGAACACTTCTCCTCCTCGGCCTTCTGCTTCACCTTCTGCCTCGCGATCAACTTCAAACGTCATCGGACCAACAAGGATCGCACGAAAGAACAATTCACCCTCCGACCCACCAAACCAGGATCAATGGGAAAAGGTGCGTACAGAAGGGAAAGAAGGAGCCTCGCCGATCGACGATCAAGACCGAAAAAAGGCTCCACTGTCAGGGAAAGGGGGAAAAAGAGGAGATAACTCATTAAAATGCCGGCAACAGGGGCAAAGGAAAAAATCATCACCGAAAAACCGCGGCGACGGGAATGACTTCCTCTCTTGGATCCGTTCGCTAGTAACGAGTGAGTGAGTGAGTGAGTGACTGAGGGGGCATGCTGATCAAGCAACAGGGTCGAGAGAAAAAAGGAGGCTGAAAATATGCATAAGGCAGCAACACACGTCTGCTCAACTGGGAATGGGAATCTCCCATGGGGGGCTCGTTTTTTGGTCAAAATGTAGCCATACGTGAATGGCATGAGATTTGGATGGAGGGGCATTAATTCAGATAATTATGTGCGAACTTTGAAATTTGAAACAGAGTTTCGTTTTTTTTTTGTCTCGGATGTGAAAAACGATAAAGATAGGAGGAATTTGCACTACAAGTTGAATTGCAGTGAGTGTCAACCTTATTCCTAACTGGATGGGTTGATTTAGATCATTCACGTCCTTGTTTACCATGAGTTTTGTCTGCGTACTCCAATAAAGGCGCCCATTTCCATTCGACGTGAATTGAATACTGTGCCTGCGCCTCTTACGATTTGAATTGGTAATTAATTTATGTGTGAATGTCCTATTGGATTTCAAATTCCATTCACAAGATGTCAATCAAGCGGTGGCAGGATTATGGCTCAAGCGGTTTTGCCTTCCCCTCATTTGGTTATTTCCTATCCGATCCGTCTCCGCCTTTGGGTGTGCCGTCACTCAAGCGACAGTTGGCTCCGACACATCAGTACTAACCTGCATGGTACATAGTGTCGGGGCGAGTCTTTTACTCGATTTTAGAGAAATTGGCCGGACTTAAGTCCTTTCGAAAGGACTCGAGTCCGGACTCGTCAAGAAATAATTATTCATTTTTTTTTCTTAGAATTTCGCCAGACCAGTCCTTTTGCAAGACCTGACTCTAGTAAAAGATTTGACTCCGGGAAAAAGTCAAAAAATCAAAAGACTCGTACGAGTCCGACTTTTGCCGGACTCGCCACAACGCTAATAGTACAGTAGGTACGATGTATGAACATCGTTTGGATGCACCCAACTACCTCAAAATTCCCCCACCTTGATCGAACTTAGGGTTAGAAGTAAGATGGGCAGATGTCCTGCGTCCTACCTTCCTGGGTAGCCAAACGAAGAGAGCGGTTGGTCGTGATCATCGACGTCGTCGTTGTTGTTGTTGAGCAGCTGTATTATTTTCACATACGTGCGAATCTCCTTTGGTCAACGTTATCGTTCACGTCATCTGCTTTCGGAATCATTTCCAGGAAAACAGCCATCACATCCAGGTCGAAAACCCCAGGATGAAGTGTCAGCCAGCGGTCTGCAATCATTTTCTCTGAGTGAGTGAGTGAATAAATGAGTGGGTGGATGGAGGAAGATGAGACTCGAATGATGATTGGGTGAATAGGAATGTCAAGGCTTGTGAATGTATCTGTGCCACATAATTTCCGCAAATTCGTTATTCTTATGCCACTGCATTCGATTATTCTTGCACCTTGGCACCAATTGATAGATAGAGGAAAAAATATTGTGAAGTGACTTTGAACTTATTAGAACATTTGTAAGCCTATCGTAAATTGACATACCAACAAACTTTTTGGAGCAAAGTTCGTTTTTTAACCTAAAATATGAACAGCAAATCTGGGCCTTAGAAAAATGCTCGAAAACAGCGATTATACCCTTAACTATGAAATTCCACAAGTAAATTCACGCTGAGAAAATCAATGGTTTTTTGAGGGCTTGAAGGTGCTCTCAAAAGGAACGTTAAGCCTCTTAACTCGCCACAATTGGGTCCTAAAACATATGCTGAGACACAGGACATGGATGTTTATTTTTTAAAAGATACCTTTCATACCCCCTTAAAGCATTGTACAGTCCCAACCTTTCTAGTCTTCTGCAATGTTCCTGGTTAAGCATCTTTGGACCTGTTCAATTTTTGCAACGATCCTTTGCTGACTTGGGCATCTTGTTTTGATGTTCAAAAGATATTGATGGATTAGTCTTTTTACTTACTCCACTCTTGCAAAACCAAAAGACAAACAAATCTTGAATTTATTGAAACACAGTGATGCAATGAGCCTAATTGAACGGGTTCGAGTATCTCAGGCTCTAGATGATTGTGAAACGACTCGAGTCTTACGGGTCATTGTAATGACTTGTTTTTAGGTCTTGTTTTAATATCCCAACTTCTAAGTGGCGTCTCTTCGCTTCTCGCTTCAACTTTCTCGTAAATTTAAAGGCATCACATAAAGCTTTCAGAAAACAGGATAGCTGTATGTGTGTACCAATACACACGTACCGTACGTCGTTCCCATGATCACGGAACAAGAAACACCCAAAGATGATTTTGAGACAGCTGCCCACGTTCGAAATGTATATAGCAATACACAGATGCGTCACCTGGTTTCTGCTTGATGACTGTTTGACATCACGCCAGTGGTTGTCCTCGCTCAGAAAGAGTGACGGAATGTTGCCACGAGGGGGGTTCAAACCAAAATAAAGTCAATTGATATTGGATGAATTTCTTTCTCTGGAGCATAGATACGTCTTGCATCATTCCAAAGGAATTAATACCAAAATATTTTGATTTGGATGCCGAACTAGGGGAAGGCAATAAATATTTGAGCGGAGAAGTTTTCTGCCTCTCATGCCTCAAAAAAGACTTTGAAGAGGGCCAATGGGAAGGAACAATTTCTTCAGATATGTAGATTGGTAACAAATTTGTTTAGGATTTTTCTTGAGTACGTTTTACCGCGTTTTCTTTCTGTTCATGTAGGAGAATTATTGTATGAATTAGAGCTTAGTATGCATGATTGACTCTCGAGAAATTGTCGAAAAGCAAATCACTGACAATAAGGACCCTTATTTGCAACGTCAGACATTCTAAACAAAATGAGAAGACGCACGGCAGATTGCTAAACAAACCACTTGTGACGTGCCATGAAAGTGATTTCTTTTCCGGACATTATGTGACCCAGGACACTGGCTATACATAAGATTTTGAAAGAATTAGCCAAAAGCAACACAAACGTATTATAATTCAATAAAGAGAACTCTGCCCAATCTGCCTTTTATGTGGTAGAGGCTGACTCACAGAGCGCCCTCTGAAGTGCAAAACCTAAACCATTTTTCTTGCGGCGTAACAGGGCTATGGTGAAAATTGATGAAAGCTTGGAAAAAGACATTAAACTTTTGTTCAAATATATTACTATCAATGACGGGAAGAAAACAGGATCAACAAATGATTTTTGTTTGTAAGAAAATTCGCATGATCCTTTTTTTGCTTTTTTGACAAAAGCCATTCAAGTTTATACCTTTAGGTTTTTAAGTTCTCTATTATCTATTAGCTTAACATGGAACATTATTTGGGTTTTTTAAAAGTGGGTTTCCACCCTGAAATTTCAAAAAACATACCCAAAGAAATAATACTTTTTTTTTAATCTTTTGCCGAGCTCCATTGATAATGATTGAACATGTTTTGAGGTTGGTAATTCGTGACTACCTCCCTTAATTAATCATGCCTGGCTTGAAATACGGATCAAGGTGTTATGAGTCTGAGATAAACATACATAATACAATAATATGGTAACATAAAGCATGGTATTGGCCATGTATTCAGAGGTACTTGCATTCTGCTGTAGTTGACATCACCCTCGTAGGTTTGGCGTTATGGGGCAATTGCACAAAATGAACGAAGACGAAAGGGTTCTCTATAATCGGGAAGAACAATTAACCGAGTAGGCGAGGACATGTTCTCTTTTTCCCAATGCTTCACAACAATCCCGAGGATAGGATAGGAGGGCGCCAACCTTTCCTGGCTCCCTATTTCAAGCAGATGACGAGAGGAATCATCATTTTTTGGGACAAAGCCCATAGTGCTGAATAGGTCGTGTCCCACCTTTTCTCTCCCGGAATCTAACTAATTCAACATCTGTCCCTTTTCCCGTAGCGCGGATGCTTGCTTAATCACACATATACATACTCTCATGATGATGGTACTTCATCATCATAGGTGTTACTACCTATTTGCTGCCCGACTTGTGTTGTGTACTTGAATACGGTATATCCCTCTGCCCCATCAACAACCAGGCTCATTTGAACGTACCCAAAACGGGTTCCACACACCACCTTGATCCGGCTCTTACATACTCATGCTCACACGCACACATGTACATATCGTGCCCATTCATGATCAGGGACAATGAACAAGGGGCATTTTTAGTTACTATGGGGAGGGCCAATGATTGAAAACATCTGCAATTTTAGACCTCTGTAGTACGTATCAACGACACATCCAATGAACTCAATCATGGAGCTCCTTCTTTATGCGTATCCTCGGCATTGATGCCGCGTACATTCACACAAGTGATCCTCACCTAGCTCCAATCGACAACGAGGGCTTGAGTAAGAAATCTACAGTACATGCCACCGGGTGTTCACTCAATCCAGTCGCTGCTGACACTTTATAAGCCACATCACCCGTGACTTGAAATCATGGCTGAGCCACCCCATGAAATTGTGCGTTATTGTTCCACAAACAGACGATCCGCATTAAAGACTTCGTCCTCGACGCTTGCTTTTGATCATCATGTGAGTAAAATGTGGAGAAGGGAGGGAAGCAGCTGTTCTGAAGGGGCCGAGGGACCGAGGGGTTGAGGGTGAGAGGGTGGAATGGAAGGCATGGAAGGAGGGAGGGGTAAAGAATGGCAGCTGTTTTTAGGAGAGTTGTCCCCTGCATGAGTTTTCATGCAGCTGCCGAGGAGGGGTTTGTGACGACTGGCATGCATGCCAAGATGAACCATTTTCGCCTTTTAATCGTCTGTTTGCTCCTCGTTGGTCGATGTGACGTCTCGTTCGAACAGGAGGAGCACTAAGTGCTACAGAGCTACAGATGCCATTGGAAACTTATTGAAAAATCTGGTTTGGACAATGGGAGAGCTCGCCTCTCTGAGAGTTTAGACGGGGATCCTGAGTTCATGCCATGAGAACTTTTTGAGGGAGGTCACACAAAGGATGCAGCATCAAATAATAGACTTTCTCACACATTTCTCGGGAACAAAGACCATTTTTCGACGAATGACCAGGTGGAAGGGATGACAAACACGAAGCATAGACCACCAAATGAGCAACAGATGAGAGGGTAAAGTTTAAATTATTTCTCGTTCCATTTTATAGAGGTAAGAAATTTATTGGAAGTACAATCTTGACACAACTATTTGAAGGGGGACGACATGAAGTAATGAACTACTAGTTAAGGAACGAACAAAATGGGAGATGTCAAGAATTAGGTGTCAAAAAAAATGTACGAGGGTGGTACCAAACGAATCGGGACAACCGTTATGAAAAATCTTGCGTTTGAAATTGCCACTACAAAACTGGATTCATGTGAAAGATCCATCTCTTACGGTTCTGATGATATATAGTGTTTGCTTTCGTATATTGTTTGATTCTGAAGAAATTTGAATGGAAAGTAAAGTAGTCAGAGCCATCCTTTCAGCAAACTAGAGGACTAGTCAGAGAAACGACACGCACAAGATTTCTAAGATTTTTTTGGCTCCCTCGTGGCTCCCTGGTCTGTGCGATCTGGATCGGCTTTGAACACATTTAGTTATGTGATTCTCAAAATCAAGTTCCGAATTCAGGGAGCCAGTGAGTTGATGGTTCGTTTGTCTGCTTTGGTTGAAACTGAGTAACACATGAGAAGTCCAACCTATTCTTGACAACCGGATGATGCATAAGAGGATTGTTGTGCACGGTGACTATGACGAAAAATGATGCTAATAGGGTTTTTTTATTTCTCTTACTTTTTAAGAAAATTTAGCGGCCCTGATTTGTTTGCTACCACCTTCATACCATGAAGTAAAAAAAGATGAACCTTGTAAAATTACGCCGCAAATGAACAATAGGCTTCCTACGTTTAAAGCTCGTACCTCGGAGTAGAGGGCTTGGACATCAAACGGCATGAAAATACACTGCCAAAGTGGTGAGTGGATACTCATTGTGGGTAACGTCCAAGGCTTAACTCAGAGGTACGAGCTTTAAAAACCCGCCTCAGGTCACATACCGGTAATGCCCGGAAAAGATATTGCCCTGATGGAAGATATGAGCAATTCATTTAATATTCTACCGTGTCTCTTTCTCGTTTCATTTGGGCGCTTTGACGTTGCAAATAAGGGTCCCTATTAACAGTTGAAGAAACGATCAATTACGTGTCCAAACTAGTGCTGTGGTGAGTCCTCTGATATTTTGACTTTTTACCGGACTCAAGTCATTTACAAGGGTCAGGTCAAGCAAAAAGACTCGTCTTGCGAAATTAATAAAAAAAATCCAAGTCCGATCAGTTCTTTCAAACTCGAGTCCGGGCACGCCCCAGCATTAGTGTGTTCCGAAAGTATTTAGTTAAAATGAATGCATTTTTGATTTCAGTAAGGGAGTTCTCCGCTGGTGGGATTCCCCGTTAGAGGGCTCTACTTTGGTGTACATTTACAGATCAGAAAACCGCTGTCGCGGATCGCTTTTGAGGGAAACAAATGAGAACCGCATAAGCTGACTTGAGCAAACGCTACACATAATTCTAAAGCTGAGCACAACCTTTTGTTGGCGGTTTCTTAATTCGAAATTTTTAGTTCAAGGAGCGTCTAGTATGCTCTCCCTATCCATGTTAGCACCTCCCCACTAAAATGTTGATATCGCTCGCTATTTTCACTCTTTTCTACAAACTCTATTTAGCTATCTATTTAGTAATGCAGGTCTTTGGGAAAATGACCTGTATGATTGCCAAAAGAAGTACTTTACTTGTTAGAATAAAAGTCTCGTGCATCTTAAAACTGTCCAGACTACCAAGACATTCTAGAGAATCAAAGCATCTTAGAAGTGACTTACCTTGATTAAAATAATAACAAGACCTAGTTAAGCTTATGCGTGAATCCCATTTTTTTTTTCAAAAAGACGTCCAGAGGGCATTGTAAAACAGATGCCAACTATAATGAGGGTTCTCTTGGGTTTGACAGTTCCAACTCTCCCTAGAGCCTTTAATCACGGGTAGAAACTTTTAGAGGAGTATGTTTCACAGGATCATTTTTTTTTAAATTAATCCAAGATCATTGCTCGAAATTCGGGTGGCAATTTTATCCGTACTTCAACTAAGAACGACATAACCCACGGGCGAAGAGGATAGACGCTAAATTCAGTTACGTTTATCCCAATCAATTGAATCTATTTCCTTCTTTTTTGGTTAGGACTTTAAGATCTTCTGAATAATGAATTCTGAATAATGAAAGTAGTGCCCAATATTGAGCTTTATAGAATATGTCGTCAAAAGTTATGAGCACTTCAAACCGAATTAGGAAACGCCAGCAGCATTGTGTTAGGGTCTTGTCATTTCATCTCATCAGAATGGCTTTTTGAAAACTTTATAGTCAAATTACTTGTAGTTTTGAGGACTTGTATCGAATACGAGGCAGGGACGTCTTAAAGATTTGTAATAACGTCATCGTACTAGTCGGGCTTTCGAAAACTAAGGGTATTGATGGTTGATAATTTATCACCCAAAGTCCCCAAGTTTCATCAAATTGACAACTGCGAAAGCCTACCATCTGATATAAGATTGGCCTCGGGCCTCTCTCTTTTATCTCTGAATGGGTAGTACAAAGATGAAATGAAGGATTCTAAACATGAAGCTGTGAAGGAAGCGCTAAATATCGCATGCTTTTCTCGTAAATTTCCTATCCTTTCATTAAATACATATCCGGATCTCAATGGAACCCTTCAAATTACATAAACAACGAACGACAGAGTTAGATATCTGCTAATTTATTCATCCCATGTCAGACCTTCGGTTGTTTGACCTTCTTTCGAGCCAAGGCTATCTGTTTCTTTCGTTGAATCTCGAGCTCGAGCTCGGGATTCGCGGGTGGAGTTTGGCCTTCCGATGCCCAAATGGCCTCGCGCAACTTGCGCAAACCATCGGCCGTGTTCATCATGGCCGATCGAGTTCGGTCGGACTTGACCACCAGGAAGCCATCCTTGGTCAGCTCTCGACCCCATTTGGCTTGGATGTTGGCCTTGGTCTCGTCGGACAACCACTGGGCGCTCTGTAAATGGAATCGAATGTCCACGCGAGAATCACGGATCGGATCAGCCGTGATGCGACCCTGACTGTCCGTATAGCGAACGGTCAGGGCCTCCATGGGGATGTATCCCGAAAACGACTGGGCATCCGTTTCGATGAGTGTTGAGGGATCGATGGTTTTGAACTGATCTTGAACGGACGAACCCGGATAGAGGTAGATGTCAGGGTGAATGGCGGATTTGTAGGGCTCCATTTTCCGACTAGCCGAGGTCGAGAGGCTGTGGAAGATCCCGGGAGTTCGAGTCAGGGACTTGCAGGCGATCCTGACCGTGGAAAGCATGATTGATGAAGACGGCCTCGGATTGATCAATTGAGTTTGTTGGTTTTCCGAACCCTAAAGCAATCGTGAAAGTAAACATCGAAAACGATTAATGTCGGTACTAGACAAAAATCTGTAACAAAACCTTATTTTTCGGATGGTAAAATGCAAGTTTGATGATTCACATGTAAAACATTGATGTTTTGAAATGTGTCGCAAATTTCTTGTCTTGAAGCATCTATTTCATCCTCCTTTGCCTTTTTAGCATCCTCATTTTCACCGCAAGTATTTAACGAAATTGCGAGGAAAATTGGCACAAACAATAATGAACTGGAACTTTAGTTCTTTTCTGTTATTGCAATAAGCAATCAGTTGGTAAAACGTTATGAAGCATTTATAACACAGTTTTTTAGCCACTGAGCCTGCTTGACTGTCGGCAAATTTGGCCATTTTCCTAATCCTCCCTTCTTCCAGACAATTGATTTTGTCCCAACCCTGCAAATGTTTGAAATCAACCAATTACTGCATATTGGAACGGTTGGATTGTGAGTAGGTTGCCCGCAATCCCGCTTTCAGCCTATTTATCTGTTTATTGATTCAGGTGTATAACAGCAGCACTTCTTCGTCACGATTATTCGAAAAATTCATGTGACACGCCAACGAAAAGGATCGCCTTTTTTTCCATCCCTTTTAAAAGCTTCCCTTTAATTTGGCCTAACCAAGCCTTACCGATGCACTTTGCCTTGTTCTTTTGATCATTTTTTCCAGCCCTCAACAAATTAAATGGATCTTGTCTAATCATGTATAAAGGCTAAAAAATCAACCTTCAAAGCCCTTGAGTGTTTCAGAACGAAATCTCGGAAGCCTTTCTTGGTGTTCTTTGGTCCTTCACGAGAGCCTTCGATGCTCAGAGGCCAAGACCAGGCCGGCCCGGCTGTTCCTACCCACTCTCCAACCTCCAACCCTGTGTTCAGTCCTCTCTGCACAGTCCTCGTTCCAGCCTTCACTCCTCCATCCTCGAGCCACGGAACTAGGGACTAGGGAACTAGGGAGCCCCGACAGAAACAACAAGCACTCGAAGAACCCGCACTAATGCTTGGAACGAGGGAACAGGCCAGCGTGCGAGTGCGTGATCCCCCCAGGAACGAGGGAGAGAGGGAGAGAGGGAGAGAGATATGTTGTACTACTGTTTGGCGAGCAAAGCCACTGAATGCGAAAGGAATGTGACTTTCTGCTTCGGTTTTCACGATTCCCCCCCCCCCCCCCCCCTCCTCTCTTGTTCCGAGTTCTCCCCCTTATTTTCCCTCATGTTCCACCTTCACAAGAGAGGGAAAAGAATAAGAGAGACGAATGTCGCCGGTGCTTCTTTGAGTCTTAGTCTTGCTCGAGTTGATCCAACGGGAGAGTGAGTTGGGTTTTCAGGCGAATGGAAACATGGAAAAGCAAGATGGAAAAAGTGCCTCACCACTCAGTGATCAAGACTGTGAAGAAGTAGAGCCCAGACAAATCATTCAGGTAAGCTGATCAATCTTGGGTTTCAACCGGTTGAGCATAGTTTTTGTTATGGGCATGTTGGTGCCGGTTTGACACTCACAGAACGAGCGGGCGAGTGACAGTTGCTGTGATAATGAGTGGAATGAGTTTTCATCTCCTTTCCTTCTTCATCTCTTCTCTGGGGCATTCACAACGCTCATTCGTTCATTTGGTTTACTTCCCAAGATTGGTGATGATACCATCTGAATGAGTCACCACGCCCTCTTGGAGAGGAGAAGGGGATGTGGATCTCGTCAGTAATCTCAGACTCGGAGCTCGTGTTCCCATTAGAGAAAATGAAATGTCTTTCCTAACAACCGGCCAAAAGCACTTGGAACCACTTTCGTGATTGGCGAGGAATATTCATAAACAAAGAGTCTTGTGATTTGGCTTGGTATCATCCCATGTTGGGGGGTCAAATAAGGATGGTTTGAGGATCATGTAGGTAAAGGTTTCGAACCAAGTTTCTTACGATCCTCCCAAGAATTGCAGACTTGGAGACTTGGAGTGAGCTCTCAAGCTAGGAGCTACCCAAGTCCCAAGGGAAATCAGGCCTTGGGAAATAGAGCTCCGGGAGGAGCATTTCGAAAACCCAGTAAAGACCCCATGTTTCATTTATCATTGTAGAGAGCTAGTCCGATCTCAACAGAGGATCAACGAGAGCCAGTGATGAAACCTGTTCCAGATTCAACCGCACCATTGGGTCCCACTAATGAGACTCCAATGAGCGAAACCCACCCTGATGAGGAGACAGAGGGTGCGTCTAGCTCCAGCATTTTGAATTCCATTTCGACCCTAACAACGACAACAAATGAGGGAGATGATGAGGACTTCAAAAAGTTGTCGGGTCTCGCCAAAGGAGGAGGAAGTGGAACAAAGCGAGCTCATGTGGTGGGTGCGGCCTTTGATCGCTTAAAACCTCGAAGTTTTAGTGATGGCTCGAAGCGTTTATGCATGGATGAGCGGGGTTCTGGCAGTGGAACCGGACTGACGAGTTCATCAGCCAGTCCCTGTTGTTCCAATCCAGGAACAGAGAGTCGAGACTGGTGTAGTGAAGCGAAAAAGTCCAAAAAGTTCCAAAAGGAGTATGGAAAACTCCGACATTTAGTTCCAGCCTTAAGTGAGCGTGATGATCTTTCCAAGGTAAGTTTGGAACGAAACAATGTAACCAACCTCCGAATGGTAAAATCGGAATTCATTTTCCGGTATCATAGAGTTACAACAGTTTGAATCCCTACCCAACCTTTAATTGTAGGTGGAAATTGTGGAAGAAACCATCCGATACATCGACGCCTTGCACCATCAGCTCGCTTCTCGAATTGACCCTAGTGTCTTGACAGCCGCCATAGAAGACCAACAAAACTCTACAAGTGATATCGTCCATAGTGAGTGGTACTAAAATTGATAGTACATATTCCACGCAAAGCCTTGTCTAGCTGATTCAAGCGGGTTTCCATATGAGCGGTCGGTGGTTTTGCTTTTGGCACTTTTTGCTCGTTCCATGGTTGGGGAAGGAAAGGAAACCCGTTACCGTTAAATAATAGATGAGGCTAACTGAATTAGATGTCACACACGTGAACCCAATCCATTTTGACACAAGATGGCAAGAGAGAAGATTGAAATGCACTTTGGCCCTGTTTTGATTTGAAACCAAAGGGACACCCATCCAATACGTATTTGGGAATCCATTTCAAAACCCTCCGATAGGTTGTTGTTACTTGGCCAATCTTTAGAACCTAGACAAAACTTCAGCCTCTGGACTACTACATAATGTACGTATTTAGAGCTCGACTTTGTCCAAGTTCCCCATTAGTTGGGCTCAGTCTCGTTCTTGTGCGAAAGGCATCCATCTGGTATCTTTGGGTTTGAAATACTCTCTTGGGAGTTGGTCCGGAGATGGATGGATGGATAGATCGGCAGGCAGATGCCTGAGAGACAGACACGCGGAGGAGGATTGCTGAAGGAAAAGCGAAAAGGCTTCTCGGGGACAACACCAACCACGTGCAATAAATGTCACTCCCAAGAAACAAGATACATGGGAGTGTCACTCTAAATGGGAACCCATGAGCCGAAATCCACACCACGTGATTCAATTTAACACCACCTTGCTCTCTCTGACAAGAATTTCCCAATCTTGTTCGTTATCTCTCCTAGAAATACCCCCTTCTTGGCCTGAGGCATTTGAGAGGCTTTTGGAGCATTATCCGGTCTGGGATGGTGAGATTGAAAAAAAAAATGCAATGAAAGTCCCTTATTTTGGTTTTGGTTCGTCGATGAAAGTAGTTGGTAGTATGGAATGAGCGCCCTCGATCCACATCTGTTCCAATATTCGACGTCAAGGGCATGTCTTATTTTAACAGCGGATTGGGATGGGGGGTGGGGTGGGGTGAGGGGGTTCAAGTAAAGGTATCAAGACGGTGATCCCCATTCCAATCTCCTTGGAACGCCAACTTTCTTCTTGAGGTCCCCCTTTACTCATGTACTCAATAGCAAAGAAAGAGAGAGGGGTGGTTGCCGACGGTTGGGTGTCCAATCAATTAAGCCATATGTTCTGGAAATCCTGGTTGGACCATTTGATCTTTCATTCCAGATGCTCCTGAACCGCTTCGAACGGTTAGCTCAAGTGATTGTCAGCCTCAACAAACGCGTCCATCCAGTCAGCGCGGCTCTGCACATCACCAATCCCCAAACAGTGGGTCATTGGATTCCCCTTCGGACTTAAAGGCCGCCGTGGAGAATATTCAGGCCATGTTTAGCGCCTACCTCCAGCAACAGCAACCCTCGAATAACGCGCCGAGTGATCAAAGTCCGCCAGAGTCAGAAGCGTCCTCGGGATCTTCGAGGGCCAATGAAGAGCCCAGCTGATCCATAGCTGAGATGTAATCTTGGGATATTGTTATTATGTTATGATTTAACTGATTTATTCGGCGGCACTTTCTTTAGGCTTACCTGCCGATAAGCGTCCAAATGGGTGGAGTTTTGAATGATTTTGGTTCTAGCTTGGACGGCTTTCTGACGTTTCTACTTACACACCAATCAAATCTAAATGTGATTATCAAACCGCCGCCACCTAAAAAACTTTGTCACCTGTGTATCAATCTCCAGGCATCTAAATCAAGGCCTTGGCTCAATGAGTGCTTCTCAAGGACTGCCATTTCTCTAAGAGTTAATTTTTTATGAACACGTTGGTACTCTTATACATAGGGCCATTGTTAATTAACATTGTGTAGAAGAAGTCGTTGAAGTCTTTTTATTTTATTCAATAAGCTCTATCAAACACTTACCGGCAGTCTGTGATGAAAGCATCTGAATGAAATCATCGCAATTTGTTACGTTTCCTAAGCTTGGCAGTTTCCAATTATATTTGTCAGTTATATTTCTCTGAAAATGGTCCGGCTAATCTGTGAACTTAAAGTTGTTGATGTATCAAAAGCTTCATTGAAATGGTGGTTATCTACCCGAGATGAGTACTGAGTCTGGTCCATTTGGTTCTTACTCGGGGATTATGGTACTTTCTTCATTCTGACTATGTCTGGGCTCAAGACGCCGCTTCAATATTGATGGCGAAAACTAGTCAATGGAAATATTCTATGATTCTTTCCCGCATTTTTTGATCAATTTGGCAGTATTAAAAGGCTCAGTTGTGTTCACTTCCATCGTTGTATGTTTTCTTCGTTGCGGTGCGGAGTCGAAAATCGCACGCAAGAACTTGCTGAATTGCCCACAAAACCTCAAAATTATTTGTGATCTCTTCCTCCGCTTAGATTTTTGCGGACTTCCTTGGCGCTATTGTGGAATTCCCAGCAGTTCAAGACGAACAACTTATTTATCGACCTGCAAATTAAAGTTGGCGGATCTGACGAGCCCATGAATGTAAGGTTGATGAGGAATTTTAGTGAAAAACTTGTCCAAGTCTGACTTAAATCCCATTTGGGTGGATGAATAATTACGGGCCACTTTTGAGCCCCCCTGAAAATGCTTCTCTCAACTTAGAGAT
The DNA here is from genome assembly GCF_007210705.1 of Tigriopus californicus. NCBI lineage: Eukaryota > Metazoa > Arthropoda > Copepoda > Harpacticoida > Harpacticidae > Tigriopus > Tigriopus californicus. The sequence continues at coordinate 3,854,303 of NC_081441.1, read as the reverse complement.
TTGTTTGATGATTAGCGGGATGGTCTGAAACATACCAAATGCTATTTTTTCGCTTCTCCGATCTTTTTTCATAAGTTGCATTTTGTATCATTTTGGCTNGGAAGATGTCCACAAGGGCCTGTCCATGAAATGGCACAACATACCTAGTTTTAAACCTTGTTGGTTTCTTCTGAGTCATGGGGTAGCTTTCTCGGGCTGTCATCTCATAAAGGGCTTTCCAAAGTATGCATGGATACTCCGGCTGCATGTCACATATGGATCTAATTATTATCTCGCGTTCAGGAATGACCCCATTTATCACAGTGATCAAGGCAGGAAGTCGTGGTGTACTACCGAACATTACCTTGGCACAGTGGTAAAAATACCCTTTAAAGTTTTGATGGAAATTCCCAAGCACATCTTGGCATTTTTCTCTCTCAGAAAATTATGGGGAGAGAGAACGAAGACAAACATCACAGTCAACTAGCACCATTCGCCCATTGAAATTACAATAATCGAGTGATTTTGAGCGAGTTGTGTTACAAAACCCTACGAAATGAGCATGTTTGGTGATAATCAGCTAACGCACAATCAAATTGGCTCAATACCACAATGCTAATTGCTTAGACAAGAATGTAAAATGGAAAACATGTCAAAATCCAATGCATGCACAGTGCGGTTTGGTTGGGCATGTTGTCTTTGATTTT
>NC_081441.1:3853335-3853577 GCF_007210705.1 Tigriopus californicus | reverse complement strand
TTAGAGCGAAATGCTTTTCAAAAAGGTCAAATCCGTCGATCCGTGCTCGGAGTTCCATCCCAGATTTTAGAATTGTAAATGCACTTGCATTTTGTCCGTAAGTGGTTTGCTCACTATTCGTGTCTTTTAATGAAAAACTCAAGCTAAGCCCTTATTAGCTGATGCGACTACGTATTCTCGTTCTACCACGTGTTCCACGTTGTGTGAATAGCAACGAAGAAAAAAAGAAAAAGAGGAAACAC
>NC_081441.1:3852807-3853309 GCF_007210705.1 Tigriopus californicus | reverse complement strand
TTTTCGCTTCTCCGATCTTTTTTCATAAGTTGCATTTTGTATCATTTTGGCTTAAAAGGTTGGGTTTTACATTGTTTTTACCAGTTTTGATTAAAAAAAAAGAAAAACCGAGTGAAAACAAAAATCATTGTCCATTTCATCATTTCAATAGATTTTTGTTTCTAAACGACTGATCTGGTTGTTTTGCAACCCGTTCATTTAACCATTCAAGGTTGCGTCTCTTACATCTTTTTTGCTAACTATCTAGTATTGTAAAAGGCAATTTTATGATGTGAAAACAGTATCCAAGTTCTGGAATGGCCTGTAATGAATCAATCCAGACTTGAATCTCATTGAAAATCTGTGCCAAAATTTGTCGGGACCCACAAGACAAAGAAGGGAACCACAATCCTAGAGCAATAGGAACAGGTTTCAATGAATCAGTGGCACAAAATGCATCCAACTGTTTGTTTACAGCTTCTTTGCCAACTACAAAGGACATTCGTTATTTTTGCTCAATGCC
>NC_081441.1:3850262-3852771 GCF_007210705.1 Tigriopus californicus | reverse complement strand
GGGATGGTGAGATTGAAAAAAAAAAAATGCAATGAAAGTCCCTTATTTTGGTTTTGGTTCGTCGATGAAAGTAGTTGGTAGTATGGAATGAGCGCCCTCAATCCACATCTGTTCCAATATTCGACGTCAAGGGCATGTCTTATTTTAACAGCGGATTGGGATGGGGGGTGGGGTGGGGTGAGGGGGTTCAAGTAAAGGTATCAAGACGGTGATCCCCATTCCAATCTCCTTGGAACGCCAACTTTCTTCTTGAGGTCCCCCTTTACTCATGTACTCAATAGCAAAGAAAGAGAGAGGGGTGGTTGCCGACNAAAATCATTCAAACTTTTGAGGAGAGGGATTTTCATCATAAAAGAGTATGTGTAATGTTTTATTGAGGAGCATCAATGGATTTAGCCAGCTCGATTCGCATCAAATAACAACGATTTTATGGGAGCGTTTCTCAATCTATTTTCATAGGTTTGTTGGTGGAAAGCCCACTCACTCGGAGCCTCAGTCCTGTAAGCAAGTACGTTAACCTTCCTTCCTCTGACGTTGCAACGTTGGTTAGGAAATGGATGTCCATTGTGATCCACGCATTCCACATCTCTTTGTACCGAAAACCCGACGAATTCAAGGCTTACAATGGTGACATATCTCGAGTCCGATTTCATTGAGCTCAAAGCGAGCTCGGGTTCCTCTAATTGATGACTTCATCATTCTTACCTTTGGCCATTTGAGCGATTTGAGATTTGAGCTCACTCTGATTCAAGGGGAATTTAATCAGACCATCAGACCATTGGACCACTTTTGGCAACGAATGGCCAACATCTATTGTAGTCGGACATTGCTAGTATTCAATTGTCGGAGTGATATTCATTTTTTTGACAGAACGACGACGTTTGAGATTGTGCATCATTCTGAAGGAAATTTTGCGAACAAAACTGAATGGGGATAAAAGTATTAATCTTGCTGGTTGTGAAGCATATGTGCCTTCCAAATTAGGCTGTACTTGTGGTATTCTCGTTCTTAACTCAGTGGCTAACGACCATAAATAAAGAAATCAAATCAAGCCCAGCGGAAGGATACTCTTTAAACAGTTTAGTCTTCAAGGACCCTAGAGCATAGCCATGTACTGAGGCATGGAGGTCATAATTCAGCTGGATATCGCCGCATATCCGGGGAGGCTTTGATCCAATTTCAAAACAAAATCTGGCTGAAACATCAAAGGTGTTGCTGATGATTTTTGGGGGCTGAAAAATAGATGTGTTTAGATTTTTCGTATCAACTTGTTTACCCGTTTCAACCACCATCTAGACTTTTTCTACTGGATTCTGCAAGAGAATCCGAACCGCTTCCCTTCAGTTGAAAAATTTATGACTCCTACTTACTCACTGCATGCGGAAACTTGACACTAGCTTATTTACTTCTGGCAAATGAACCCTAGGATTTCATGAGAAGTTAACAAAAGTTGTAAATGACACCGAAGTCGGTGGTCTTGAACTCGTTTCCAAACTATCACACTTCGTGGGTTCTCCGCCAACGAAAACAGCCTTGCTCAAATCATCATCATCATCATCAGTGCAACTAAACACATTAGAACCGGCTTTCATCTGCACTACTTGATTCCCAAAGCGGTCGGAATGGATCTCTTTTAGAGCGAAATGCTTTTCAAAAAGGTCAAATCCGTCGATCCGTGCTCGGAGTTCCATCCCAGATTTTAGAATTGTAAATGCACTTGCATTTTGTCCGTAAGTGGTTTGCTCACTATTCGTGTCTTTTAATGAAAAACTCAAGCTAAGCCCTTATTAGCTGATGCGACTACGTATTCTCGTTCTACCACGTGTTCCACGTTGTGTGAATAGCAACGAAGAAAAAAAGAAAAAGAGGAAACACTACCCGGATATCTCGACGAAATGATGTTCAAAAGAGCCGACTGATGTCTCCAGATGGGAGGAAGATGTCCACAAGGGCCTGTCCATGAAATGGCACAACATACCTAGTTTTAAACCTTGTTGGTTTCTTCTGAGTCATGGGGTAGCTTTCTCGGGCTGTCATCTCATAAAGGGCTTTCCAAAGTATGCATGGATACTCCGGCTGCATGTCACATATGGATCTAATTATTATCTCGCGTTCAGGAATGACCCCATTTATCACAGTGATCAAGGCAGGAAGTCGTGGTGTACTACCGAACATTACCTTGGCACAGTGGTAAAAATACCCTTTAAAGTTTTGATGGAAATTCCCAAGCACATCTTGGCATTTTTCTCTCTCAGAAAATTATGGGGAGAGAGAACGAAGACAAACATCACAGTCAACTAGCACCATTCGCCCATTGAAATTACAATAATCGAGTGATTTTGAGCGAGTTGTGTTACAAAACCCTACGAAATGAGCATGTTTGGTGATAATCAGCTAACGCACAATCAAATTGGCTCAATACCACAATGCTAATTGCTTAGACAAGAATGTAAAATGGAAAACATGTCAAAATCCAATGCATGCACAGTGCGGTTTGGTTGGGCATGTT
>NC_081441.1:3848302-3849856 GCF_007210705.1 Tigriopus californicus | reverse complement strand
TTTATAATGTTTTTAGGTATGTAAGTTTTTTATGTGGACTAGAATTCCATAAAACAATAAAATTAAAGTTGTTCCCTATGACTTCTTGAGGTAGAAAAATGCCAATTTGTGTTTGGGAATTTCTCTGGAAACTTGATAGGGCTTTTTGAACACCGTGTTGGATTTGGCTAACCATGAGAGGCGATTGCAGATTAATGTAGCTACTAGTGATGGGGATCAAATTAATAATCACGGGAGGTTGCGACCCGGGGCTACCAATTTACATTTTTAATGGCCGATGACATTACTGACGGAATCTCCGAAACCCATTAATCAGCCTTAAAAAGTAACCCTAATTTTCCTTCCGTCAAATCAGGGTTACCTTTGTGCTCAAACCTATGTGTTCACGTTGCGATAGAATATGCTTTCGCTGTCTACGTTTTCTGGCAAACTTGAGTTTGAAATTTGATTTGATCCCATCACTAGCAGGTACTGACCTACGTCTGGTGATGGGGCAAGTCCGGACTAGAGTCCGAGTTCATTTACTCGATTTTGGAGAAATTGGCTGGACTCAAGTCCGGCAAAAAGTCTGAAATCGGAGGACTCGCCCCAGAACTAACTAGGTCCTACCATCACCACACTTACTCTTCATCTTCATGGACCACAGTCTCGTCATGAACCTGGTCCTCCTATCCTAGTCCACCTCGAACCCCCAACTTACCTCAGCTTTTTCAATTGCATTGGTCATTTGTTCTCCTAAAATGTTGGCCAAACCGTTATTGATATCTAGGCTGACTTGTCCTACACCTACGCATCAATTAGTTATGCATTTAAGCACCCTGTGCTGTTTCAATTGACTGCCCCTTTAAATAATTAGCTGATTGGGAGACATCTTGGCACTGACCAAAATAACAGATTGACATACAAGACCTTGGAGTATAGCATGCAACAATCAGTTTTAGCTCTAAGTCATGACAACAGAGGTTTCGGCTAACCTTGAGACCAACATGTTGAAAGACTTTAATGACAGGGACAAAAGGCCATTCTAGACAATGATCTTTGCAATATATTGCACACAGTCGGAATAAACGGTAAGTGGCCCAAAAAGACAATCGTAAAATGGCGCAATTTGATAAAAATAAGTGAAAACATAACGTTTTTATGATTTTAGTTTTTGTTAATTCCAACCGAGTGCAAGAGTTATGGGCAATGTTAATCATTTAGACTTAAAACGTGACTTTTGACCAAAAACGACAAAAATAATGCTTATATTCAGCCTTAACTTGAACCAAATTTGCTGTAAGCACACACCTCAGGCAAGAAAGGAATAAAAATAATTATTTGCAAAGCTGGCCTTATAATGTGATGAAGAGGGCAGGAAGCTTTGGTCCGATTATATTCTCTTTTCCATGTATTGCGTGGGTAGACCAAAGTTTTTAAAAAGTTTGAAAAGTAGTAAATAGACGAATTATAACCTTTCATTTTAAAGGTACTGGGGGATTCCTTGTAGTATTCCCTATAGTATTTCCCAATGATAATGATAATAATAATAATAATAATAATAATAATAATAAT
>NC_081441.1:3828803-3847526 GCF_007210705.1 Tigriopus californicus | reverse complement strand
TATTATTATTATTATTATTATTATTATTATTATTATTATTATTATTATTATTATTATTATTATTATTATTATTATTATTATTATTATTATTACTAATATTATTATTAATCAATATAATTTTTTTGGAAGGCCGGGAGGGTGGCTTTTTGTTGACAACACCAATTTCTTTTTAGCGATTGTTTCGCGTTGTTTCAAGCATTTTGCGGATTTTACCGTGGTTTCTTTTTCCATATTTGCTGTATTAGCGACGGCCTTGGGCGTGATCATATTTAGGAGTTTCATGATCATGACAGGACTTTGCGAAAATGCACACGTCTCCTCCGTTATGTAAATCCCTGAAGGAGACCCAACAAGCTACTACGTGTATGTAGCTACTAACTCTGAGCACTCCTCGATCCTCTTTCTCATAAATTTTGTGGACCATGCTTGTGACAGATTTCGAGTCTCGACAAAGGATCACCAGTATCACGATCATCTTTATCATTCGCGTGGCGTACGAACGAGAACACAGAGCCAATATTGCAATAAATAGGAATAGGTAGCCTTGACTCCATTCCCAAGATCCCATGTACGTACGAGTACATCTTCGTTGGCATTGTACTAAAACGTAGTACATGTACAATGATAATAGCCTGCCTTGGGTTCGCATAGGTGCTATGAAAGGCTCTATTTGTTTGGCTGCTGCTGCTGTTCAAGGCCAATCGTTCAATGGGGAACACGCCTCATTGTCGAAGTTACCTTCAAGTTTGGGGATAAATCATTCTTAATAGCAACATATTTGTGATATGGTTGGACAAATTGTATGAACTGGATCATTGCACATTGTGCTCCCAAGTCTCCTACAAAATGGCTCCATTTTGCATGGCTCCATCCCCAATTGGTTCCAAAAACCACCGAGCACTTTCGAGTCTTCGTTTCTGAATCAACAAAGATGATACTGAAGAGAGAGAGAGAGAGTGAAAGAGGATTGAAAATTGAATACCTTCCAAGTCTGATTGGCCGAGTGAGCCACACTGTACTTTTATGGCATTCAAGAGTACAGTGGTGCCCGTGGATTGCAGATCAGTGCCGTCGTCTCCATTGCCGTGGGAAATGCCATCTTTCGTGGTCGAATTTGCATAAAGGGGGGGAGTGGGGGAGGGAAAATTCTTTGTGAATCAATTCAGTCATAAGGAGTTGCCTCGGGAGGGAAGGGAGGCCCGCTCTTTATTATTATTATTCCACGTTGCGTGTACAATGTGTATCCGAGCAGCTCAAAGCCTTAACTTGGGAGCCATTTCCTCCAACCGTTCTCCAGGCTCAAGAGAAGAAGAAGCCTCTTATTATTTGTTATCCTGAACCTGACCAACTCATTCTTTTAACCAGTCAAGGGTATCTACATAGGAAAAGGGGAATATAGTATGCTGTATAGAACTATATTCTCCTTTTAGAGTCAATTATTATTTCTCTTTAATTAGCAAGGTTTGGAAATAAGTATTTTGTACGAGTACGCTCATCTTTATTTCTTATTTATGCTAACTTTATTCTCGAGGAATGCTATATGTGAATACATCTTTTGTGTTTTCGAGTTACATTTCCAATGATAAAGCCTCGTCCTTCAATTATTCCAGTGTCTCAAACACAGTTTGCTCTTTTCTTCCTTGAGTTGTGAAGAATGCGGCAGACGGCCTCTATGGTTTGTGCCCATTTATTTAGTACAGACATTAAACATATTTTAATAGTCTCGACAGCTACATTACAATGCGACCACGAGAGCACAGTGGTCGGAAAGGTTTCTGAATACAACGAAGTCTTGGACAACACAATGTAGAAAGAAACGAGTTGAATAGCTATTCCCTTTAAGCATCAAACCAGTCCGTTGTTAACTGTGGAAAATGGCCTTCCTTGTTCATCGCTTTTTGTAAGATTACCTGGGCACAACAGTGGTTCTAATCTATCCCTAAGGACCCTGATCTATGAACTCGGAAGGCTTCTTGTCATCAAAGGCCCGACAGCGAAATGCCGCATGCAGCACTATGAAAGAAAGCCTCCCAAGTACATTTTACCATTCAGCAGATTTTTTTATTAATTCAAAAAATAGTCATGAATAATACTCATGGTAACATGTGGTTGGCAATTGCAATCGGCAGATATCATGTCCACTACTCGTACTCTTCTTGTCCATTCTACAAGGATGGCCATCGAGAAATTGCCACCGTGAATGCCAATACTTCACCCAGACCCAAAACGACCGAGGTGTGACCCAATCCTCCATTGGAGGTTGAAGAGGCTTGCGAGGCCGAGGAGTTCATCAGATGATCACTGTCTTCGTTGTGATCACGCTCAGATTTGGCGGCTAACGTCTCGCCTGAAAAGGAAATTGGATTTTCAAGCAGATGTGGAATCATTTTCGGGGGAAGGTAGCTTTGCGCGAGTTCAAGCTTAAATCAAGCATACAGACATGCTTTCTGTGCTAACGGCTTGTTTGACATTCATGTAAATAGATATTAGAGAGACTTACCATCCAACCAGCTCTAAGCCTGTCACATTCAATCAGCCTGCGTGTACCTAACGTCTATGTATAAATAGGATTGTGAGAAAATGATGTCGTTCAGTCCTGCAACGAGGAAGGTCATCCCATGAAATATTAATTCTTGATGTCAAGCCAGCCTCAAATGGCAACAAATGGCACCGTTTGCTTTTGACTCGATATAAGATGCCTTTCATTTGAAGATTAAACATATTTCGTCTCAAGTTGGTGGAGGGTTCAAAAGCCTCAAGGTTGTTGGCTTCTATAGGACTCATGCATACATAGAGCATAGTTATTTGGACCAAGAGAGGCCGACATAAGGTACGTCCCCTCCCCCAATAAGAGAGGTAGGTAGCTGCTTCATACACATATACCTCCACTAAAAAAAGGGTTCCAGGAGGAACCTCACGGGGACCAGAAATGGAGCCAAAAGCCATTCTTACCACCTGCTCGAAGAAGTTAAGACGCCATCTTCCTATTTCATGTCGTATACAGGTATACTGTATACTGTATAAGTGGATTGCAATGTACCAATCTAATCATGCCGGCTCATTTTAGGTCAGAAACCTCGATCCCATTCCAAGCCATGATGAATTGTTAACGGCTATGAACAACTTTTTTGTGCATTTCAGATCGTGTAAGTGGGCATCCAAAAATGGCGCCAATGTTGCCTAGTGCTCAGTGAAAGAGAATGCTAAATTCCACTTTCAATTTGTAACAAATCCATCAGAGAATCACCGTGGAGATCAGCTCCCATTTTTGCACGATCATGGCATACTTTTTTCCCTTTTTCACGACAATCCTGGAACTTGATAGATAAAGATACTGCCAAATGTTTCTTATTGCGTGGGATTGTGGAACCATTTTTGCGGATATTAGATATCACTTTGAAAGTTGACAGACCCTCGCCCTGGAAATTTGATAAGGTGTCATTGGTTGATTCAGGCTCGAGTTTGGGGAAAAAAACTTAAATTCTGCCATGGTCAACCGAGTTGTCACACACACGATTTTATTTTTTTCAAGCCCCCTTTCCGAAGTCTATCCGATTTTAAGAACATTTGTACGATCGACCTTCAAATGAGCCATCCTCGGAATTCTTAAATACTCATCAACAAACTAATCGAGGTGGATGGGTCTCCACATTTGAATTTGGATTGTAGCTTGGAGTCGGCAAGATTGCTTATTTCATTTTGACCTCGCGTAAATTCTGCAGAATGAATTTGACGACCGACTTCGGAAAGAACTATGTGGAAAGTCGAACTGGAACAGCTTTGGTGTCTGACTTGAGAAGGAAATCAACCTGAGTATCCCGTCCATAACGAAGCCATGTCATGACTAAGACAAAAAGAAAACCTGACCGAGTCTCGGACAACGGCCATTGGTTTCTGGGAATGATCTTTCGAGCTGTCAGTGTATTTCGAGTTCAGCTCCTTCCTTGAAAACGCCTTTTTGAAGCACGACTCGCCGTCATCCGTTTGATAAGCGACTCAAGCTGCTTGGGTTCAAATTGCTTGCGGCATTTACGCATCGTGAATGCTTTATCAGGAGGCCCAAAGCAAGAGATTCCAAATGGGAGAGGAAGAGAGTAGTGGGCCATTGTATTGGAGATCACTCGAATAGGAGGTCGATTTTCTTCCCATTACCCAAAACTAGTTGGGTCTGAAGTGAACGTCTTGATATCTGTCATTTAGATGGATGTGTTAGATGTTCGAACAAAGCAGTCACATTTTCGACCCACGTAGAATGAGATGCCAGAGCTCAGATTGAGGCGTATTGAGTATGGACGGATGGCCTGTTTCAAAAGTTATGGCTGTGTGGAAAATAGGGCCATGTTTTTTTTTAATGCATGGTTTACGTATTTCATCTGGTGCGTTGATATATGTACTACAAAAAATACCTCGATCATACATCAATGGTCTTGTTTTTTGAGCCAATGCAATGCCACCTTAAGATGCTTACGTCATTGAGAGTGTAGTTTGATAGATTAATTTACAACCACTTCAAGGTTATCATAGTTAGGATGGCCTTGTTCGGATCTCTCTCGAAGGTTTTCCGATTTTTAAGATACAATTTTCACACATCAGAGGCCCTGAACTCATTTGCAAGTCTGGTTTTAAAACACCTTAATGAAATTTGACGATCCATTGCAATTGGAGGGGGATCATTTGACACAGCCCTCCATGAAATCAGCAAATTTGAGGCCTAGACGATAGACGAGCTAATTCGATTGCAATTTTCAAAGCATTACATTCGTTTCTGTTCGTTTAAATCCTGGTCTAGGAGGCCATTGTGAGAAGCCAAGGCCCTTAAAACTGGCTAGACCCATATTTTCAAGTGAAATAAACACATCCAAACCCCTCCAGGGGACGGATGTGGTGTGCACTTAATGTGGCCTTTTCTCACTGGGATAAGTACCCAAGCCAATATTTGTGGGCTCATATAACAGTAATACTACTACTACACCATGGATCGTCGCCCTCTTGGTAGTGGTAGCTTTTCGCCTCCTTGTCCCAACAGGGTTTGGTTCAGACAAGCTCATTTCCAATTCTGATTTATCGACTGGATATACGGAGTTTTAGGCATTTTAGCAGCCTCGTCTCTCTCTTAGTGGGTGAAATGTGGAGGCCCTGGAACAATGTGTGTGGTTCCTCCTCGTTTCTCTGCCATGGAAAAATCTTGTTGTCTCGGGAGGCATTGGTCTGTTCAAGTAGTTGTAAACTGCTGTGTCAAGGTTTGGACTCGCCAACTTGAGGGAGAAGTAGAAATAGTTTCGTTAAGAGCGATGTATAGGGAAGGCATCGCAGAATTCGGGCTCCGCCATGGTCGTTGTGGTGAGCAGAGCTTCTCGCACTCACATATTTCATTCTCTGAAACTTTTGTGTTCTCCATGCGAGAAGAAAAACGAAGGCCCTTTTTTTCGCTCCTTCATAAAGTTTGAATGAGTGGCTGGATCGAGCAGTTGATTTCGTTGCTCGATGCGATTGTCGACAATAGGTTGGTTGACACATGGGGGAAATACAAAATGGCAACAATATAGAATATACAATTTAAACATTTCAATATTTCTAAGACACACATTTAGAGGAGCACATCGGATCATAGGATGGGTGTCTTTTGCAAAAACCGTGGTGATGTGCGGGATGTTTTTCTCTTAGTCATGTCTTTCAACGTTGTGCATGATTGCACTCTCGTTGGAAAATTCAAATCATAAATGAGATCCTAGTGGCGGATCCTTCTACGTTACTAAGCCTCAAATTCGTGTTCCAACTTGCTAGTAATGCTCTCTCTATCTTTCTCTAGAAGGTACTTGTGACGGTAGGCCTTCAAAAGCGTACGTACACTCTACAGCAAATAGCTTCAAAATTGATGAATGAGTGCAATCATGGCTTTAGCTTCAACCCTTTTTTTAACTGGAATAAGAAATTCGACTCACTCTATCGCAATAAGAAATGAAAAAAAGCGTTTCAAATTTCTAGTGAGCTGACACACAGTCTCCAAAAAAAGACTATTTCAAAAGGACCACAGCGTTTCCAGACGTTTTATATTGGCCTTAAATTCTTCCCGATGATTCAAGGATGCGAATGGACTCGTTTCTCCTTCCTTCCATATGCTCTGTATGCTCAATTGCAAATTCTCTTGGCCTTGAAATCCGTCTATTCAGCGAATATTCGGCGAATAATCGACGGGTCAGTATCAAAGGTTCCGATGGAAAGAAAAGGGAAGTTTGGAGGACTTGTTGGTTCAGTTTGCCTTTTGGATGTGCTTGATTTTGCCTCATACCAGATGAAGTAACGGATCTCTTAATCATCAATGCATGACTCAGCTTTCCAGGTTGTGACCAAATATTGAGGCTGAAGTTTATTCTTGGAAGTTTGTCTCTCTCTCTCACACACACAAACTCTGGTACAAATTCCTTCTCAGAAAGTTGTTTTGTATCTCGCATCCCAGTTCCTCAAAGTCCAATGATACAGCTGTAGGCTGATAAACCGATTCGTGTTCATTGAATAACTCGCGAAACTACGAAACTAAATGTACAATACTGCAGTATGTACTAGGGCCTGAGATGAATGCCCAACTCACCTTTAACAATGTGGAGATCCACGTGAGTCTCCGGAAGCTGATACACATCTGACGATGGCTGACAAGTGTAACGCCCACTCTGATCAGCCTGAACATGTTGTAAGGTGATTATGGAATGGTAATCTCTGCCTCCGCGGCTAAAGCTCGGTCCTCCTTGATTGGTTTTGGGTACCACTGATTTAGAGGGTGACGACGACGACGATGTCGACGAGGAGCTCGAGCTGTTGAGGCTCTTCGTGGGATCCTGGTCACTTTTGGGAACGGTTTTCAGCGGATGAATGATGGTTTGAGAATTTGGAGAGAGTCGCTGGTTGTCATGGTACCTAGCGGAATAGAAGAACACATCCTCGTTTTGTTAAATTCGAACTTTGCCTGAGGATACATATATACCATATATATAAATACAAAAGAAAACAATGCATTCTCGTGTTCGTTAAGCATGGCATTTTTGTTGACTTTGGCATTCCGAAAAGCGAACTCGAATTTGTGGCATGTCAATGGTTGAAAGTGACAGCTGGATCCCAATCCCCCCACAAACTTCTGACCCATTTCAGGGCCCTTAATTTCACCCCAGAGAAGCTTGTACTTCACTCAATGTGTATGTTGTACTACTGAATGTCAGTCGTTGGTCCCATATATTAGCTTCTGGGTGGCCTTTGAAAGGCTTATTTTTCTCTTCGTACGGCCCAGTTGCTTGGCCTCGAGGGCATTCTTGAAGATTTCACGAGCCATGACTTGATTAATCTGACTTGAAGTTTTGTCAAGAAGGACAAGGAAGAGGAAGAAGACGACGACGAAGAGGCAAGGAGAAGAGAGGAGAAAAAGATGCCATGAATTTAAATTTAGGGCAGACGTTTCAACTTGAATGAACACAAAGTGCTTTAGGCAATCCGGACATCTAAAGTATTACATGACATCTTTTAGTTATTTGTGGCCCCTGTTTAGGTAATTTTCGTACTCCAACCCAATGGAGCTTCAACGCTTGTTTCATATCGTAAAAAAAGGAATGGCATGTTCATGATATTGGAGGGATTCGGTCATTATTATCACTATTATCATTATTGGTTTGTTTGTTTTTTCACGGGCTTTTCTAACCGCTTCAGGGATTGTAATCCCTAGTGCTATCAAAATGAAAGGTTACATTTCATCTATTTTGTAACTTTTAATGTTTGTATGATATTTGGTTTACCAACGAATTTTGATCAATAGTCAGCGGGTCAACTATCATGAGGCCGAATAGGCAGGGCACTCAATCGCCAGACCACCACGAATTCCTTCGAAAAACCGGTAAACTCGGTAAAACATTCCATCCTAAATTGACGTGGCCGTGGGAATCTCCTTTGGCACAGATTTTGCTTTCCGTTGTCTACTCTAAGAGATGAATGTGTTTCATCTGCAAGTATTGGATATTAAACGTTGTTTTCTAGGAATGAAAAAAAAAACTGAGGATGAAGTGTTTCACCAGTAAAATATTTCTGGTTCCGATGCAAGTCTTTATGAAAGGGCAAAGCATATTTTTAACAGCAATCGAATAAGAATAAGCACAAGTTTTGCCAAAAGGTCTGGAAACTATCTGAAACAGAGGCAAGGTGACCACGTCATTTATTTACAATTGTCGTCATACGTATTTGTGCAAAACGTGTTTTGTTATTGAGCCAAGAGAGTGCCAAACCTAAACGTAGCATCGTCTTAGGCTTTATTCTTTAACACCCTCTACCCCAAGTGCTTTTATTTTCTGTTTAGTTAACGATAAGAGTTGAAATCTTGGACACAGAAAAAGCATTTGCAGGACAAATCTGATTTTCCCCGTTTCTTGCACTGCACTTCTAAGCTGCATCGATCAGCTCAATGAAAAATTTCTTCCAACCAACAAAAGCTAATATTGCGATCCAGACCGTAAGAAAAGATGACAACTGGTGTCCAATGTTCCGTTCCTGTCGTCACTAAAAAACCTCTTAAGCCGTGAAAGTCACACACGCTTTACGATTGATTTATTACACTCAAAAGTGTACCTTGTAATCCTCCCCAAACTGGGACTGTCTACGGTCGCTAGAGTTGGCTGGAAGGTGGGAATAATGAAGCATGACTAAAGTTGGCTCCATTTGGGACCCAAGGGCAATGACGTGGAACATCCGCCAACCTTCGGTTTCACCAACGAAGAGAATCAAATTATGAAATGCATTTCCGTCCCCCCCCTTTCCCCTGATCCTTTTCTCTTCTTCTTCTTCTTGGTGATGGTGGTCTGGGTGGGACCCATTCGTAATCCAAGAGTAGTTTCCACATTGTGGATCCACGGGCCCCAGTGGCATAAATCACAGGGTGACCAAAGACAAAAGAACGAGTTTTTCCTACCTACTGTGGGCATAGTAAACATATCTTCCCGTCCTGCTTCGAACGGTTCACCCTGATGTATTTGACTGTGTGATTCTTCAACAGTGGATCTCTTTCCATTCTACCCGTCCAGACTTGAGGCGCGAGCTTGAATGGGGCCAATGCGGGGCAAATGATGCACTTTTGACATCGAAATCTGTCAGAGCGATGCCCAAAATTCTGACAGATTAAGTGCAACATTCTCCACATTGTGTAACGGTTCGCCTCGCTTTTTCCTCTCAGCTAAACACTTATACAATCCCCGGCCCATTCATTCCCAAGGACTAACTCAATTATGTCTTGTCACTCGTCTCATAAAGATATCAATAGAAGAAGCACAAGCAGTGTTGGTCATGCAATTTGTTGTCAACGCATCTACAGTGTGGGCTCAAATCAAAGACCACAAACTAGGATCCAAGCCACCTAGTTTAAGGAGAGACAACCTTAGCGAAATGGAACTTTCCTGTACTTACCAGTTGACAAATCGAGGTCGATGGAGCGTGTTCCGTATGGCACAAGTTAGCCGAACTTGACTTCCGGTTTGAGCGTGGATATCTCCAATGTCACTTTCAATCTCCACTATTGGAACTGGAACAG
This sequence comes from Tigriopus californicus, assembly GCF_007210705.1. Classification (NCBI taxonomy): domain Eukaryota; kingdom Metazoa; phylum Arthropoda; class Copepoda; order Harpacticoida; family Harpacticidae; genus Tigriopus; species Tigriopus californicus. The sequence goes on along the minus strand of NC_081441.1, from coordinate 3,837,970 downwards.
AGTCAACCTCAAGAGTGAAGATTTCAAAAGTGCTACAATTTGGGTATTTATGGCATTATTGGAAGTTTTACACCTGGAAAAGGAGTCTCCAGAGGCTTGCTACCGTTGGCCAGGATCGGATTTAGATTGAATCCTGTGATTGGCAGATGAGAGTAGGCACAAAGCTCCTCGACTCGTTGTTGGGCCCTCTAAATGTACAGCAGATCAACCTTAACCTTTGACAAGACCGTCTATGTAAGAGGCTTGACATTCGCTTCCCAAGGATCAATTCAATTCCAATGTCTTCATCTAATATTGGAACAATAAAGAAGGTTGACAGGAACTTCGAGCATTCCGAGCGTTTCTTGGCACGCCCGCTGACGATAACTTTGCATGGGAGCCAGAGATTGTCTGGAATGCACGGGCTAATACTTTGAGCGTCTTTTTATCTAATTCCGACTGACAGCAACCATGTGGTAAATAACGTGGAACATGGAAAATGAACAACCCTTTTTCGATGGTAGAATTGGCGAAATTCGATAACTGGAATGCTCATTTCTTTCAGGACAAAGAAAAGGTCATATCTACTCAAATGGTGTCTCAAGAGCATTGTGCAGCCCTGGTTTTGATGTATTCTACGTATTGTGTTCGGTGCCATAGGGAACCAGGCACGGTTCAAATATCATAATTGGTTTCTGATTCACTAAATGATTTCCATTGAAATGGAGTTTTTGCAACCTCACTCAGACCTTTTCCAATTGGGACACTCAAAGTGCCTCAATTACGCGATTGTCTAGCACTTAGCCTCATGAGTGGTACTTAAATTGATTTCGGACTAAAAAGAAGTCCAAAAATGAAAAAAAGATAGGAAGACTTCTTTGACCTTGACAACAAGTCAAATATCCAACTTTCCTGTGAGTGGATCGGAGGCCACCAAATACTGTCCTTTTCGACAAGAGAGACCGAGATCCTTCTGGATATTTGCGGGAAGCCAATCGAATTTGAATAAGATATGGCGGGGGTACGTACTACAAGAATGTACTTCGAAGTGCAATTTTCTGCTTCATTCTGAAGTCAAGGCATTGGCAGCTCATTTTCCTATGCTATTCCAGGCCTTTTGAGGACGTCTTGCTCGTTGACTAAGGAACGATTTCTAGACTGTTCCATACTCATTACCGTTATGGCTTTGATAAGTACCTTACTATCCTTCAAAGAATCCTGTGATCCAAGATTATCCAATCCAAGACCTTCTCAATATGTCTTAGTTGCCCAAATGCTTTAAGATCCTCCCGGAAGAAAGGAACAGATCAAAAAAGCTAATCCACGATGATCCATAAATCACACTGCTCAAATGACCTTGAAGGAAAATTGCATGTCCTTGCGGCCTTTGTAATTCGAAATAGTGCTTCATATGGCTTTTCGTCAACTTGAATTCGGCAGTACCACGTAGAAATACAAGCTTACAGCCTTCGATGGCCTTGGCCATTTTTTCTGCCAAGGTCCCAACCAATAATCGATTGGAATCTTAATCATGGGGGAATCCATTCCAAACACACCCTGTCAGATTAATGTTAGTAATCGTTACTGGAACTTTTTTTTCGCAAATGCGAGCAAAATGCAATGCCAGCCTACAACACGAAGGGACGACATTTGGTCCCGTTTCAGTTTCGTACTTACCTACAACGTCCAATTTGATGTAATGGCTCATTTTGGACTTTGTGCTAATCTGACACTCGTACACTCCAGCATCGGAAAGTCGAACTGGTCTGTAATAAAGAGGGAAAAGGCACTCGATTAATCATTTTTTCAGTGGCTAAAGCCATGGCAAAAGCCATGGCAAAAGCCAATCCGCGGAATCCCCCAAGGGACCATATATATTGTGAGCCTTGCCAAGAATCAAGCCAACCAGTACGTAGAGATCATGTGATGAACATTCATTCATTTCCTCTCAGTTCGACACATGTTGAGAAATTGGCGGACAAACTCTACCGAGCTTGTTACTTCTGGTCACAATATCGGTCCTTTAGTTGGTGCTTTGCTTTCTGAACGCAATATACATGTGTGCACCTATATTCTATAAGAAAAATGTGACGACTTAGAAATAACCAAGCTCTATCAAAAGATCAAAGACCAGATGAAAAGGCTTCTAAAGTCAACGCACTTTTGCTGCATGTGTGTTTGATGAAGGTTCTAGTTTCCAAACTAAACAGAAACTCCCATTAAAAAGGCTATACCGCTGAAAGCAAATAAAAAAGCTTTTGCATAAACTTTACATTCAATTGTTTCTCTAAATGTTTATGCTAAAAAAATGCTTAGATAAGGGCAACCTTTTATTGTCTTGAAATTGACTTTGAAAAGCGACGATCCAATGAACGGTCTTACACAATGTTAATGAAATTTATCTGAAACAAGATACATTTTTGTTTACGCTTTGGAGGAAATTGTTGCTCTATGATTCAAGAACATCACCGAGCTTCAACTAAAAACAAATAGTTTCACCCATCCACCCCCCCCTCCCTCCCCCCAGTGACTTTGTGGTTTGATGTTCGGTCGAGCAAAAAAGTTGTCACCAAACGACAGTACGAAAGAACTTTCCAAAGGCTTTGGCCTTGAGCATCTTGATATGGAACACGCTCGATGGAGACCTTAGGCCTTTCGGGGGTAGTGCCAAATCTTATCGCGAGCAAATTTGCCTTTATGGCAAAATCAAGAGCGCTGATGACATCACACGGAAATTGGTGGGAGGAGTACTACTCGCCCTCATTTCCCCTCATTTTCGAGCCTTTGATAAATTTCCCAATATCAAGAAGCCGTATGTTCATTGAAAAACGAAGCTCGCGTACTCCATAACGCCAAATTTATCAGAGTTAAAAATATCGCTTTGACGAATTCGGTTATGTTTTTTGATGGGATCAGTTTCAAGTGTACTCGCAGTTTATGTTTTGACCATACACCATGCTTCAAAAGCACTTCAAAGTCTAGATAGACAGACTGGGATTCTTCGTAACATCTCTGCTACTGACGCTCTTTCTATAATTCCTAGTTTGTGTGCTGATTCTGATTTCTATTTTTACCTAACGCCTAACTCAAATCATCAATACCAAGAGTAACCACACCCATTCATCTATCTCTTGAGATTTTAGGGAGCTTCAGCAATGAACGGTAAATCAAAATTTGTAATGACTAATATTTCATCTTTGGAAAGAACGAACATATTTAACTGAGGTAGGTAGAATGGGTCAAACCACTGACTTCTAGAGATGTGGATTGCGAACGGAAGGGAAAATTTCTTTTCTCATAAACAAAGATCTTGTAAATTAGATGGATGAACTTGGCCAAATTTGCTACCAAAGTCGTGCTGAGAGTACTCAGAGGATGTGATCCAAGTTGTGAAATTATTACTACAAAAAAATAAGTTTCGGCTTCCTCGTGGTCAGCATTTGACACTTGGAAACGACCCACTCTACCAATAGATGAACCAAATACATTTTTCTTTAATTGAGGAGCTCTTAAATACTGTATTTTGAAAAGTGGCCAACAGTTGCTCTGGCCAAGAGTCAGCCGATTTGGCGGGCAGCCCGTTCAAAGTTCGTAATCCTAGAAGTTCGTGGTCAAACCATGGAAGACAAATGGAAGAATGGTAAAAATAAGTTTGTTGTGCCTTTTCTCTGCATGCTTATGAGTAGAGATCGGAAAAATAGTTTGTGATTGTTGCCAAAGTAGTTGTTTTTAACTTAAGAAAATCTGCCAAAAGAAGTTCCAAAAACGTAAAACTAAATTGTAAAAAGGCAATAAATACTTTCAATTTGTTTGAATATTCAAGCACTAATGTGCTAATTAAGGTAAAAATTGCTTGATTAATATTTTTCTCGATCTTCTTGGTCTTTGGGCTCAGTGCACTCCCAGTTGTTTGCCCACGGTCTGGTCTGTTGTACAGGGATTCGCTGTTCTTGGATGAAGTTCCCCTCTTACCAATCAAGGGTTTGAGGTTAGACACCGAAAGGCTCACCCATTTCCCTGGGCCTCTTGCCGGTCTTCAGCAGGCACTTAGTTTTGGTTCTGACATCAAGACTGCTCTTCCTTGCAATTTAGAACATCGTTTTGGTTGCAAACGATGGGAGGTTTACCACTTGCCTTAAGGTTAAAATTAGATTATGGCAGTATGACACTACTCTAAGTGCATGACTCTACTGCATGTGCTCAGCACTTCCCCTTAACAAAAGCTTGGTGTTTAAGGTCAAACAAATCTTTGAGCAGGGACAAGCATTACCCTGATTTTTTTTACACCCACCCTGTATTTCTACTAAATTTCCCCTAAAAAAGACCAAAACCCTTAAATTTCCCCGAAAATCCTCTGTTATAGGTAATTTTTTTAGCTAAAATTTATTAAATACTTTATTTTGACCCAAAAATGACCAATATAGTTGTAAACGCGATTTAACCTCAAAAAAATATGTTTCCGACCCCTACTTATGAGCAACCATGCCACAGTGCTAATCCAGGGGATTGTTGTCTGCGCTCTTTACCGTCAGAAATTGGACCAATTGAGCCTCTCAACTGTCGTCCATGCGTTCTAAAAATTGGTCTGCACCTTCATTGATTGATGGATCAATATTGATACAGTTTCAATATTATGCGAAGAGTTAAAAGGAAACGCTTGCGCACGCCAGTGTTGGTCTCGTTTAACAAGACTTGCATGATGTAACTTAACCACAAGCTCTAAGTACGCAGTCTTGTTGAACGTTACATGCCAAAGTGACTTTTCAAATGGTGAAATATCTTTTGAAATTGATTAGTTATACATTCATAATTAGGAGTCTTAGGATAATATGAAATCATAGAAAAAAAAATTGGCGAATTTCACACAGCCATTAGAAAGGTTCATTGTACCAGAATCCTTATTTATATACTAGTCAGAAAAGACCCCAAAGTGATTATCAAAGCCTTCTGTTTTCTAAAAAGAGATGGTCCAAGTAGCGTCTTCAATCACATGGACGATATCTTTCGAGGCATTTGACGACACGCTCAACACAAAAGATGTCCAAATCATCCTTTGAAAATACCATAAAAATGTACACAAGGAATGAATCAACATTGTGCCACTCTCGATCCTTGGCGAGTCCCTTTTTGCCTAATCTGAGCCAAGGGGGATATGGTGAGAAAGAGAAAGAGTGCACGCACGCCGGAAGAATGGCGTTAATCATTGAATAATAAATCCACGTCAACTTCCACGGATGATCCCATTCAAAGCACGAAGCCTTCATTAAGAGGCTTATCTTAACAACATCATTTATTACCACTTATTTTTGCCGAGAGGGAGGCACGAAATTGCATTTCTTTCTGGTTCAAGCCAAGTCCATCAGAGGGAATTTTTTATGAACACCTAATTGTTGGGTAAGGCACAATGAACAATGACAAATATACTACTTTGAAACTCGGATGTATTGCTTAATGTCTCATGGTCCATTATGCGGCACGAAATGGATTGATTAAAGGCTTGGGCAATTTTACGGAACCTTATGTCGAGGTGCGACAATGGGTCGGTCGGTCCAGTAAACTATTAAATTTCTGGAGAAAGAAGAAAGAAATACCGGAGGAGAAAATGAGTTCCTTCAAACAACAAAGAGACAATGAATTTCATTGAGCAAGGACAATGTAGCCTTTTGAGGCGAAGTAATACGTTTGCGGTGGTAGAAGAATACTCGCTCAATCAGAGTTCTCTGGGCATTTTGGTTTTTTTTTTTTTTTATCAAAACTGGCTTCATTTTGATGACCGCTGGCGTCTGATATGAATCTCCAAAATGGATTTGTGCCCACACGTAACGAGAGAAAACCAACCAACCATCAGGTGAGCTTCGGTGGAAAAAGTGGAACAATCCTTTGACCCCATTTAGTGAAAAAGCCAAATTTGGCTTAAAGCATGGAATGGGAACAGTCTTATGTTTCTCCACTGGTCGTTGATCTAAGAAGTTTTGGAAAGACAGCTATTTTACAACGTCTTTGTCTTTGGTTGGTTGTTGAGCTACTCTTTGGTAAGAAATTAGCCATGCTGTCATTCATCTGCCTCCAATGTCAAATTCATTCATTCCAGTCATTTCTAGACACCCTGTAAAGCGACTTCATCGACTCTCGAAAGCTTATCTTCTTCATGTTCCTTAGGTGTTCTAGTCAATTGACAACTAGAAGCTCTACGTAGATGGGGTTCCATCCTCCTGAGAGAGCTGAAGAGGTTTCCGACCATTCCAGGAAAAGGTTTATTGGGTCATATCCTGATCCAGACGAGCCTCGTATTATCCACACAAAGGAACGGAGGAATATTCGCCCTTATGGAAATGGTGAACTACTTATTAGGCATGACAGTACTACCTACGTGAGCCTAAATGAGATGAGATCCACGGGCACTGCCAATTGAACTACTAGATTGTGCACATGAAAGGCTGCCTCTATGAAACTCGTTGGTCTGTTGGTCCTTTGGTCCAAGTTCTTCCTGCTTTGGGAGAGATATGACATAATGGTATTGGCAGGGTCGGAATGTGGAACATGGCCACCTTCCTGCTTGAAAACGATGCCAAACTCTCGCATTAGGTTGGTGGTGGATGGGCAGCCTGTTCGGAAAGTTCGCTCAATCCCGAACAAGTAGAAAATAAATGGATGGACCTGTTTTTTTGTCGGACGAGTCCGGAAGGGTGGGGCCCAAATCGGAGGGATTATTTGACCTTGCTCGCCTTTGGGATGACTGTTTGACCTGGCGAAATGAGCCGGAGAAAGGGAAAAGATTCATCGCCTCGAGCAGCCTCAGTGGGAGTGTAATGACACCCATTGATTTTAAGTAGTCCACCCGACCACAGTGTCTCATAGATGTCTAGAACCTTTGGTAGTAGTACTTCGTCGTCGGACAGTCACTTGGGTCTAGATATCCATGGAGAGGTAGAAGCCTCCTGGAGGCCCCTAAGAGTGGTTGTGGACAAATTCGTCACAATTGCCCCTTTCAATTTTCTAAATTGGAACTCAACAGCCTTTCTAGAGGAGTAGAGGGGGTCCCAAGAGACCGAAATTCCCTCATTGTCATCGTGAAGATCCTCCTACGACGTACAATTCTTCTTCCTCTTCCTCGTCAGACGAGGTTTTTCTTGGTGACCTGGCTGGCACCTCACCATTACCGACGACTACGTACATAGCGAGAGCACCTAGTAAAAGCGGATTCTTTGAGACTTCTTTCTCCAATTGGAAGTGGATAAAGGTGAGCAATTCATTTTAGTGGTGGCTGCGCTACCCTTCACCTTAGTCAATTTCATCGGATTTTCCACGAATCGACATTCCTATTCAGACGAAGGCAATAAATCCAATCCCAAGGGCAATACAAAAGTCACCCAAACCTTCCAGATCCATTGGCAAACTAGTTCATTGCACAATATCGAATCTCCTTGATCCGGGAGGACGATTTCATCCTCTTGACGCTTAAACCTCACAGACGACAGCGACGACGACGACCCTCCTGTTACATACATGCATATTGGGTACATATGTATGTACGCGTAGGTTGGGAGTGTACATCTACCTAGGTAGTCATGCTTTGGCCGCAGAGCCGCCATTGATCAATGTGAGGTTGGGGTTAATGAGAAGTGAGCTCAATTCCAACAGTCTTCCCCAACACAGGGCGACTGGCAGTGAAGTGGAATAATGGCAATTTCCCTGGAAAGAGGCCTAGTTGCTTGGCAGGAAAGTGTTGTGCTCTACCATCCGTGGTTGTCTTTGGGGTTAGACAATCTCTCTCGTGTGCAACTTAAGACTTGTGATTCTTAGGTTCGCCAAGTTTAGACCCTTGAGAGCCCTAGTGCAGTTACACATCGTCCTGTGCCTTGTCCCCCGGCCTTCAATCCCTCACCGACAAGCCGACCCAGATCACTTTGGCTCGCTATTTCTCCACTCTCGCTCCTGGGCGGGGGCCTCAGGGGGACCCAACGACGAAAGATGGCCAATCCGCGGTTGGAAAATTGTTCTAGAGAGACCCTCCTTTTAATTGTTCTGGATGGCGGTGGAATTTAATTGGATGACTGCAGCACTTGTGTTGAGCCATTTTCAGTTTGAAAACTCTCTCTCTCTCTTGGTTTCACGATTTTCAAGCACTGTCAAGCAAGTGACGCACTGGACGAGCGTCTCTCTTGGTAACCCCAGATAACCCCAGATATGCTGATTGGACCCTTTTGTGCATTTGTACGTAAATCCCCCATACCTCTGAGCCCTTCCCTTCGGTGTCGTTTCTTGCCAAGGTCTAATTCGGATAAAAAAAAGGATCGTGCTGCGAAGGGAGCCATGAGCCTGGCTGGAAAGTTGTTCCCAATGGTTCACCTCAACCTTCCTCCTGGAACGATATTTCATGTCTCGTGTTTTTAAGCTTCTTTTGATTAACCAAACGCTAATGTGAAACGACCTCGGAGGCTCCTCCAACTTTGATCACAACTCTTTCTTCAACAGCAACCAAAAGGATTTTCTATTTCACTCGCTTGACATGGATCCCTTGGCTAGCTTGCATTGGTGTTTTGCTTGTTGCTTCTGTTTCATTAAAGACGACTTTTTCTTGCTCACTGTGGCGGACAAAGTTTCGTGGAAATTGGTCCTGAAAGGATTTGGGTGTAGAGTGCGCACAACGGTACTACGTAGTGGCTTTACTTTGAACAGATGGAGGGAGGCGCAGTTGATAGGATGCTTAGTGACTTGGCAGTTGGCACTCACATTGGGGAAAGACAAAGATAGCTGCGAGATAGAATGTGATTCGGAAGAGAAGATCTTCGAGCTTATCACGGCCTTGTTTCTCCCCCTTGGCCAAGGACTTTGACTCTGTAGCATAAGGCCTTGTGTTTCGTGGATCTCGAAGAGCGATCGCATTAGGACAGAAAGGAAGATGAGGATTTCCCGGCATTGGGATTATTTACAGTGAAAAGAAAAGTAATGGCTCCATCGAGTCGCTAAATCATGTTCCAATTCAGCTAAACAATGCGAGACTACGCGTAATTCCGACGAGTCGGACCCTAAATATTGGGGTCAAAGCCAGTGGGCCCTTGGTTAATAAAAGAGAGCAGAGAGTAAAGAGCAAAGAGTAGTGGGAATCTTATTAACAATCTCGTCGCGTCGGAGAAAGAAGCCCCAAATTGAAAGCATAATCCACAGAGGGATCATCCAAATGGAAC
>NC_081441.1:3792767-3828772 GCF_007210705.1 Tigriopus californicus | reverse complement strand
GAAGCCCCAAATTGAAAGCATAATCCACAGAGGGATCATCCAAATGGAACGACCCGCACGGTAAATAGCTTTTCATTACTGGCATTACGTAGGTACTGTATGTACGTACGTATGTACTCCGCACATTCTGAGGCACCCAATAGATTGTGGTTACATTAAGTCAGGACAAGAGCCTTGTTAATGCACATTTTCGAGTGAAGAGTTGCAGTGCCGGCATTGCAACTGGAGAAAAAGGCTCTTGTCAAGGACCACCAGGGTTTTTTTTATTTCACTCCTATCACGCATAGATTGCATTTCGCGGCCCTCATGGTCCCAAGGAATTAAGGGGGTTTATTTAATCTTCGTTCCCAGCCCAAACGCGCACGACTTTTCCTAGTCAGACAAATTAAGCCTTTGTTCCCCAAGTATGTAGTACTAGTGTGTTTCTATGGCGTGTGCACCTGCCTCCTTAAGTTAGATCACCTTACCCTGTACCACGTTACGGCCATATCTACACGTGTATGCGGCGACCAGCAGAGTAACATAGTGGGCCTTAGTACGGGCGTATGTGTACGTAGAGTTGAGCTTGGTAAAGAGGGCTTCCCACAGTCAAGGCTAATCGAAATGAATGGGAACTCGTGGAACATCATTAACTTGTCTGTTGTGGCAATGGAACTCTCTATCTCAGAAGAGCCTTGCGTGTGTGCCTGCTGGACGCCATTGTCGAGATACACCATACCACAAAGTACATCCGAGTGTGCGACCGAGAACCATGCGCACATTATTGTACTACTCAGCCGAACAAATTGGTGTTTTGTTCGGCGCCCACACCCAATAACTTGAGCTCGCTCATTTCCTGTTGTCTTCACTAATTATTATTTGGATGGAGAATCGTCCATGTTAAGTTTGGCCTTCAGCCAGAGCCAAAGGACCAACCAGGCTTTTCCCTCTTCCCCAGTCTTTCCTGGCTTCATCGGGTCCCGTTTCGCGATCAATAACGTCAAATATTGACTTTAAAATTGGAGAAATCCGGAGAAAAGTTCCAAGTCGAAACCCGGCAATATGCCAGAACTTTATGCAACTAATTATGTTTGAAGAAGATCCTCCACTCCCATCCTCCACTCTTTTCTCCAGCTTGAAACAAGCTTCACCCATGAAACGACCAACCAGCTAACCAAGCAAGCAGTCTCTTAGTTAGATAGATAGCCAGGAAGTTGGTTCCTTGGGTTGGTCGTCAGTCAGTCAGTCAGTCAGTCAGTTAGTCAGTCCGACCACTTGTCTCTAGTGAGTAATGTGGTGTAAGGGCAACGATCAGGAAGGGGAAGGATGGTACAAACTATAGGGAAAGACGAGAGGAACGGATCTTTGTTCCTCGTCGCTCCTTTGTGTTAAGATTCATCAGCCTTTAGGCCTTAACCCGTGGCAAGGTCATAGAGTTTGAAGAGATGAGTTTACGCGGACAGAGTCGGGCGAATGGCCAAATGGAGGCCCATCCGGGCCTATTTGATTCAATCATCTTGGTTATGACGCCAGTGCCATGCACGGTAAGTTGGCCTTCAATGAATGTGTTCCAACCGTAGCGCCACACTACATACAATAGGTGATCAAGGGATAGATGGAAATTGTGTCGGCACTTACTTGATGTGGAGATTCCATTCGTTCTCGCTTTGATCGGGCTTAAGAATGCGAAAGCGTTCGTCTGAAATGAAAGTGACTTCGTCCACTCCGATTATATACGAGTCCCATTTTCGCACCCAAGATACCTGAAGAAAAATATGGAATAGAATTAAAGGAGGAACATCCCGATCGAACTTTTTGAAGACCAGCTCTCGTCTAATATTGATTATCGGAACAATTTCTTGAGATCGTTCCATGGAAGACGGACGGTATGTGGGAAATTTACTTGCAAAGCACATCAAATCTAAAATCGAGCACTTCTTGACCAACCAAAGATACAGGAGAGACATTAGAAATCCATGCATCAAAGAGATTGCTAGATAGACTGTTTCTTACTACGAATCAGGGTGATTAATGCATAAAAAACGAGGTTAAAAAGAGTATCATGTAAAGTTCTGAAACCTTTTTTAAAGTCTCAGAAGACAAATTTAAAACGTTCCTATGGCTAATTTCTGAACATAACTTAAGAGTTGGCTACTTCGGCTTTCAAGAAGGAGCCGAGGGATAGTGGTTAGCACCATTCTTTATGATGAGGGAGCACCCAGTTCGTTTCTCCTCCCTAACTTTCCTCTAAAAAATAAACTTTTAGTACTTAACCTCACCCACAGACCGAGGACCAATCTGATGCGGACTGGAATATTGCCTACCAAAAAATATGGGACGATGTCGATGACTGGCTTCGCTAGCCGGGCGAAACTCAACACCCAAACCCTAGCACACGCCAATTAAAAAAATATATAGCTAGTTTTCTAACGAACTAAAATTATGTAAGCTAAAAGACAAATTGAGACCTCCTTTGCTTCTTGCTAACGACAAGCAGACGGGAATCAACAAAATTCCAGTGCACCTGTCCATCAGGTCAAGAATAGGATTGAGGCCGGTCAAGATCTCAATGCTTGATCTGCAAGTGTAAGGCCGGCCAAATGAAAGCCCATTCAAGATGTCCACAATAATTGCGAGGTCTATCCTCCAAAGGATGAAAATGAGCCCCTTTGCTAAATGCAAGAGAGTGGTGGTATCCACAACTTTCAATAGAAAAAATTGGTCAGCAATCACAATGGTCGATTGGTGTGCTTTTAGCAAGTCCCATTATAGCCTCATGGACATCCCACTAACAAGTACCTTGCCCCCATGAAGGTATGAAAAGATGTTGCATCCATTGGAGATAAGATCCCGACCATGTGGTTTCCCACAAGGAACACGCTCACTGTTTCAATATGAGAACCAAGGTGCTCCCAAAGGTGTCCAGGAGTGCCAAGAGGTTGACATTGCCATTCAGGCAAGGGGGAGGGCATCTTGATGAAGAAACTCTTGTTATGTTTAAGTAATGAGAACTGGTCCTTGACAAATCTATAATTCTTATCAAAAGCAACTTCAGGACGCTGATTTGAAACATGTTCACAAAATGTTTCAAGATTTTACCAACTCCCTGTATACTAGCAGGGATCTTGGCGCAAGCATTCAGTCGTAGTTGAGGACTATTTTCCCGTTACTCAGGCTTTAATAAATCATGTTCAATTTGACTTTCTACGATAGTCTTCAAATCTAAAGCAATAGCAGTCGTCGATACGGATGTGTAGTTAGTTATTTCTAGTTATTTTCCCAGTCCACCTCCACTTGAAACCATTGGCTGTTGGTGAGTGTCATTGTTCCGGGATGCCGCAGTCCAATTATAACTTTTCATACTGATGTTGCCTCATTAGGAGGTAAAGACTTGATGATAAAGTTGACAATTAAGCCTCTTGTTAAGGGCTCTGTTGAGATTTCCCCCTCCTTTTTTCTTCTTCTCTATGAATGAAACGCGTCAAGGAGTGGTTACGTAGACCTTGGCGGAAGGTTCCTTCTCAGAATGAATCACAAGGCTTCACGACGGCCTTCGAGAAGAGAGTCGGGACATTGGGTTTTCCCTACTTCCTTGAACACACGTTGGACGTACTGGGAATTGTGAATAAAAAAGCAAAAATATGCAAATGTTCGCAGAGTGTGTCAGTTAAGCCTGTCGAAAAAGGACAAATTGTTTGAAGCTAATTAGTTGGTTGCACTTTGCATTTTTTTAACTTTTTCTAACTTGTCAATAGTCTCCTTAAAAAGGTAAAAAAAAAATGCAAGTTACATTCTTTTGAATCTTTTTGACATCTGGGAGTGTACTTTTAGTGCTGTTACTAGATTTGTTCAATTTCCGATGGTCGCTTAAAACATATTTGGCGCTCAGAAACTATGATTTCTTGCATTACAGAGGCTGCTAGCTGTAAAACTAACCCCAAAAACATGTTTCGATTTAAAACCGTTCTTTCCTCTGGTGGCATTGACTTGGTAAAATGAATGTCACTTCTTGTTTACATGAGGGAGTACTCCACCACGGTTTTTCCAATCTACGTACTCTCCGGCTTCGATTTCCTCGTTTGCCATTGGCAATATCGCTCAATGCCAGGGGCAGAGTCCTTTTCACGATTGGGACAGTTTCAACTTTTTTTCATACATGGTCAAGAGGAACTTGTCAAAAACAGATGCCTTGGTGGGGAAACCCAACCACCGTCGTTTTTAGCAGGTGACACGTTTAGAATGATCTGATAGGACGCGGGGAGTATGCCTATTCTGGTTTCACTTCTCGCGAGGCATTCAGGAACCTTTGCTCACAGAGCTAGCGACATGTTATTTCGAGAGCCTTTATAAACACTATTTTTCCGTTCTCCTTCCTCCTTCTATGTAGTATTGGCATTCGTACCACTACTATTACTACTACTACTGCTACTGAATTAGCACTTTGACTTGGAACTCACCGCTCGGTTGCCCACTTGTTTGACCTTGCAGGGCAAGAAGGCCGGTCCTCCCACCTGGGCCGTGACATTAGTTGGCATTCGACTGAGATCGAAGTAAGGACCGGAATATAATCCGGTAAAGAGGGGCTTGCCCGAGGCATCTGTGATAGCTGGAAACTCAATATCCAGGGGAACCAGTGGCGAAACGGAGCTGTACTCCAGCTGTGGGTCGGAATGGATGGCATAACCTGGAACAAAGGAAAACCCGCGGACTGAGTGAGAGAGACTGAAACAGTGAAATGGGAAGACACGTGTGACCAAGCGTTGAAAACGAAATGAGATACCACCCAAAAGATTCTTGTGCAAACCTGATGGAATATTTTACCACCAGTATTCGCACTTCCCTCATACAGTAGAGCGTACATATTTCATAGTACATGGAAGGCAAGGAGACCGCTTTCCTCATTTTGGAGGGTCCTTTCCAAGTTCTCTCCATCTCTTACTCTCGTTCTCTCTTTCCCTCCGAGGAAGAAGCCTTTGGCTTTTGACAGATATGACCTGAGCGCCTTTTCAAAGTTTCGTTCTTTTATGTCCATGGTTGTGCTTGTGGTGGAGAAGACCAAAGAACCACCAAGGAAATGTCTTGCCGACTCACTCGATGTATGAGCAAAGATAGCAACAGCGAGCAACGGCCGTGAATCTCATTTAGCCAATGTGTAAAGTTCAGCTTGTTTTGATCATCCTGAGCGATCTTGGCATTAGGGATGCCCATAGAGTGCAAAGCCGCAACAAGTCAATAGCAAGCCAGTGTAGTACTGCCCTCTTTGTTCATTGAGGATGTGGATCTCGGACATTGTTTTACATACACCTCTTTCTTTTAATGTCCTTGGACCGAATTACGTTGTGACAGATGACCTCATTGGTGGTTGGGTCTTCCATTCTCTCTCTTGCGTCCTCGGTTGGTCGGTTGGTTGGATGGTTGGTTGGTTGGTTGGTTGGTTGCTCCTCTACTCTGTGAGTCATGTCAAGACGCTGAATCAGCATGGTTTCTTTGAAGTTCTGCTCTGTCCTCAGATCTTTGCCACTCTCTTCATATCACATTTGCCATCGGTCTCCAATAGTTTGGCAACATTCAGCAAAAACGTCCAAGTCCCTCATTGGATTCATGGACCATAACTTGTGTAAGAGCAAAGAAAGGGAATTATGACATGTGCCACCGTTAATCTGAAATGCAATTTGGACTTTGCGTCTTCTGTAAAAAAATCGTCTCTTCATGCCGCTCCCGCAATCCATTTTGCTTTTTGATGGGTGGACACATCAAACTTTTAACTCAATGAGCCAGAGAGCTTGCTTTAAAACGCGTTGTGATTGGCGCAAATGTAGTGGCTACTTTCAGGCGCCTCATGAAATCTTTTCCCTGACAGACATGTGTCACCTTCAATGCTGATTTTCATAGATAGAAATGTCATTTTATTTGTAAGGATGTGTTTTCTGGTTTCTATTTGGATACTAAAGTCCTCAAATTCAAGCCGAGCTCAGATATGTTATCTACTCAGTCATATAAGAATGGAGAGAGATGGCTTCTTCGATCATCAGCATTATCTTCGGGCATGTTTACCCGTTTCCTTTCACGAGTGAGACGACTGCCACAATGGCTTGAAAGCCTTCAAGAATTAAAGGTTGACAGAAATATCCAAACAAATCATGAAAACTTATAGGGATATGAGCGATTAATCTGAGCAGTGATTTAATGAAGCTATACGATCAAAGGTGCTTCTTATAATTGTGAGAGTTAGAAAACCGCCAAGATATGGATCAGAGTATTTCTCTCAAAGCTTGATAAGGTTTTTTACCAAGCTTGATACGGTTTTTTTTTACCACCGTGAAGAGAAAGTTGGGACGAGAGGAGACGAGACGACTATATAAAAGAATCCAGCTGTGCCGTTGTAAGAGCTCCACTGATAAGAGAAAACTGTTCGTTCCTTGACAATTATATTCAGAATTTCCTAATTTTGATGGCGAATCTTCCGATTGATTTTTTTTGCCATGAGATTGTTCATTTTTTCAGAATATTAATAATAATAGTAGAAACTTTATTGCGATGTAAAGAGACATCAATTTGGTTTCGACGAGATGCTAGTGAAAAAAAATAATGATATGGACAAGACCTTTACTTTCACATATGCATTGGTATGGAAGCTAAATTAGCCTTTGAAGCCCTGACAAACTCTGTCCACGAGTAAATTTTGCAAAGCTTTGTGCAAACTCGGGTGATTTTTCGTGTAATTTTGTTATGAATAACGACCATCAATATCTGAAATTTTGACAGTGCCTAGTCATTACACCTGCAATCAAGCACCTTCTTTTGCCGATGACGACTACGGTATTCAATTTGTTTCTTATGAGCTCACCAACCAAGATGAAACACACACTACACGCATTAGCAAGAACACGTTCTTGTTATATCCATTTTGAGTGGTTCGAAAGATTTCGCTCATTTTGTATTTCCATTTCAAGCAAACATCTCAGATACCTTACTCATTTCTCCATTCCAGGCCAATAGCGCCGATGCGAAAGCTAGAATGGGCAAATTTGGCCTGATTCAATTTCAGCTTTCGGCCTCGTTCCTTTTTGGGATTATCCAAAAAGAAAGTAGAGCCATAAAGAAAACCCAGAGCATTTCCACTCAAATCTTGTAGGTTGGTAAGTGGCGGCATAAGAATTACATTTTTGTCAGCCAGCAATGATCAGAATGCTCCCAAATCCCCGTCTTAACCCCGCTTTGCTCGGCTCGGTTCCTTGTTCCTCCGTGGAACATCCCCATGGTTTGGCCATTCGGGAGCAATAACCTAGAACATTCCCCATGACTTATGGCCAAAACTCCCCTTCAACTGAAAAAAAATGCCATTCACTCGCCTTCTTTGTGTGCCGACTGCTCAACAATGTACATGTAGTATGTGGTTCAATCAAAGACGGCAAAAAAGTCGTTATGGGGTTGTCGAAAACAGGATTTGCTTGCTATAAGGACCCTTTGATGGAACGATTGTTCACAAACGTCATTCGAGATCTACGTAGACAAGGCAGCTCAAAAACGTGCTAGCCTTGAGACCAAATTTCAGAGCGTCCAATCTGTCGCAGAGCACCACGTGTCCCATTTTCGACCCCATAGACAAGTGTCTGGTCCTTTGGGTGACAAATCACCCGCCATCACTTTCCTACAACTAACAAAGCCCAGTTGGGATCGTCGTCGTCACCACCACCACCACCAACACCAACACCACCACCTTCCCTTATATGCTACCGTACACTAGGATCCTCGACAAAGGGAGACAAAAGGTAAGGCCACAATGGCGAAAAGGCCAAGCCCAGAGGGCTCGTCTTTAAGGCAACTCTTTTCTTTTCTTTGCTTTGCTTTCCTCACTAATTCGATCAAACAGAGATGAACCCAATTTGATTCTCTGGGTTTGGCTCCCTATGGGAATGGGATATGTTGGCACTACTCGGCCGATCGGTCGGTAAGCGGTGTTATTATTCAGTCGAGGTTCGGATAAATATTGTCATGTAATGTGATTGTTTTGACAGACGGGACTGAGGACAAAGGCAGTTCTTAAAAATGAACAAAAGACTTGACAAGGTAAGGGACGTTCACGATCGCAAGGAAGTAGAAAACCCTTTCAACATTAACCAACCATGCTTGATAAGGCTGTCAAAAGATCCTTGTTTGATCCCATAAAAGAGGGAGAAAGGGAAGGAGAGGGTTATCTGGAATGCAATCTGCATAACTAGGCTCTACCTGCGAAATTGTGTACTCTTGGGAAAGCTTATTTGAGTGTTTAAAAATGAATACTCGTCTCTGAGAGTGCAATTGTTCCTCTAATAACGTAACCTGTTGTGTAAACTTGTACCGGAATTTCAAGCCGTGAAATGTGAGGCTAAGGCTGAAAGAATGAGCTCAATTTCAAGATCCCAAAAGGAGTGATGTGCGTTGGTGTCCAGGATACAGTACTATGTAGGTACGTAGTTCTAAAGTAGACGGTCGAGTTCCACGTGCGCCTTTAAAATCCAATAACGCGTGAAATTGCATTTTGGACTCGCAAATGTATATGGCGAGGATATAGACTTTGGACGTAAGAAAGCAACAAAAAAAATGCGCTTGCCTCGCCACCCACATGTCCTTCTTCACACACTACATACCACGTGGTGATGGTGGTGGTGGTGGTGGTCGTCGTCGTTGTGTGATCCCTATGAGCTTTCTGCACTCGATCCGGCTTGTCTTTTGCAGGCAATTGAACCTAAGCACATCCTTTGCAGCACTTTCCAGGCCAAAGCAACCTCCCCATCTCGCCCTCAAGTTCACAGACAAGAGATGGAGGTTTCACACTCAGAGGGCATGCGTGAAGAAAACTCTTGAAATATGGGAATAATCAGGTTGAGTACTTCCGCCGACACTCGCATCTCTTGCTTGGTCTTGCTCCAATGGATGGCTGGATGTTTGGTGGCGGGTCCATCCATCCGTCTGTTCGTCTGTCCATTGTTGATGGGCATTTTAGTGCTGCTGCTGCTGCTGTCCTCTGTCCAGTTATGGACGGGGGGCACTGATCCACCCTGTGACCATCTCAGTCGGACAGGACATGAAATAACATTGACAAAGGATATGGCATCATCAGCAAAACGGGTGCCATTAGGAGAGCAAGTTTTCCTCGAAAGGATCGTTCTTCTAATGTAAGTGGAACAGTTGAACAAGGATGTTTAATCATAGCCAAACATCTGTGACGGCCTTTGAGGTGCTAACATTGAACCGGACTAATAAAAGTCGTCTGAGGCTCCTAGCTGGCACTACGTGATAGATATCATCTTTGAACATTGGAAGCCTTGGTTTTACTAGTGACAGATCTGTCGACAGTGGAACTCACCCCATAAATAAAAACAAATCGCTGGAAAGAATGTCTCTGTGTCGCACTATCATGCACCATTCTGTAGAGCATGGCATGGGTTGTTTGTCCTCGTGCCAAACAATTTGAGGACGACTTCATCTTTGTCGGCTTCAGAAAAGATCGAGGAGCGAAAACTTTGCTTTAAACAGCCATAAACGGAGGATGAATGGGTCGTAGTTTATTTAGCCCATCTTCAAATTTTATGTGCAAATCAAGCGAGGATAAGAACCTCGTGAACCATGCATTCTTGGGTATACTTCGCCCCCCAGATCACTTTTCTAGGTCCTGCCAGGTACGTGCCTACGTGCCTCGAAAAATGGAAATAGATCTTCTCCGAACGAATTGGGAAGTACTCCTCGAGCATTGCAAGTTTGCCGTGGTTGTAACTAAATGGGTGCTTCGCGACCAAAGAAAGACATGTCACAACTGTAAAAGAGATATCTTTTTTAAAATTGAAGATTCCATTCGCCCAATAGCCCTTCAATCTGATGCTTCTTGGAAACGAAGAGATGAGATTCATTTCTTCTATTTCCTCGAGAACATAGTTCTAGATAGGCCCTCTGCATTGTTTTCGGGGAACTCTTTATGGCATTCATGTTTTGGCATAGATCGTCAAAGAAAATGGGCCTCTTTTTGTTGAGCTCCGACACCTTTTGGCTCTTCATTGGAGATGGCAGATTGGTCTGACAAGTACAAATCAGTTCGTTGCAGTTGGAGGAGTACGTCCCTTCTCAAGAATCTCTCTGACTTTCACATGACTCATTGCTTTCGCAGACAAAAAGTTAAGCTCGACAGGAACATTTGCGACCAGTAAGTCTTCGGTCGTAAAGGTGAACAACTAACAAGGTAACAAATAAATGTCTAATCTTCTTGCCTTTTTACGACAAGGAGTCTCAAATCAACAAAAAGAATGAAGGGAACAAACCTCACATTTGTTCTGAGGAACAGCTACATAAATGTAGAAAGCTTTTAAGGATACCCATAATGAGAGTCTGGAGCATTTCGTCAAAAAGACGTAATGGCCAACGGTCTCTAGTACATATCCTTGCATATGGTCGAAGGCCATCTTATGTTTTAAAGAAGCCTGGATGTTAATTAGCGGAATAAACCTTGAATATAAAACGTTCAAAAGGCTCTTGGGAGTTTAATGACTGCTTTATCGTTAAATCTTGAAAATAGAATTGTCCATTCAAGAGAGAGGTATGTAATAAAGGAAAGGGTAATACACAGTTCCCTTTGAATCCAGAACTAAAAGTTAGGTCCATGGGGAAATCGCAACAAGAAGAAGTGCTAAACATTGCATCGATCCATGGCATCGCTCTATCCTAGCCAAGTAACCCAACTCGTAAACTTGTGTACTGCATGACTTTACCTCATGAATGCCGGTTCTGGTCCTTGCTCATCTTTAAAGGTACCCTCTCATGCTTCGACTCAAGTTGGAGTCGGATGATAAATGAACGCTTGGTATGGCATACTACATGCAATATGGTTATGAGGGTGGAAACTCCGGCTTGTTCATAAGCAGGAAGCCATCAGATATACGTACAGTACAGTACTGAGAAGAGAGGAGGGAGAGGGGATGACAAGAGCTACCAAACTTTTGTGATGAGCGGAACTGTGTCATCTCAGTCGAACGGAAGTGGGACAGCAACCCCGGTCTCCATAGGCGAATCTACCCACTCGGGCTTTGGGTGGAGGGGGGGGGGAGAGCAGAAAAGAAAGGCCAAAAGAGGAAACAGAGCCTAAAGGAGTTACTCCCTCCTACCCTGTTCGTTTTCAGGGAGACCCATCGTAATTGCCCGCTGGGGTTGACTGTTAGTGTTTGGAACTAGTTTTTGGTCCAAGTTTGGTTCTCGAGGTCACTCAAGCTTGGAATGCATTAGCTTGATTACGGGACTTGGATATGTTTTTTTTCGGCCCGGGCCATGACGCAACTTTCTTGTTCCAATGAGGTCCACTTAAATTTTTATCGCTGGTTGGTTGGAGCCTTCCTTCCTCAGGTGGGTTGGAAAACTGGGCTTAGATGGGGGGGGGGGAAAGCATCATACTCAAACATCCGTTAAATCGATGTCTGACTGCCTTGCACGACCTTCAAACGATTCGCATCCAACCCTGAGCATCTTGCCAGGCATTCTTTTCCACATTCGGCTCTCAATTGGGAAAAGTGGGACGACGGAACGTACGGGTCATATAGCAGGAGGAAAACTTGGCAAAAGTAAAAGCTGAAAGCGAACTTTTCCAGACTGGATGGTAAAATAAGTTGCTTGGGCCATCAGGCACAAGAAGAGATCAACGATCGACATGTATCTCAATTAAAGATCGCAACGCAGTTTGAAAAAAAGAAAAAAAAGGTTACAAAGATCATGGTTCCTCGTCTTTGTCATTTCGACTCGTCTCATCTAGCCAGGGGTCACATCTGTGGGGTCTAATTTCCGCAAGGACCCTAACCACGCCAGATGACAGGTTTAAGATGCTGTTGCCCGACTTTCGTAAGGACTTTTTCTTGCATCAAGGTTCAGCAACCTCAAGTCTGATTTCTGTTCCCTCTTTCACTTTGGCTGAAGGAAAAAAAAAGTTCCTATTGCAGACAGGAGGGTAAAAAAGTGGGAGAGAGAGAGAGAAGACCTAAGTTCAAAAGTGCCTCACCTGTCATCAATGCTTTACTCTTTTTTGCTGTGCGGGTCTTAGAAATTTGCGGAAACTTTCATGTTGGCCTTGAAATGGCTGACTGGAATCGAGCGAGAACAGCTCCCGTCGACGGCATAACCATGAAAATTGACATGGTTTGACTCGACTTATACATGTACATCAACAAGAAGTCAATCCATCATGTCTTAAACGGCCTTTAACCCTTGACTTTGTTCTCTTGAAGCGGGACTACTCGCGATTTCAGAGACTTATCAAATGCATTTAAGTAGAACGTAAGCCAGGCACAAGTTGATGCATTCACGTAACCCGTTCCCAACAGATTGTAGATTGACCTAAGGCCTATCCATTACACCAATTGAGATAGCTTAGACTGAACGTAGCGAAAGTTACCCAAACG
The DNA here is from genome assembly GCF_007210705.1 of Tigriopus californicus. Lineage (NCBI taxonomy): Eukaryota > Metazoa > Arthropoda > Copepoda > Harpacticoida > Harpacticidae > Tigriopus > Tigriopus californicus. The sequence continues at coordinate 3,816,377 of NC_081441.1, read as the reverse complement.
GCATCATGTTAATGTATGTTAATCAGCTAAAGCGAGGGCACAGTATTCGCCCCTTAAAAAGTTTCCTTGGCCTTAATTGACAGATGAAGGGCCCTCATCTTTTGGGCAAAGTATCATACAATACACTAAGCCGGCCGTGCTATCACTGGGATATTTCAGGAAAAAGTCGCTTCAAACGGCTTTCTTCTGTCCTTCAACAGAAACAGATGAAAGGGATATGATAACTCAGCTCGATTGCAACTAATATGAAAATAAAATAAGGCGTAGAAATGCAGTTGTGCGGCATATTCAATCCAAAAAGGCTAGGCCATGTCTATCGATTTGCTCTCCTACAAACGAGTCCTTTCTTCTCTTTCGACTTGACGGCAAAGTAAGACCAATTCAATGTACTTACATACAATGCTCCAAAATGCTGGAAATATTCCACAAGTGACAGACACGTACTGCAGAGTGTACTTCAAATAGTCCGTCTTTGTTCATGACGGCCTCATACGACGCATGTGAGTACTTGAATCAAATTTGAAGATGGAAAATCTGGGTATTTTAAGTCAGATAAGCAAGTGGTTCCCTCTTCCCGAGCATGTCTATAATTGAACGAGAAATGTTAGAGAAGCATCTCTAAGCAATTTGCCTTTCACAGGTTATTCTACATATGTAAGAAGGGCTATTAAAAAGGAAAAAAAGAACAGAACAGGTATTCTTTATGAAAGGAGTGTTCGTCACGATTTGATAATTCGTTGTGCTAGCAATGCACCTAGTGCATTAAATCAAATGAGTTTGTTCTTCATCTTTCCATCGGTTTAGCAGCATGTTACGATTTTTACGTTTGCTTGGCTAAATGACGCTATATTTCAAAGCCCGTGAGTCTCCAGCTTTTACTGTAAAGGGTTCAGGTTTCGCTCAAATGCCTTTCATTGGCTTGGCTTGAAATTTATTTGAAGACTGTAACTCGATTTTGATGGGAAAATGATGAAAAACCCGACTATTTGAACTGATAGTGACATTAGGCTGTACAACAATATCAAAATTTTCATAACAAGAATGTGTATGTCTCTATACATCGTGAAAGGAACCTTACTATAGAGTACGTTTGAAATTCAAAATCAGATGTACGATATTGGAGACTATGTTATGATTGAAAATTCAATGAGATATTTCCAGAGTATGACCAAGGTATTCGAGGATTGGACGATGGAAATCGGATCAATCGCTGTCGTATGAAAATGTCTCCTAGGTAATCCCACAAAGTAGTTGGCAGTCGAGTGACCACTCAAAGAGATATGGACTCAAATATGAGTCGAACTATTTCCAATTTTCCTCCTTTCGGACATACCGTAGAAGACTAATGGAAATTTGGAATGATCACAAACATAATCAAGCTCAAACCACATAAAGCTTTACCGAGATTCGAAATGACTTCGTTCATCGAAATTATTTACAATTCACAAATCTGCGAATGTTTAGGGTGAAAAGCAAAAACAGTTCAATTTAGGGCTTGCTATTCAAAAGCCATCATTGGTCGTCCATCGAGTAAAATCAGAATAAGTGCCGAGTAATTGATTGCCTATTCAAGCACCAGCTTTGACTACAAGCGTTGCTATTTTGTAAATCGAGTCATTTCCCATTTCAAGATACGTCAAAAGTGACGGACCCGATATTTTGTGGTTTATTTTGTATTAATTACTTTTTGTTCTCTGAGGGTCAAAAGCTAATTTGGCATGGCTCGCTTCACAATAACGAGTGAATGCGGCTTTACTTCAGCGTGTCAAATCATTTTTGAACGAAAGGGTTAGCAAATTAGCAGTAAATATTAGATGTATTGCATGTTGCTCTTCACTGCAATTAACTGGCTTTCCTGAGGGCAGCCTTCAATGAAGAAAACCTGATTTTTGGGGTCGTTTGTGAAACGTTTCAAGATTTGCGACATAGAGAGTGGTGAATGAAGTTTTTTTTCCCTCTTGTTGACTTTTTCAATGGGAAAACCCTCTTCACAATAGAGATTATTTTTTCGAGTGGAAATGCAAGTTCAGGGACTTTGAAGGTACTTGTCGGGACCCTTTCCTCTTTCTTGTTTGCTCCTCCTTATCTTGATCTGCATCTACGTTTGCCCAAGGATCTATTGAACCTTTGGACAGATCACATCCTGGAGAGAATGAACTATGAATATGGTTGGGGTTTTTTTTCGCGGAATCATTTCTATTGCAAGTTGTGATTCCGATCCCGTTCTTGCAGATTTTTACCTACTGTCACCTGAAACGTCCATATTTCAAGAGGTCTTTAGTGAACACAAGCCTGGGCTGAAATTTTCGCTTTTTGAGCATTTTGATAGACCCAATCTGTCAGAGACAGAACGAAGCCAACCAACAAGAGGATCAAAGTCACCCTTTTTAGAGTAAGGTTCCACTTCCACCGAAATTGGACCTTGATTTTTACATAATGAGATGGGGTGATGGGTCACTGATTTCTCGCGTTTTCACATCTTCAAGTTACCTCAATTCGCTATGGGGCCCATCAAAGATTATTTCCTGTCCAGGGCATACAACTAATGCATCTTGTCATGCTCGCATTTCTGTGTATCTGGACCGTGGACCATGGACCGTGGTTCGTGGACGAAGCGAGAAAACGATCCAAACCGTGAGGGTGAGGATCAGACAGCAATTCTCGAGAAGACTAATCCATCCCACCCGGCTAGATCTAGGTTCTTAGACGGACGTCAATGAGGTCAATGCATATAACCTTTAAGTAGCTTCACCGAGTACTCACTTGAGAGCCCTGTTTTTTGCCCATGTCGTTCCTGAAAAGCTGGAAAGAAGAGCGAGCGGCCACGTGGAATGTAAAATAGCTCCCATTTACATCCAACTATTGGCAAATCCCTCTCTTCATCACATCTTTGCTCCTCAGTGGGCCTCCTTTGGCTCGCAGTACTCTCTCCAAGTCTCTTGGGAGATGGCAAAGAGACGGACGAACGAACGAAAAGAGGAGAGAAAAACGAGAAAAAGAGGCCTCAAAGCCGATGAGGTCGACGCTCCAACGCCAAAGCTGACGCTTTAGTGGGATGTGCGTGTAAAGTATGTGATCAGAATTTCGTTGAGGAAAGGTCGTTTTCTTGGATCTGTCATCATAGGGGCAGTGACTGATAGACAGCCTAGCTAAACCTAAGCCCATACCATCAGGATCTTGAAGTGATTCGACCAAATATTGAGAAAGACAGGGCAGGACAGAGTTCTTTCTTTAGAGAACCGTAACAAAGTATTGGGATCAAGTGTTATCGAGTCAATACATTTACAATCCCTGAGTGTTTACCGATGAGTTGGATTGGATTGGCCGGGATTGCTGCTGCTATTCCTTGCCAGTTCTAAATTCCAAAGTCATGATGGATATTGATTCTCAAGCAAGCACGTCACTGAGCTAGTATGTCGAGCCTTTTGGTGACTGTGTTCACACATGTGAGCGAGCTAAGGGAGAAAGAGACTTTTGTCCAGGTTGAAAGACTACGTACATCAACCGTTGTCGAGAAGGCGCCCTCTATCATGCCTCCACTCCTGGCCTCAAAAAGAGGTCAAATTTCGCTTCATTTTACTGTCTCGTGACCGGGATGGGACTGATGGCAGTCCATCCATTGCCCATTTCATGCTCAATTGACCGAATCCAAATTCCGAATGGAATTCCACCATCAACAACAGACCGACGAGTTCGGGGCATCCGCCAAACTGAAAGACTCCTTGACACAGACGAATGAGGGTTCTGAGGTGCATTTCTCCATTTGAGGCCGAGCGAAAAATACCACCACCCAAGTTGTGTTTCGAGTTGATCCCTCACCCAATTGCTCAGCTTTCTTGCCGCCGGGTTGGGAACGGATTGGCAAACGAGTTGCTGTTTGGGACATAGGACCTAGAATTACCCTCATGCCATCAAATTTATGGCACCATGTCAGGCAAGATCTTCAGGTATAATATAATCTCTCCTCGTTGACGAAACCTCAGGGTGGTAATCTATCAGGATTGCTCGTTCTAAAATGGCCTTCACAACGATTCTTTTCTTCTTGTACACTGTACAGCCTTACGTAGTACATGTTGGTAGTTCGGCGGAAGAGAAGAACAAGTACGTATACCGACTGCAATTTCTCTGCTTCTTCCAAAGGGGAAAGGTGGAGAGATCTCAAAGATCATTTGTTTTATTGTTGGAGCCAGAAGTCATTCCTACCGTATCCGGAACAATCTTGAGCACTCAGGCCCCTTTTAAGTCCAGTTAAGGAGAAGTTGTTGATTGACATACCATTAGCCTTCAAGAAGACCCATACATATCGGAGACTTGCCTTCAGTAGTACAGAAAAATGAAGGACTTTTAGAATACATGGATGTCTTCATCCAGGCTTGAACTACCTTAAGGCTTTAAGGCTTTAACGCTTGCCATCGATCAATTTGTGTACTGATGGGAAACCTCCTCCCTGAATGACTTTTGGTTTAAGCATGCCTTTGTGTTGGAAAAGCTTAATCAAAAAAAAAAATTCTTTCGTTTCATACTATCTAAAGTTGGTAAGATAATTTGCATCAGTACTTGTAGAAGTGTACTTTAGAGGCGCATCGAATTGTTCCAAGAGTTTTTTTGGGCGTATCACATTTGGTAGTCAAAAAAGTGTTTTCATCGGACTGTGATGGATGATGACATGTTGCTAAATTCGTGGGAAACCCTCCCGTCTTTGCTAGAACATGGAACATGGAACGTGGAACGCAGAACATGGAACTTCCGCCACTCAATTTACTTCCTTTGATGGGAACGATATGGGGAAATTGGGATTAGGCGCCTTGTCAATGCTTTCTCCGATATTATTATCTTCGACGACTGAAGACTGTCGGTGGGTTGATTGGCTGGTTCTTCTTCTTGCACGAGACAGCCCCTGATATTTTGCTTACCTCCGTTCCAAAAGGTGCTCGAGCAAAGGGAAGCCGATGACTGTGGGTTCCGATTATAACAAGAAGACCATGGACCACATGCGATGAGACAGGGGCAAAAGACCTCAATGCAATTAACCTCGCCACCTTGTGATGTGCAGTATACATACAACATGTGTAACCCTTTTCCCTCAGTCAGCCTTGTGGGGAAGATTGCTCCTTTATGGATCAAGGTCAGGTCTGATGGCTGAAGGCTGCCTGACTATCTATGATCATTGATCAACCACATGTAGTGTTCCTTTGATTTGGCTTTGAAGAACTCTCATGCGAAGGAAGCAATGTTCTGAGAGCAATCACGGTCAGATCAAGAGTTATTTTAGAGACAGATTTCCCCACTCGATCCCAATGAATCGGAATCACGTCAAAGTATGAGCGGCGAAGTCTCAAGGCCTCATGGAAGGTACAATAAGAAAGTGGTTTCCCTCAAAGGGTTATCGGTGATTAAGCGAAATGGGAGTGCCAACTGATGGGGGGGGAAACCATGAAACAATTGGTCTTAACACCATTAACGGGCAGATTTCTAGTAAGAAGAGGGAAGAGGGAAGAAGCGGTCGTTGTGTATGCTTCGGAAACGGGCACGAAAAAAATAAATGGTGGACTTACCCATTTGCAGGACGAGGAGGCTAGTGATGATAGATCTATCCATCTTCTTGTCAGATTGTTTCTTTACAATCTCGTCGAGCTTTTTGCTCCAATTCTTCAACGGCTTATAGAGCCAAGAACAGAAAGGATCCAACAACTCGCACTAAGACTACAACGACGACGACGACGACGTCCACGACGTCCACGACGACGACAACACGACAAAGGCCAATTGTTTCTTCCAATCCGAAACTAAAAGAGGGATTTCTGTCTGAAGCACCGCTTTCTTAAGGTTGGCGTCGTTCGTTCACATTGGTCTGTTTCACTTGAAAGCTCCAAAGACCCGTTATTGTGCTTTGCCAACCAGGGTGACAAGGCTTAAATTGCTCTTGATAAATGAGCCCACCTCAAGAAGTTCGTTCGATCCTTTATGAGGCAAAGCCCTTCAAGCGGTTCTTCTTTTTAGACTTGTTTATCCGGAGAGTCTTTTCACCGAATTCCAGTGTCTTTGGCCAAGGCCAACAATGTTTATAAATGCGTCGTTCTTTTGGTCCCCACACGAAAAATTCACTTTGGTCTTTGGCCTGTGCTTGTCACGTTCGCCTCTGCAAACTGACGTTTATGGCAAATTAGAGGTCCCACCACTTGCATAAAAGAGATGGCTGCTTTGCGGGTTGCAATGCGAGTGCAATTTTTTTTTTCTTGCTCGCGTTTGATCCCACCGTGTGCAACTTTACGCGACCTCAAACCAAACCTTCTGCAACGTCAATATTCATGATCCTACCATTGGCAAAACCCGTCCCAGTCACCACTCACCACGACTCATTAATATTCTCGGCTCTCCTTAGGGTGTCCTTGAAATCTGGGTTGATCCTGGTGGCGGTAAGACCCGCGAATCTCAACAGAGATTTGTGGTTTGGCCAGATTGAGTTTTAACCACACATCCACAAGAGCGCCTGGCATCGTCCCATATTTTGGGATTGGCCTCAATCTGCGTCATTGAGTGAATAGGCGGCTAATTAGGTAGACCACCACGTGGCAAAACACGACACGAATGCCTTCATTGATCGTTGGACGGAGCCTACAAAAAATATCAAAATGTCAACTTCCTCGAAGTGAGCAAGTCTTCGTGTACAGGGTAATATCCAAGACCGTGCTTATGTGTAAATCTCAAGGCCCAAGGTCCATAAAGCAGCCTGCGTGCGAAGCGTTTATGTCTATCGCCATTAAATGTGGAACGTTGGACCGAGTTCCGTTTCAGGACATCTTTAATACGCGTATGACTGGATTATCCGACGACTCCGGACTACGTACTTAGTTCATGAATTCTGGACCACCGACTAGGAGACATGGGGTCATTATTCTTCATAACTGGTCCAGAGAAGAAAGATCGGGGGGGTTTGCCAATCTGTGATTTGTGAGTCCAACGTTATGGCTCTCCTTTGGGAAGGGTTGACGTGTGTGCTTGTCGGCGGCCTTGGTGGTTTTTTTTTCCAGAGTCAAGTGATCGCTCGTTGACGGAACTGCACTGACGATGATGAGAATGTGGGACTTGGATGATAATGTTCGAGATTGAAATGGGATTGCTGGAATGGATTGGCGGGAGACGACGAGGAACCAGCCTGTGGTGGCCGGGCTCGGCTCCTCCGGCTGGCACGCAAAGGATAAGTAATCAATGTTCTTGGAGATGCATCAGGCCATAAAGCTGGAAGGAAAAGAGGGGCGGGGATCGTTACAAAGACTTTTGAAAATTGCATCCCGCGAGTGTGTGAGAGTGGTCGTGCGGGTGTGTGTGTGTGGGGGGGGCGGTGTTTTTGCTTGTTCTTTAGCAATGAGAATAGTCATTGCAGTCCGGCTTCCTTCCTCCTTGGCGGGGAAGGAAGCCATTCGCTCGGAGGACCAACATCCTGAGATATGAGGGCCCTCCGTTCCCTCGTTTTTCTGGGAGGAAAGTAGCAAAATTGCAAATTGCACAAAAAATGTAGAATCTCATCTCGTTATCTCGCTTGGTTTTTTCTCACCCGCTTCTCGAACTTGAGCCGCCCTTGGGACTATCTGTTATCTTCCTCACCTGACCCAAAGCCCTCCTCCCCTTGCCTTCTCCCTTTCCCATCTTCCTATATATCCCTATGCATTTTTCTCAATCTGAACGAATAAAGCGAAAGCGGTCTTGAAATCGAAGGAACTTAATCGAAACTGCCTCTTCATCTGCGCGCTTAGTCGACCTTGGTCTAACTTTTAGCTCGTTTAATCTCCGGAATTGACGAGATAATGATCGGTTAGGTGTTGCACGCACCTCACAATTTCCGCACATTAAAAACTTGATTTATTTACCCACGTGGACTTTTGTTTCACAATCATGCAACGAACGCTGAGGACTTGTATGCACGATGTCAAAACACCAAGCAATGGTGACAAAAAGGAAACGTACCTTGCGCCTGCCTTTAACCTGATGAAATTATCTCTTATGCGGAAGTGTTTTCGTACATTTTTTTCGTTTCCTTTGACAAGATGTGATGCAGTCGAATTTGCCCTGCTTATACTTTTATCGGGACAACTTCAGCGGTTGACATTGGATCTGGATCTTGTTCTTTGTGTGATCCCTCAAATTGCCATTTCTGGCAAGGCAGGACCACGTGGAGGTTCCATATTTTTGAGTCTTTGAAATCGCTGGACGGGCCAATTCAATAACGGCTCGGCTACATCCGCTGCTGTCTTTATCCAATTCCCCTCACTTCAAACAACCAATCTGTTCAGACGTGTCCCTATTTCCCCTTGACACTCCCTTGAGACATTTAGAGTGGCTCAAGAGTGTAGGTAAAAAAAAGGAAAAAAAGTATGCTCATTTTAGCGTTCTGGTGCCGTTGGCGCAAAAGTCATTGCCAAAGAATACCAAGATTTAAAGAGTACTAGAATTATCAAGTCCCGCCAGAGGAGCGATGTTGCCTAAAAGTTGTGGGTGCAAACTCGATTTTCAATATTTCATTGTACTCCAACCACCTTTCATTTACCGACGTAAAGTTCGCCTAGACAGCCAGACTTTCGCTTTCCCATTTATCACGAGTAAATAGGCAACCAGGCTACCGAGCAAAGTATTTCCTCCAGAGAGACTTTCGAAGAAAAGAAAAGTTGTCGTTGTGTCGCTTTTTTTACAATTCGCCAGGAATGCGCCAACCGCGATGGTTTTGGTTGTACCAGGAAAAGCGGGGATCGGGCTCAGGAGTGAAAAAGCCAATCTGTTTTGTCTCAAATTCTCGAATGCACGAAAGTGTCCGTCCAAGTTCTTCCTTGAGAAAGACCAGCCCACGCATTGGCACTTGGATCTACTAGATGCATTTCCCTTGGGTAAATATGCTCTTTGGCACAGCAATGTCCTACTCAACATCGACCAGAAGGTCTCTCTCAGATTCTTGAAGAGCCATTCCAAAACTCACCTCCTCAAGAGCGGGCCAAATAATTAGTATGCAGATTAGATTTCGGCTGGCCACCTCTCCTGCAAATACTAAATTACCACGAGACCCGGACAGTCAATGTCATGGATAACTATTTGTCGGCATCAAACCAAGTACTTGCTTGCGAACCCTTAGCTCACCTCATTCAGGAAGTGTTGTGGGGGTGGCAAAGACCCCATGTATTTTTTGCGTAACTTGCAAGTGAGATGAGGCACCTTGATTAATCGTCATAAGCTTTCACTAAGGCAACATTTTCTCATTCCTCAGACGGAACTCTTCACTTTGGGGCACTTTTCTAACTAGTTCGAAACCTTGTGCGGCCAAGAGTAACCTCGAGACGTAGCCGAGACCGAGGATTATTTTCAAAGGGGAACGCCGGCGTCAAACACCGATGAACTGGAAGGGAACCGAGCAGAGAACAAATTGAAGGCGAGGGCGGGGTGAGGAGAGTGTGGGAGGTGATTTCAAGTCCTACAGTGGAAAACTTTTCGAGTTTCATGATCTTATTATTGCCAAAAAAGACTGTACTGCTTGAAGTTATGCTATCTCGAATGGCAACTCCCCTTCTAGGTTTTGACTAAGCTGACGAATCTGCTATCTTTAAAGTGATTGCTCTGGTGCCATCCCAAAAGTGGGACAACAGGAAGAGGAACTGAACTTGGCGCTAACACCCGGGCACAAGAGGAAACCTACCCAACTTATCTTTTCCTATAAATGACCTTCTTCTGCTTTTTCTTCATTCGTTTGAACAAGTTAGGTATTAATTGGTAAAAAGCAAAAAGTGCCTTTTCAAAATCTTTGGCCTCAAATTTTACTCAAGATTCTCGTTTAATAGCTTACACTATTGGAAGAATGTAGCAACTACACACAGTACAACTGAATGTGCCGAAAACGAAAAAGACCACCACCCCAACCACCCATCAGCCGAGTGGTCCAATGCAAACGGGGCAAATACTGAAGCCCCAATTTGTGACATTGCGATGCAGCCAAATTCAATTTGTTGCCCAACTTCCGTACTTGTACGAGAAAGAAGAGAAGAAAGAGGAGGAGTAGAAAGACAATGGTCCTGAAACTTTCTGTCTCTCGTTCGTTTTATGCATGTGCATTTGTTTCATTTGAAAGAGCTCTTGACGTCCAGGGGTCCTTTTTCCCGATTTCTATTCGGGCTTGATTTTCTGTTGCCAAAAAAAGAGAGCATTTTCGAATTATATGAGCATTCTTTGCCGTCTAGACGGTCACTAAGAGATTCTGAAAGAGCCTCACTCTTCAAGATTAGATTGACGAAAATGGACGGGCACTGAAAGGTATCTCTACGATTGGAACATTTGGATCTAGATCCCGGCCATGATCCACAAATTGTATCAATTTGGGCTGGAGCCTCCCAATCAAAAGTTTGTTGAAGACCTCGATTTTCTTGAGGAACCTGGGCAATTGGGAACGGTCCAGTCATTCCGAGGTCCTTGAATGAAGCTGCAGTCTTTTAATTCCACCATTTTCGTCGTCGGCAGCCTACCTTGAAAAAGAAACATAAGCTCTTTGTTCCATCGCTTAACGACATTCTCTCATTCTCTTGCTAAAACGGAAGAAAAGCGAGCCTATAGCGGAAGAATTCCTATAATTTGCTATATCGCTTACAACACCATCCTAAGGACAAGAGGGGTTCAACAAAGCGTCTAATTTTCATTGCCAACGATTGCGCCCCTTTCTATGCGATGCGTGTTGCTTCTGACGATCAAATGAGCTCAAAGAAATAAAGCGATTCCAGGTTTCGAGTACGTTTCTCGGAATGGCTAGTTAGTGTAAGGCTTACAAAAGAATAAGTCCATTGCATGTTGCCAAACTTTGTTGCGAGAAGACGGGGAAATTGTTTTTCAAGAGCTAAAGGATTGAGAATGCGAGCGTGCGGGCTTTTGCAAATTGAAGACTGTCAGCAGAACTTTCACGACGGATTGGTGTGAAAGTGGGGTATCATTGGAGCACATAAATTGAGTTCGCGGTCCTTCTGGCACACTAGCTACTAGCTACTACGTATGGCTTGGAGGAGTTGTGCCAATCAGAGATCTGGGGGACGATATCCATCTTCGACCACAAGGAGGCCATTTCAAGTGCAATGCCGAATACGTGTGGCAAAACAGCGAGGAAGCCCAGCGAGATCGGCTCGAAGTGTCTGCTTGATTTATGGCTTGTTTTAAGAATGTTTTATATGCACTTCCAGGCATGTGTGTAGATAAATGTCATTGTCGAGGATGCGCTTCAAAGCGAATAATATTTTTTGGGGGGAACTAAAAGTGGGCCGATTAAGAGAGATTGGCCCATGGTGCTCTCCCTCCCTCGCCCTCTTCCTCTTTCGTGTCTGGTGGACATTTGGGACTTTGGGTCCAGTGCATTTCCAGTCAGTATCGGTCGAGTCAAGTAGCGCTTGGCAAAGGGAGCTCCTCACAAGCAAGTATTTTACTACCCTTTACCCAACTCCGAAAATAGTCAAGAGAGGTTGGTTGGAAAGATGCATCCATTCACCCTCAAAATCAAAATCGTACCTTTTCTCCACTCACCTGAATGATTTCCCTGCCGAAAACAAGTCCTGAGAAAAAGCATTCAAAGTTTTCTTGTACATAATTGTGTGCCTATTGTTGTGAATTACCAATCCATAATCTTACGGTGCCTGTACCGACTTGTCCGTACAAAAAATTTACCACCCTATTGTCTTTTTGCAGCTGGTTTTTGGTGTACAAAACTTGTTTACCCAAATGTGCCAACGAAATTGTAAAAGAAACATTCTTATGATTGGACTTTTGGAATTTGGAGTTTAACGGTAGAATGTTATGTCCAATCCGGTTTTGAGAGTGACGGGAGGATCCCACCAAAAGGAAAGTGCATAATAGTGTTGCACTTGAGCACAGAACTTGGAACAAAAAGACGGATACAACTCGTTGTTAAAACGCGACAAAGGAACTTTTTCCAGTCGCTTTTGTTAGGGCTAAAGTTTCTCAGAGATCTGGCCAAACGATTGAAGTTTATCAGCATTTGAAAGCAATCCAGGATCCATTCGATAAGGATCCTAGTTGCTAGCGTCAGCATCCTCACTGAACTTTGAGAGGGTCCGAGCCGTTGAATCATGTTTGTTGTTTCGGTTGCCTCCCATAAGCATTTGAATGATTTGAAATGACCTTGGTGACTGGCTGGCTCACACTATCCACAATTGTTAATGTTTACTCAATTTCAGATATTTGTTTCTGTCCATGGCAGTTGACACGATCATAAATAAGATCGGGCACGATCTCAAAGTTTGTCCATTTATCAGTCGTGGTTTTTGCAGCATTTTTCCGCTTCAATAATACTCGGCCCAGACCCAAATCATGGTCAAACAGAATAATTGATGGTCTTTGGAATTTTCCATGTTCCATTGCCAGATCAAAAGATCAACGCTTGCCATTTGCCATTGAGCGGGTCTGCGCAGCAGCTATCTCGCTTCCTTTTTAGTCCTTGATGCTCTACGTACGTACGAGTTCAAGCAAACCAGGGTGGCCGCTAACAGTCTCGCCAATCTACTGACCCTCCGCCATCATTCCAAGGGGAAAGCACTTTCACGTTCACGAACAAACCAAGAAGAGGATAACACTCTCTTTTGCCTTCCCGAAATGATCCACGAAATTATGCTTATTACTTATTATTGAAGTTTTAAGATCATTTTAGTGCTGCATCTGTCTGTGTATATTGGTAAACATTCACACTTCAAAAACGCGAAATGGTAGGAAAGCGGGTTTTGGTTGTTTATGAATAAAGTTTTCCTTCACTTATTACAGCTTGTGCGAAGTTCGAAATCAAAGATATTTAATTTTCGTTATGTGATACAACAGATTTTGATTCATCAGTCAATGCCTTCTTGATATATGTACTTAAGTTCTGAAAGTCACTTGCTACTGAATGATAGCCTGAGAAAACTTAGATGCTCTAATCCCTACACTCCCTTCGGAAACATTTACGCTTTTTTTGTTTGCAAGTGATTACCAAACAATCATTAAGATGACTTTTGAATCGTTCTTCCACTCGCACTTTGTTTCTTGAAAGATTTTTTTTTATCTCCTTCGTCGAAAATTCTGAAATTAACGTGGTTCCACCAATGTAGCTAGTAAGGATCTGATTTCGGATCCGAATGAATCCGACTTTTCAATTCCCCAGTCCGAATCCGAACAAGATGCCAGCTTCAAGCGAATTCCGATTTTTTTTCGCTCAATCTGAACCCGAAAATTGTCGTTCAATCCAATCCGAATCCGATCGGGATTTGATGCAAAGTTCTACCTTTAGTGGGTTCAGTCAGTTAGGTAGTTCAGACCCCTTGATCCAATCTATTGGGGACACTTTGATAGTGGGAAGAGAATGTTCATAAGGGGCCATAGGTCAGCAGAAATGGTGTTTGTGACAGGTTTGAGCACCACGCATTTGTCTTTGACCCTGTCCGAGTCTGGAAGAGGGGTCAGTTCAGGTCTCCTTGAATGAAGAAGGTCTTTGCATATCATAAATTTCTTTCCGAGTTTTGAACAACAAGATGAAATATCTTTGAAGTAAGATTGAATACGTTCCTATTCGCTTCTAACTCTGTATTTTCCTGTGTGCCCTGCTACTTTTGTCACAGATGTATCATGTAGCCATCGAGGAAATAGCGAAATAGTGCTTTCCAATTTTACAGTTTCCTGTTAATGGCTTCAAAAGCTATGACGTCATTTAGATCGGCAAAAGATCTTCAGAGAATGACTCACAGAATCGGATCAAACTTTCCAATTAAAACTCGCGCCGCTTCTTGCATCAGCATTTTTTTGCTGTTTCATTATTTCCAAAGGAGGTTTACCCAAACCAAGAAGACCCTTTTTCACTTTGCTTCAGTTCTTTCAAGTCATTCATCCAGATGGTTAAGGCTCATGTTGCCATTGTATCCGTCTATCATGAATATACTCATCCTTGTACTTTATACACAATTCTGTTCTTCCAATTTTATTGCCCTCCTTCAAAGAGCCTCTGCCTGTTTATGGCTTAGAATGATGATCCCTTACTTGATTGACCGAATGGCCTTTGGCGTAAGCATTCATTGATAGTGATAAAGGGTACGAGGATCACGTGCTGCAATCTCAAACCCAGCTCTGCCTTGGCGTCTTCTTCAGTTCTTTGAATGCAGTTTTCCCTCTACCCAAGATGGTCCAACCTTGGCAATGCATCCCTTTTAAATGCCGCAAGTCGGTTTGCAGTTGAACTTGAATCATCTCGCCAAGGATCTTACGCACATATTGAGCTTGCTTCTTGTTATTGGCACCAAATTATGGCAAGACAGTAATTATTTACAAGTGTATTACGACATGAACATTTGTGCCAGCGCCAAGAAGTAGTTATAGTGGTTTTAATATTCTGCGACAGTTGGGATCGTTGCAACTTTGATGGCGCCTGGTCCAAGTTTTCCATCCTGCCACAAACCACATGCCACCCTCACAAAAGTTGGGATATTTGGTAGCTTCATGGCATACACTTTTTTTCAATTGTAGATGCTTCTTTAGATCTGAAATATTGGTCCGATGCACCAACGATTGCAGTTAACTGATACTGTCAGAATCAATCCATTACCGATGGGCATGCCCTCCCCTCCCCCCTCACAAATATTGGCTAATTGTTCCTCTGCAACTCTGCAACTAAGGCTGATGTAGCTTGCACCACGGACAGACTGTCCCACGGATAACGATGGTGATAATAATAAACCGTAATCTCTTGGGATGTGATCCTGGTCCCTTCCTCAAAAGGCGTGCAGATCGGACGATCCCCAGTTGACCTTGCATCACGACTCACTAGATCCCCCACTATCGCCTATCAACTTGGGCCAGTGCAAATCTCATATATATGGGGCACTTCTATATACCCAATACCCAAGAGAGCGAAAAAGGACCCAAATGAAAAAACAATCGGCAAAGAGGTGGTGACATATATATGTCAATGAGATGGTCTGGTCAAATTTGGTCCTATTGATTTCCATGCTAACAATGGGGGAAAAGAGTCATTGGCTTTAATTTCAGGGTTGAACTCCCTCTATAGCATGATTGAATTTTCCCTCGAATCTTGAAAGGGTGGGGGAAATTGTCACATTTGGAAGTCACTTGAAGCGGACATATCCTGGTCATATATTTCCTTGGCCAAGGACGTCCGCAAAGGGGAGGATGAGATCTTTTCCTTCTTTCCGTTGTTGGCTGGAGAATTATTTGATCAGAATTCGAAATGTCACCCAGGAAAACTTTCGCATTGACAAAGAACACGAGGATGAGGAACAGACAAGCCCATCCCACTGGTCTCCTTCAGTTCACTCTAGCACTTCCATGTACGTAGCTTGGACTTGAGGAAGAGTGAAAATGTGTTCAGAAGGCTAGTGCGTGAGAAACAAGGTGCCCTAGCCAATCCGACCAAGGAACCAACCGATAGAAGACGAAATTGGGTTCTCATCGACGCAGACAGCCGTGATTTAAGGACGAAAATCGATATTTGGCAAATACATTTTTTTGAGCACCCATCTTTGCACCCGGGCAAATTGAACTCGGAATGTCACATTGGGCACGGACTTCTAGAGATATGGACTGCAAACGGAAGCAAAAATATCCTATCTCCTAAACTGCTCATCTTATTCCAAATAAGCACTTCATACGACCACAAGATCTGGTTGATTAGATGAACTCAGCCAAGTTTGATCCCAAACCTATGCTTAGGGAACTCAGGAGACATGTTCAAAGTTATCTAGTAAACACTACATACAATTTGAATTTTCGGCCTGCTCTTGGTCAGTTTCATAAGCTTTTGACAACATAACTTTGAAACGATCGACTTTGCATGTAAATAGTATAAGATTGACCTACCGTTAATTGAAGAGATCTACGTTTCTTATTTTATTACTTTAATTCGAAAAGTGTCTCAGAGTGGCTATGACCAAGAGCAGGCCGATTTGCTGGGAAGCTCGTTCGCAGTCCATATTTCTAGAAGTCCGTGCATTGGGCAATCCCGGGCGAGAAGAATGTACAGTTTTGGCTCATTTTGTAAAAGTTTGAACGTGTTTGGTTGCTACTCGCTGACCCAAGGAGTGTTTATACCAGTTTGGCTCTATCTGATAACTCAGCTCATCCTGGATGGCAGGAGCTCGGAGAACAATACAAAGATTGTTAAGATTTGCGACGCTTGTCTCACGTTGCACAAGCGCCTCGCTCATAAATCAATAAGTAGGCCCAAAAAGAATGAATAATGAGGCGCATTTGTGTTTTTGCCAAATGGACAAGTAGATATGTACATTCGAAGGAGCTTCAAGTTGGATTTAAATTGAATCACATTTCAACGCTGGGTTTGTGAAGATTTTGGCCCGATTGCTTGGGCCGTTATCA
The DNA here is from genome assembly GCF_007210705.1 of Tigriopus californicus. NCBI lineage: Eukaryota > Metazoa > Arthropoda > Copepoda > Harpacticoida > Harpacticidae > Tigriopus > Tigriopus californicus. The sequence continues at coordinate 3,799,994 of NC_081441.1, read as the reverse complement.
ACAGAGACCTCGAAGTGGTTGATGATCAAAATGGGGTCATAACAAAATAAGATGCAAAGATTGAAACCGTTTCAGTGTTGGAGAAATAAAGGAGGGTTATTATTTTCTGATATTTTGAAATCCTGCGCTACGCCATAACTCGTCTGAAACAGGAGGCATTCAAAGAGTCCGAAGACACGGAATCACTACAATGAATATTCGTATTCGGTACTAAATGAAACTTATATCGAGTATTTTCCTTACATTTATTTTTTAATCATTTTTGAAATATTGAGAGTTAAACAATCAATAACGATATCAATAGAATGAATGAGGTTTGAAAGATGCCGTTTTTATTTAGTTTCAAAAAGGTCTTCAGAAAAAGCCCAATCACTAACATTATCTGTTGCTAGTGCTTTCTTCAGAATTCGAGTGAACGCGTTCAAAAGGGTTCTGCTAATATTTGCGGAAGGAGTTTTTGAGCCTTCGCATTTCTAGTGTATTTTAGATCATGTCAAATAACATAAATAACATTGCGAGCTACAAATATGTCAAGATGCATTTGGGCTTTGCCATCAAAATAGAAAAAAGGTTCTTAGCACTATACATCTTTATTTGTTTTATAAGAAAGAAAGGTGCTAAGATTAAGATTTCAGGGGATAAAAAAAGAACGAGAGGCCTGGTTTTTTAAACGCTCTTACCTCGGAGTTAAGGCTTGGACGTTACCCAGAATGAACATTCACTCGCAACTCCGGTCAGCTAATTTTCACACTGAATAACGTCCAAGCCCCAAAATCCGAGGAAAGACCTCTAAGAAACTCGCCTCGGGGCATAATTTACGTGGTAGCAGCTTAGGTTGAACAAGTTTCATGTTATAAAATCTACATGCACAATATGGTAGTTAGATGATACTTTTGCTGCAATTATTATCGTTTTCATCATGCTTATTTTTATAATAATTCGTGCTTAAACAGACAACAGCGTCTTTACGCGTTTCATACAAAATGTTTAACAGATAACATAATTGCAGCCGGCCAACATGTGCTTTTTTTATGTGTCCCAGAACAGGTGCATTGGCGTATAAGATATATTTCCTGTTTACAAGTATAGGTGTAAGCATAGCGTGGCTATGGCAGGAAATGTTGATTTGATGTATTTCAGGAATGATTTATTCAAGGATCAACAGTAGTAAATAAGCAAATAGCCAACATACCTTTTGTAAGAATATTCTTGAGCATATATTCCTCAGATTTTGGATAAGCGAAAGTTTGTTTTCGCCAGAAACTGGGCAGAAAATTAAGAAATTTGAATTTGTAACATTTCAAGGACATATCGTGGAAGAAAGACAAAAGCACAGAAGGCCAAGGGTGGGTGAAAGGTACAAATAGAATTGAAAAGTAGATGCCAATAAAACAAAAGGAGAGGGTAAAGGGTAATTTGTCACACTGTTTTCAGAAACAAAAGATGATAGCTATAATAATAATGGTTCACGTTTGACAGGATGACCGCATGATCTTTTATCAAGTCCGTTAACTATGAGCAGTAGAGAAGGTCAGAAATGATCTTAGAGGATGAAGCCTAAACTAACATATTGGCGTACAAACAAATCAATTGGTAAGTTCGCAGGATTCAGAGCTATATTCTTTCAACATATGTGTTTTTACTTCTTTTTTAATCGTATTTGGGTTAAATTTGTATTAAAAACCCTTGAGTTGTTCCATTGATTTGGAAGGCCAAAGTTTGGAAGCTTCGGTAGAAATACCGTTTTTGCAATTGGTGTAATTGCTCGCCAGCCACCAAGCCTTAGATCATTTTTCCATGTGTATATATTCATTGCTAATAGCACTTCATTTAAAAAAGTTTTTCCCTTGATTTCAAGGACATTAAAGGTTTTAAGATCTTCTACTTTGAGAAGATTGTTCATTTTACAAAGTGGTTTGGTGTGGGACAACAAGGTAATATTATAGCCTTCTTACGCTGCACGAAATATGGTTAACGTTCTACACTTAAGAGGGCGCTTTGTAAGTCAGTCTCCACCAAATAAGGGGCCAATTCCTTTTTTTTAATTGGTATGCATTTGTGTAGTCTTTGGCTAGTTCTGTCAAAATCGCATGCATGCTTAATGACCTGGGTCACATAATATCGTTAAAGAAATCGCTTTCATGGCATGTCACGAGTAGTTTATTTAGCAATCTACTGTGCCTCTTCCCGTTTTCTTTGGGCTGTCTGACTTTGCAAATAAGGGCCCTTGTTCATCCAACAAGTGGTTCTTTTTTTTAGAGTTGTCAAACATTTCATTTTTGTTCTTAAAACATAGAAATTAAGGCCCTATTCTAGTGAACTTCGAACTAAACCATAATAAAGTTGTCGTTCAAGCTAAAAAGTGCCTTTCGAGGCTTGTTTGCAATGTATTCTAAATGCGAATACCAGCTTAATTTATTGTCTATTTTTAATGAAGAAAAATTTGATTGACTTTTCCTTCGTTTGTGTGCTACCTAATTCAGCTACTTTGCAACCATCTATTTCAATTTTTCAATCATGATCGAATTTTTGTGATTTTACTATCATGATCGATTTTTTGTGATTTTACTATCATGAATTTAGTTATGCCCACATTTAAGGTATGTTGATTTCTTTGAAGCCAATGGTAGATATCTGTAATTTCATGATTTACTTCTTCTTCTAGCCTGTTCGATTGATTTCCAAAATACTGCAATGGGGTATCTTCAGCAAACATGACGCTTTGAAAGCCACTTGCATTTGGCAAGTGGCTTTTGAAATAAATCAAAAAGAGTAAAGGGTCGCGTACGCTTCCTTGAGGAACCCCAAATTTTACTTGTTACTTGGTAGACCTGACACCACCACTTTCAGCAAATTGAATTCTGTGAAAGAAATAGTTTTGAAACCAGATTTTTCACCATTCCGAAAACCTTGTTCTGCCTATCTTTGCAAAAATGTAAAAATGTCAGCAAATATACGAGGGCTTGTGGCCAATTTGGGTTGCTGGCAATGGATTGTTTTCATTGTGGACGCTGAGGCTCAGATATACGATCATATGATAATTCAATGACGACTTCAGCACTGGACAGAGACGGTAGGGTGGGGGAAAGGCAACTTTTATCCAAATGAGAGAATATATTTCCCTTCACTTGGATTGACACAGGTGTAGACTTTGAAAGCATCGGTCAGTTTTGATTGCGAAGAAACGTCTGCGACAAAACCAGCAAGTTCTTGAAACTCAGTGTGATGTGGTGGGCAAAAAATGACTGGCTTAGCACCACGTTGGTAAGATCTTACCAAAGTAGTACTTTCTGAGTCTCTAAGTGAGTCAATTTATGTGAAGGTAAATGCATTTGATTGATTGGGATAAAAGTTATCCATCCCCTACCTTACAGTCTCTATCCTGTGGAGACGTCGTCCTAGAATAATACAAGAAGGACGAAGCACATGAGATGGATTCTTGTCCTATATAAAATCAATAGGAGCAGGCTGAGGCCTGCTATGGAATCCCTGATTATCTCTCGTGTGAGGGACTGTGAACAAGCTTCCCGGCAAATCGGCCTGCTTTTGGTCATAGCAACCCTGAGCTACTTTTCGAATTAAAGTAATAGAATAAGAAACTCAAATCTTTTCAATTAAAGGCAGGTCATTTTTATATTATTTACTTGTAAAAGTGATTCGTTTCAAAGAAAGTTATGCTATCAAAAGCTTATTTAGCTGACCAAGAGCAGGCCTAAAATTCGAATTTTATGTAGTGCTTATTTGGAATAAAGTGAACAGTTAAGGAGATAGGTAATTTTTGCTTTGGTTCACAGTCCACATCTCTAGAAGACCGTGATGAAACACATATTATTAGGCATTGATACAAAAAGGGAATCACGCTTGACCATGGAAATCTCAGGAGTACATTTTGAGCCTGGCCTGACCTCTTCACGTCTTGGGATTCGGCACCATTACATCATACTATTAGACGATGTTTATTAGGCGAGCTCCCAATTAAGTTTGGAACTAATGTGACGAGTGACCCGTAAAGTAATTGAATCTGATTCTATAGGCGGCTTAGGGGCTGGTCCGAGGTATTTTTAATTTTTTTGGCGCTCGCAAAAACAGACAATTTAATAGAACTCATGGGACGCTGACATGAAAAATTCAGATACACAAAGGCCCATTTAGCTATTGGTTGATCCGTGCCTTACAACAGAGTCCGGTTCGACGATTGGATCGTGTCCGTGATCAATTGCTTGGAGCCACAAAGTTATTTAACCAAATTTATTGCAAACTACCGACCTGGTTTCAGCGCAAATGTTTCAATAAAGAGTACAAGACTACTTTTTGTGGCCATGTCGATTGGTGATGGGGTATTTTTCACTACTTTACTTCATGTTTTTCTCATAACTTATGCTTTTTCTTACACATTGTGCTTTGGAGCGGAATTTCAAATGTACAAGAAACTCCCTAGTGAATAGAAAAAAACATAGTAGCATATTGGTGCAAATTTGTGCGCACATTAATACTTCGCAGCATGAAGGTCAGAATGTAACTGGGGGTCTTTCCATTTGTCCCCTGGTACCTCGGTAGGCTTTAATCTTGTTAAGAAACTGGGCTAAAATGATGATTTAGGCCTTACCTTGGATCGGCTTTCACCCTCCATCCTTCCAAAGAGGCTACTGCTGATCATTTCCAGCCATTATGCTCCAGCTTTCACTTATTGAACTGTTTATAATTCATGATTATTGTCATTGGAATTCAAGGATCAGGAAATACTTGGCTCTTTTTCGCTCAGTAGTGGTAAAACACCTTTGATTCACTTTGAAGAAGTGCTTGGATGTTTCTGGCCACCACTAATATCAAAACAAACATATTTTGAAACTTTGAAAGAATTCTACACACAAGTATTTTTTATTCTCGAAAGTCAAATTTCTTTGTTCGTCCATGATGTATCACCCACTTAGGTGAACACTTGAATCGTAGAAAAACCAGTTGACGAGAATTCCTTATTGCACATCATCCTTGAGCCCATAGAAAACCATAACTAGAATGCTTAAGTTCAACAGGAGCTGTACCACATGAGCATGTTTTCAGGTCAGCTGACGTTGGTGGAAAAGGGACAAAGATATTTCGTGAACGTTGAATTATTCTCATGAAACGTTTGTTATTTCTTTTTAATCTTAATTTCTTTTGAATCTTACAAATGTACAGGTAGAAAGAGAGGTAGAATAATAAAAATATGCCTTTTGGGGTATAATACACGTAACATGTCAAAAAAGATTCGGACATTAGCAAATCACGCAAATCACGTCGAAAGTGTAACAAAATGTATCCGAAATTGCAACGCAATGATGACTCATCATTGATGAGGCATTCGGAATTTCGTTTCAATCTCCCAACAATGTGCTTGAATGTGGGCGACATGATTGCACCTATACGTAAACAAGGTAATTCCGACACCTCTGGAGGCCAGCCTGAACCTAGACTTGTTCCTTGTGTTTCAGTTTAGTGTTTCCACCACATGGATGAAAACATTAACTTGAGCCCCATTTTAACCTCTTCAAAATTTCGTTCTTAAAAATGTGGTCGGACAACTTATTCAAACCCTTTTTATGAAGCTTGCTTGACGAGAGTAATTGCTTGACAAGGAGTCTTATTAGGGGTTTCTACTCTGAATTTGGACGGGCCGTCAACGATTCAAATTTGCACCACAGTTGTCCGAAGTAGCTTGACTACGAACGAAACATTTTTTCCACCAACGACAGCTGAGACGAAAACATGCGATCGCAGCGCCCTTGATCGATCTATATATATATGAAGTTATCTATGCTTGAGCCACAGGGTAAACCTCGCCATATTCCACTCTATAATTTTGAATGTCTATGGCGAGGGAATCTGCGTGGCTTGGATAGCGTGACTAAGACTTTTTCAATTTCTGGTCCAGAAGTTCTAGGCTTCTAAATTTTCCGTGTTGCTATGGGGTACATTTGCCGGCGTCAAATATGTCCAATGTAACGTTGTCCATGCTTGAAGGCTTAAAAAATAACATTTGCCCTCACATGGCGCTACTACAATTTTTCTATAAAGATCGTATCGTGACACGCCCATTACAGCCTCAGGACATCGCCACAGTGAAGTGCCATGATGTTGGAGATCGTTGCATCGACTTAAGACAAGATACTTCCCCTATGTTTCCCCACAAGGAACGCGGCCCATTGCTATTGAGGGGGTTTGGCCAGTCGAGAGCCTCGATTTTAATCCTCTGGATTAGTGTGCATTATCTGGTGACAACTTAAGAGTAAAGTCCATGTCATATGCCACAACAATATTGATAACCAAAAGTTCTACATCACCAAGATCTGCAAGGCTATGCCCAGGTACAACAGTGTCAACATTTGCCGGACATTTCGGCCTCCCTCTGACCGAGCCATTCAGACCAACTGATCTCATCTTGATATAATACACCTTATTGTTTGAAAATGATTTCAATACTTCGGCATAAGCTGTGAAATATTTTTGGACTGTGTTGTTTTTCTATGATCCTCCTGAGCATATTGCGAACAGTCAGGCATCAATTCAATTTGCAATGGGGTCGGTCAAAGTGTAAGCAAGCCAAAACTCCGGAAAGAATTAGAATATGACAATTGTATTCAAGTAGATAAGTGTAAGCGCTTTCAGAATGCCAAAATGCAAGCCGAGGATGGATCTATTTGGAAAATGTCACATACCACTGTAAGATATTAACAATTATATCACTAACAATAACAACTTAATCTTGATTGCTTTTCTTCAAATTGCGTTGACAAGAACGAACGCGTCACTCTGTGATAGACTGAGGACAAGTTCATAATACACTGATTATGATTATGATGGATACTTAATTAAACAACGTCAGTGTCTCACAAGAAACTTGTTAAACAAGCAAATAGCGGTAATTGGATTTGCCCTCTGTACGATTTGTTTTTGTTTGATTTGCGCATACAAGAAACCCTATTGACTTGGCAAGAAGTGTTCCGTGATTATTGAATCTGGATACTCATTTAAGCAAAATTGCCCTCTACTCAAAGTTCCGGAAGAAAAATTGACTCAAGATATGGGGACGTTTAGGCAAACTCTGGCAGGTTCGTTTGGTTTGCTGGTACCAGTGTCAGTGATGCAAGTTTGGGGCTTCAAGCACTTTTTTGAGAAGCTAACCCTTGCTTCACATTGCTAAAATAGGAGATTGTCTTTTTGGCTGAATCAGCAGGAGCAAAGTCTTGC
>NC_081441.1:3786846-3792583 GCF_007210705.1 Tigriopus californicus | reverse complement strand
GAGAAGCTGACCCTTGCTTCACATTGCTATATGAGGAAAGATCAGCTCCGTTAAAATCAGTTTGAAACGCCAATTGTGCAAGTTTGTTTGCTGGTACCATCGCTTGCCTAAATGTCCGAATATGGTCGGTACAGAGTTGTTAGATTAATTGGTATCTAAATAGCCTGTTGTGGTATAATTTGAATTAATTTAAATTCTATGATAGTTGTCAAGTTGATAGTACCAGCGATATTTTACACCATGATAATTTGTTTTGTAACTTCAAAATGCTGGCTTGAAAGGTTGACAAGGTCAACTAAATTTTGATTTTTCCTCTAGTCAAATAAGCATAACACGTTATCAAACGCCGTTGAGTGACAATACCCCATGCATGATAGAAAAAACATTTTCACACCAAAATGTGTTTCCAGATGTGCTGAAATCTGGAAAGGCTACCTGGCACATAAAAGAGAAAGAAAGCAACGAGAAAATAAAGAATCTTATCAAGACTTGGACCCATCTATGTATTAATGACAAGCGTGGTTTTAAAGAAGCAACGAAGAAACTGTGATTGATATCTTTTTGTGATCTGTTACGAAGTAACTAGTAAGGTCAATTAATAGGAACCAAGCAAATTCAATGTGTAAGTTTTGTGTTCTTGCGACCAGATATAATTAATGAAAGTCTGAAGAAATAGTCTATGAAGACTAGACTGGAAAGAGCTTGTAAGAAATAATAGATGAATCATCATCATTAACACCCAGAGGCCCAATGACGTTCCAAACCACTTTTAGTTCACGTTCAAAACAGAGTGTGCAGCTTCGGTAATGACCTTGATCGAGGAAAAACGATTTTCACTGAGACCAATGAGAAAATAAATAATGAGTTCTAAATTCGTGTACTGGAGGCTCGTGTCGTTTCTTGGGCGGACAGGGAGTTTGGGAAGACACCATACATATTTTAAGAAGGCGGTGCACAATCCGATCAAGCCAAAAGGACACCTGCTTGGTTGAAGACCAATTCTCAACCATTTTGATAAATAAAAATATCACCATCGCGCTCTACAGACTTGAATCTAAGCTCCAGTCGAGGGAGGAGTTGCAAATAACAAACCCCATTCACTAGTAGCAAATTTGTAGGTTGCTATCATGTCTGCTTGGTCCAACATGTCCGAGGATGACATTGAGAAAGTTTCTGATCTGGAATTTTTGAACTCTTCAGATCACCACCTAGTTTGTGGCCAAAAGGAATTCTATAAAGATCCTCTGTCTCATCTTTAAAAGCAAAACTGTGGTGAACATCTTCATCAGTACATCTAAACCTCGAAAAAGAGTCGCCATTTTGGACGATATAATACACACCGGGTGCCTGGATTAGATTAGACAAACTTATCGCTTTCACTTAAAAGCATTACAATCTTTTTAGAAGACAATTTTGAGAGCTTAAATTCTAACATTCAATAGATCAGACTAGAGGGCTTGTCAAAGAAAAGTCACTCCAACCAAGCCATTTGAGACTTTGCTTTGAACACATTTTGGTAGTTGGGCAGCAGGGTGTCCGGCTGATCGACTTCTCTTGCATTACTCAGTTTCAACCAAAGCAGACAAACGAGCCATCAACTCATTGGCTCCCTGAATTCGGAACTTGATTTTGAGAATCACGTAACTAAATGTGTTCAAAGCCGATCCCCATCGTACTCACCAGGCAGCCGCAAGGGAGCCAAAAAAATCTCAGAAATCTCGTGAGTGTCATTTCTCTGACTAGCCCTCTAGATCAAACTACGTTAAATTTACGTTATTTAAAAAATAAAAAAAGAATTAAAATTTAAAGCTTAGTTTTCGAAAAAGGATCCTTTTAAAGCAATGGCTTTAGCCAATCTGATCCGAAAACGGTGGAAAAAAGTGCGGATTTTGGTTGGAGGGATTTTTTCCATGGTGGCTGCTTAGAACTTTAGTTGAAGGGGTCCTTTCTTTGCAGGCTTCTTTCTCAACAAAGGACCACACAGCATAGACCAGAGTTTTAAGATCTGGAGAATTTGGAGGGCCATAGTTTAGGCCTCCAAAACAGGATTCCCTCATTAGCAAAATAGGAGATTGTCTTTTTGGCTGAATCAGCAGGAGCAAAGTCTTGCTGAAAGACCACAGGCTGGTTTTATGCTACTTTTCTCATCCAGGGTATCACAATAGACTTTAAAACCTCAATGTAGGCATCTGCATTTATTCTGAATCCCTCTGGAACCAGATTGGAGGTCCAATCCAATGCAACACATTGTTTTTTTTGGAACTGCCTTGATGCATCTTTTTATTCCAGCTACCACTCTTGCAATTCCAACTGCTGGTGTTCTTCCTTTCCAAGGAGGGGGATGAGGGTCAGCTTGCCAATCAAGATAGTTTTTGAACTTTGCAAATAGTCTGGCAGGCCATTTTAAGGTTCAAACTTACTTCTGTAGAAGTGTAACCCGCACATAGCAATGTTGAGGTCGAGGGTTAAAATGGTACTAAAATAAGATGACAAGTAGACAATTTGGAGTAATTTTCTTTTCTAACACCGCTCTCCCCAACAACAGCATTGAACACCTCCCACCCCCAACAGAAGGCCTTGAACGCCTTTATAATGGCCTCTCCGGACATGGCGGCCCTTTTGACATTCACGGCAATGATTGTCCTCCTCCAGGTGGATGGCTTTGAAGGTCTTGTCCTCAATATGCGTCCAAGTGAAGAAACCCACTGGATTCAGGTTTAGAGACAAGGGAGGCCACAATTCCTTTGGCCAGAATCGATTGGAGCTCAACTTGGACTCCAAATACTTCTGAGTGACGTCAGAAGTGTGACCGAGAGCAGCATCCTGCTGTCACACCCAGTTCCCGGCGCTGTAGTGACTGTTACGGGCCGGGATGAGCTTTGTACCAAGAATCCAGCTATACTGGGTGCCATCCACATTGCCCTTGATCTAGATCAGTAGAGATCGAAATCTTTGGGGTCTTTTTTGCATTTTAGGCCGTCACTGAAGTTTCCAGTGCCATTATACGTGTTCTTGACCCTACAAACGGTGCTCCTAGCGATGCTGAAGTTGGTCGGAACGATCCTGGCGCTGTCACCAGCCTTGATCTGTTTTTATCGATCTATAACCTCGAATTATTCTTATGCGGATTTTTCCATGTTGTTGAAACTAAAGATTTCACTAGATATGCCAAGAAACCACAGCATTTTTTATTTATTTCTTGTTCACTGAGCAACAAGGTTTTAAAGACGTGTCCGAGGACTTTTGGCACATCCGGTAGTTGGATATATACGAATAAGAGTTATTAAAATGCAAAAAAGAGCTGTGAAAATGCCAGACAAGGTGTGCAAATGCAAATGCATTGGATCCGATCCTTTCTGTGGTGTTTAAAATCTATTTTTTGAAAATAAGCAGGCCAAGATTCTCATGCAAGAGCCTTCTGACGGTTCTATCAGACGCCTGAAAGTCACCCTTGACATATCCACTCTGATCTACCTGTCTTTTTCTACGAAGGTCTTCACAGCATTAATCCAGGTCTCTATCATTCAATTCATTTCATGCTTTGGTTCATCTGGGTCTTCCCTAGCATCAACATGGGCCAAAATCTTGAAAACCACAGGGAATCATCCTCATGGGCAGCTTGACACAAGGTGAAAGCAAAAGAGGTCGTGGGCATAAGTCATCGAAAAAAGCCCAGAGCTAGCGAGGGTATTGAGAGTAACCTCTTTTGTTTCGAGTCCAGCGGCCAGGGATGACCTCAAAAGGCATTCCTCTTTTCGTAACATTCGCCAAATTTGATTTAATATCACGGCCGAAATGAATAATTATCCCCTCCCTGCGGGTTCAGCTCCTACTTTTCGCATTTGGTTCGGCGGGCGCTTTGTACCATAGTCAACTTATACCTAGTCATGACTCATTGATCAACAAATTAGTAGTAAACTACATTATATGTGAAATTGATTACAAAAAGAGATTTACTTTGCTCTTTTAAGCAAAATTTCAAAACCTAGAATTTCAAAACTATCTAGAAATGGTTCTTTTTCGTTTTAGACGCATTTCCATAGCAGATAGTGACGTAAAGGCACAAACAAGAAATTTTAATTTGTAAAATATGTTTTAACTACAAATCCACATTTTGTCGGGTTGAACGATTTTTTTTTTACAAAAAGAGATTTATTTTGCTCTTTCTCTTAAAGTCTCTTGGGTTGAAAAGCTTTAGAAAAGAATCAGGTTGATCAACATTTTTTGGATGAAAACCGTATTCAACAGAAAAAGTGTCGAATTCGGATTTGCATTCAGCGAAAAAAAGTCGGATTCGGATTCGTTCGGGTTGGGCGAAGCTTTTGGATTTGAATTCTGTAGGATTGGAAGAACGCGATGCACTGCTTTTTTCTCAAATCTTCTTTTCCGACATCGCAAATATGCAGAGTTTTTCTATCATACCTTGTCACTGTGTTAAGAAATGCTTTAAAGAATAAAAAAAATATGGAAGATAAATTCAAATGAAGATAAATAATCAATAAATCAAGTAATCAGTGATTTCTTGGTGTGTGGGCCTTGCATCTTACAAGAAGAAATGCTTGTCCGATTATTATTGACTCTTTCCCAGATCAGTTGCAACCTACTATACTGTAATACGAGGCTACAATCATCCAGTGATCTGAAAGCTTTTAGTCCCATATCCTTATCCTGGGTCACTGATGGACGTCTGAGATCTTAATTGATGCACCTAGAATGTTGGTTGTCATGATACGTAAGAAAGGCTGTGAATGATAATGCCCTCCCTTATGCGAATGGTCGCTTCCTTTCATTCCCTTGTTAGCCGCTCAGATATGCAGAGGTACAACAAATCTCCTCCGAACAGACATTTCTTTTCCGAGCGAGGATCTGACTCCAAAAGGAGAATTTAGTCACAGTTCTAAAAACGTGACTCCACGAACTTTTGAAACAATGTATTTCTTACCCTTATTTATTGCATTTGACTTATTTGCATGTTAAAGTCAGTGATAAAGATCTCGGAACAAGTGGCAAATTTCCCTTTTTTCTAACTTTATGCACTACAGTTCGTTCATTTTTTACACATATCTTTAATTTGAATGGCAGTTGCAGAGTAAAATCATATCTTTTGAAGTTAGCTCGGTGTGTCAGATTTAGATAGGGAAAATGCCAGTGGCATGCTCCAATCTGGTCAAACAATTCCCCGGGGAAAACTGTTTCCATGGAGATGATCATTTTCACTAAAAGCCAAGGTGGAACGAGACTGGCGCTCCTTTTTTAGGGGGCTCGAAGGAGTGTCAGCGTGTTAGATGAGAAGATGAGAAGTGGGTGATAATTCTAAATGGCGAGGGCCTACTGACAAGAAATCAAGTATTCTACTCCTCACCAAGTGACGAGAGGTCATAAAATGTCCGTCCGTTTTGCGCCTACTTTTCCACATACACATTTGCAAGTCTGCGTTTTTTTGGGAGATATCTAGAACGTACGATTCTATGTACTATGTACTCTATGTGCGCAATTTACAACGAAGCATTCATGCTAGATATGAACATGAAGGCTGTCTTTAGGCTTTAAGTGGCTTCACTACGGCTTTCACTCTGTGCGAAATGAAATATGAATGGAGCATTGGTACATAAATGAAACTTTATTTGTATATTGGTACGAATCAACAGCTCATTTATGTTTATGTCTAGCTTTAGCATTTTCTTTCTGATTTGTAGTGTAGTTTTTCTAGTTCCAAATCGTTATGTGTAGTTCTTTA
>NC_081441.1:3769569-3786795 GCF_007210705.1 Tigriopus californicus | reverse complement strand
TGCCAACTCAAATTCGTTGGTAGACCAAATATCATATAAAAATTGAAAGGTAATAAATAGACGAATTACAACCTTTCATTTTAATAGTACTGGGGATTACATTCCCTGTAGCGGTTAGAAAAGCCCGTGAAAAACCAAAAAAAGGACGTTTTAAAACACAAACGCATAGGAATTGGACATTATTGAAAATAAGCTGGTACTTGCACTGTTTTTGTAAGGATTGGACATACANCAAAAAAAGGACGTTTTAAAACACAAACGCATAGGAATTGGACATTATTGAAAATAAGCTGGTACTTGCACTGTTTTTGTAAGGATTGGACATACATCTGTCCATCTTGTCAACGTAACTGAGTTCCGGAGAGAATTAAATGAAATCTTTCAGCATCGGGAATGCAAGGAAAATACTGCAAACGGTGAATATGTACATGTCAAAAGGGCACTTGTGAAAGACAATTTCAAATGTCTTACAATGCATCAAAATAAGTTTTGATACACCGTAAAACGGGCCAAGAAAATCATGAACCCTGTCTCTTTTGAGATGAATTTCAATAGTCCGTTCGTTGGTTTTTTGTCAATGCAATTATTCAAGGAAAACAATAGCATGGTGGGAGACACTTCCATAAAATTTTGTTATTAAAAGAAAAGAAGAGTTGTTTTGTGAAATTGTTAGTGCCGTTTTTGGTGCTTATGACATGGCAAAAGTGTTTGGCCCATTCTTGAGGTTAAACTCAAATAACTGTGTTGATGAAAATGACAACGATCATCCGCATCATCACAACGGCCTTTATGAGATTTGAAAGTTCCTGAAACAAACTTAATCCATTATCTCTGGGAGGATTTATGCAAACTTTCTCGTTAGACATTGTTTGCACTTTTCAGGGGAGGAGGGATATAGTTCATAGTAATTCAGTGAAAGAGGAGGAGGAGAAGAATGAGGATGTAGAGGAAGGGAGGAAGGGGAGGGAGGAGGCAGCCAAATACTTGAACGTTAATTAACACTAGCTTTCGAGTTGGGCAAATGAACTAAGAGCTAGATGCCACTTCAAGGAGGAGGAGAGCCTGATGAAGAACACTCGCTCTAAACCTATTCTATGCTCACGCAGATTATGCTAGAGACACGGAACGAGAGAAGTGCATCCTTTCTGAGTGGTCTTTTTTTTATTCCAATTGAGATTGACAAATTGGGATTGTTATTGTTTAAATCACTAAACAATGGACAGGCTTTGATACTTGATGTTGTGGGGAAATGGCTAATCGAACCGAGAGATCGCGGTATGCAACCGAGCTGAAACCAAATGAATTCCTTCCCCACGAGAAAATGAGATCAGATTCGTCTCTTTTCTTTTTTGCTGCATGCTCCCCTAATAAAAGGGCCGAAAAGACCAAAGAAAAAGTTGAAAACCGCTGATGGATGCTGGATTTAGTGGGTTTGAGCATGAAAACTGTTGGCACCGACCATCCGACAGCTCTATGGGGTTGGCCATTTCCTACCCAAAGTCCCTGTCTTTCCCCCTTTTCCGCCCTTCTTCATGTCGTGAAACGAGTTCAATTTACGAGAATGCCAAAGAAAATGGAAATGAAGATTCCCTCCATCTTAGAGGGTAATTCACTTTCAATCAGGTGGTATTGTCGAATTTCTCACACCCTTGGAACGCGTCAAAGATAGATTGTTCTGTTTCACACTTCATTGAAGCTGTAGCATATTATTCATAGAACTTTGCAGAGTTAGTTTCAATTCAAATGACATGGCATTTTCGGGTTGAGCGTTTATTTGCTTAAGAATATCTATCATTGTTTCTGTCCGTCATAACTTTGAAACTGATCCCACTTGGTGAAGTGAAAATGCGAAATGATGTTTTCTCAAGATGCGTACAACGCTGCAGGGGAGGGCTCACAAGTAAATATGAGGAATGCCACCGATCTCCCAAAGGCACATCTCGAACGTGACTAATGAACATCTTGGGGTTAAAATTGGATGCCAAGATTTGTCCAGCCGGTTTTGAAACATTGAGCTTACTGATTGACATTGAAGAGGAGCAGACTAAATGTGCTCGAGAATTTGAGCTGGAAATGAACTCCTTAGAGCGAGTTATCTCCCTTTGCGAGAATGTGACCCGTGTCTAATGAGCTAGTTTTCGGCCTCAACTTCACTCTCATATCTCGCTTTGTCTTTAACCTTTAGTAGAGGTTGCTAAGTTGGTACCTGCATCTTGTAAAAAAATATAGGCAGTGTTGTTGAACAAACTGACGATGAGTGAATCTACAGTGCTTCAAAACCACCATACCAGTTCCATAAGGCTTGTAAGCGTAAATATAGAAATATCGATAGAAAAAAATTAATTGTCGATCGACCATTTTTGGTCGAGGAAGTAAGAGCGATTTCAAATCTAGTTGCAAAGACATTCTTATCAAGATTCGAACCAATGTCATTTCAAAGGTCCTTTCATGTATGTACAGTATTTTAGTTTGAAACCTTGGCTCAAATCAGCTTCCAACTTTATCACAAGGAGACCTTTTCATCAAGCTAAAAGCGCAATAAACTGAACTCAATTCCCAAGATATTGACTTTAAAATGGTCTCAATATACAGCGGTGTCTCTCAAGGTGCCATGATTGGGCCTCCGATCTCCTCACACGATTACTTTGAGTTCAGACAACCGTGCACGTACGTACATGTGCGTGTGTGTTTTCGTTCTTCGGTTGGTCGGACGATCCTCGAGGATCTCGTACATCGCTCGTCTTCGCAGGTTCACGAGTTCTCATTCACAAGGAGCACATGCCGTCATTTCTTGTTCGCCCTGGTGGATCGCAACTGATTTGATATTTGCCCACCCTCAAAGAGTTGTCGGTTGGTTCCAGTTTAGTGTTCATCCTCGGAAGACCAACACCTTGGTTTTTTTTCCTTTTTTTTTATTCTGAGAATTCGTCCAATTATGTATGACTCATGAAGAAACGAAGTTGAAATGAGACCGAAAGTGACTCACCTGAAATGAAGTGCTTGAGAATGCTGGTTACGATCCTGTGGTTCCTGATGGTATGTGTACTGGTGTCAGTGGAATCCAGTGGCAACAACTTCAAAAGTATAAGCATAGACCAAGATTCAAGAGGCAACTATTGCAAATTGGAAATTGACTCCAAAATCCAACACTTGACCTTTCAAAAAAAGTTCACCAACCTTTCCTTCCTCTCAGTCAAACCCAAATCTGTTCAGGTGGTTGGTCCTTGCTCTTGGAAGATGTGTGCCAGAAACTGCACCTGCATAGTGGTCAATGATACACAATCAGATTTCTTAGACGGATATCCTCAACTCCGGACGAAGCGCATCCTATATGTTTTAAGGGTGGAGAAGGATCAAGGTGTTGTGGCATTCTGTTCCAAGCGGAATCAGGATGGCCCGATGATTAGCAGCAGTTCAATGGGAAACTACTTGCCACAGATTAGCACCTTGCCTAGTAGTATTGATTCCGCCGATCATGTTGAAACGCCCAATTCGAGCCGGAGGAAAAATCTAGTCAAAGAATCTCCCATTAACGAACATCAGGATGTCAACGCTCAACAAAGCGAGAGTGACATCAAAGATCTCGAAGATGAGGCAGTAGATTCACCCGAGGGCTCCCTTAATCCATTGATGGAATCTGTCGCGAGTTCACCCCTTCCCGATCCATTAGACACATCGCATATGCAACAAGTCGATGAAAATCTGGGTCAATCCGCCACCGTCTTTGACGTGGAAACTTTTGAACAGAAGGCGTTTCCCGTCACGGAACAAAGATCTCTGCCCAAGCCAAACGGGGAACCTGTTTCTACTTTTAAAGCTCCTTCCCAAGAACCCACAATCCAGAGCATTGACGACGATCCAAAGACAGAGGAACAGAATTTGGAGAAGGATCAGGAAACAATTGAGACTTTTAAAGTTGGAACGACTACCACCACGAGCTTTGGCTCCGAAGATTATGAAGAAGAATTGTTCCCCGTCATGGGACAAAGAGCTTTGGCCAAATCAACAATGGCATCCTTGACAACGAGTGAGGTTCCTTGGATAGAAACAACACCTCAAGACATTTATGAGGGACTCAAGGTGGAACCTCAGGACCAATATTTGACGGATGACCAAGATATCCTGGAGAACATAAATGTAGAAACGAACAACGTGATCTCCAGTCAAGAAGATCACTCGCTCGAAATACTACCCATGAAGAACCAAAGAACCCTACCAAAAGCGGGTTTAGCGTCCACCAGCAGTGAGATTCCTGAGGTGGTCGCAACACAATCGACAATCCAGGAAGGTGTGCAGGCTCAAAAAACTCCACAAGATGTGACAGATAAGAAGGAAATGCCTTCTCCAATCGACTCAGACACAACAACCGCAATCTCTGACCTGGAAAATTATAAAATGAAATCCTTCCCCGCCATGGAACCGACAGCCTTTTCCAAACCAACAAAGAACCTCTCAAGCACAGAGATGCCAGAACTTTCAAAGTTCAACGTCACACAGCAAAGAATGACCACTGATACCAAAAAGCCATCGCAAATCGATTCCGAACCAACCAGCACGTGGTCATTGCGGTCAGAGGAGAATCAACTTGAAGAATCGGAGAGCACGCTCCCATCTTTGAAGACTACTCAATCAAGTATTGAGTCAGAATTGACCACCGCATTATCAAGCACTGACCGAGGCCAAAGTGAAATCCAGATGACACGACAAAATGACTTTGGTGTTGATCAAAATACTCATTACTCTTTCGAGTTAACCACCTTAGTGTTTAGAAACAATCTCCCAGATTGGCCCGATGAAACAGACCTACCGCAATCAAGCAGGGCGCATCAATCTTTGACGAAAACAAGTCCACACTCGAGCGACACGACGACGTTAATCCCCACCATCTCGGATTTAAATGAAATGCATGCCAACGAAATGGCATCGTCTTCTTACAGCACCACCACCACCACCACCACCACCACCACCACCACCACCACCACCACCACCACAACAACAACAACAACAACAACAACGGCAACAACAACAACAACAACATTGAATCCCTCCCCAAGACATCCTAGTCGACAAGGAGATGAAATCTGGGTAGAAAATGTTCATGCTAATCCAAATCGTGCAATGACGTCAGACTCGAGATTCATTCCAATTCCCAAAGACACCGAGCAAACTTCTCTCTTCGTCGAAAAGCTACCGATCAACGTGCATCAAAACGAGTCCAGCTGTTTTTGGACCCTATGTGTCGTGATATTGATCTGTGTCTGTGTCGTCTCTTTGGTGTCGGTGGTATTTTGGGTACTTTGCAAAACCCGAAAATGTTCGAACTATCGGGATCCCAATGTTTGCTCAACACCGATAAGTCAGGACAATGAAGAGGTGCGACTAACTTTGCTGAGTGAACATCAGATGAAAGTCCCATAAAAACCGCTTCGTTCATTTGTAGTCAACTCCACTTCACAATCAGTTTCCTTGTCGTGGAGCAAGTTTACGACAAATTGAACCTCCCCAAATGGTGTAATAGAAAGGCTGGCCCTCTTTTGTGTCAGGTAAAGGGTAGATGGGCTCTCACATTCCTCATATATATTCGAATTCTATTCAACGTCTTCTCAATGACAGTGCGTATGTAGTGCGATGTCCCCCAGAAATCCGGGATGTGTAAGCTTGCGGACAAAAGTAATCTGGCAGTTTTCAGTTTGTCCGGTCGGTCTCCCACTGAGCGATGATCCGACGTCCCCATTAATAAAGATCACCCACCACCCATGGATACGAGTGCCTCGCTCAGGACTACCTTTTCCCCAGCAGCATCTTTGGTGGGTCCATCCAATAGAAAAAAAAACAGACTCCCAAAAACGTCGTAGCCTCTCCAAGGCTTTTGAAGCCAATGTCGAGTCACATTAAGCTTGAAATGATACTCCCGTCCAATCGATCAAAAGAGGAGACTAACTATCAAAAGCGATTCCTCATTAGAGTGAAAAATTCCCAATGTGTGTTTGTGTGTGTGTGAGATACCCTCCCAGTACTCTGTCACCGTCTAAAGCTTCTTCAATTCTCTTGGTAACAATGTGTATCTTCACCTTAATCGGATGTTCAGGCTCTGTTTCGGTGGTCTGCCTGTTCATGACTCATGACTGAGGGACTATGAAGACACACTATGGTTGGGTGTCAGTGCTTCCGAAGCAAGATCGAACTTTATCAGGCGAGCTCATGAAAGGAAACTAGGTATCAGGCCTCAGTGACCGCGAACAGTTTGGTAATGGCGCTCAAGATATGGTTGCAAACCGGATTTTGAGAAGAATGCCAATGGTCGTCGGAGTTCGAGTGATGCTTGGCACCTTTTCTCTTTTAAAAAAACATTCCCACCGCAAACCCTTGCTATTAGTTAAGCACATTGTATGTAGATGACGTACTATTAATAACCCATAAACATCATGTTATCCGCATCATTGTGGGTAGACTTGTAACTTGGCTTAATGAGAAAAATATAAATGCATAGAAAGCCGGTTTTGACCGTCCAATGAATTTTGCTTTATTTATGATTCCATAAATCTAGGTGAACCTTTTGTAATTTCAGGCCAGAAATGATACTTGCTATTGGTCATAACGGGTAACAAAATGCTCAAATACGTACGTACGTACAACTTGATGTTGAGCCGTCATTCTTTACTCATTGATTAGTGATATCATTTGCGTTTTTTGAGCACCCGCCATCGGCAAATAAACTACTTGACCCGACACTTGGGTAGATTGAGTCAACAGGTCATTTTAAGCAGAGACATGTTATGCTCACTTGGCCTCCAAGGTATCGATCAAAGAAGACATGTGATAAATGTAATAGGGCAGTAAACGCTCTAATTATAGTTGTATCTTCGGCCATCACACGCTGACATCTTGCATAATATGGACATTACATAGAGCGAAAATAAGTTGGTCGCACACATTGCTGCATGCTCTGAGTAAATTGTCCTAGCTGCAGGGTATTCGGTGTGAAGAAGCCAGCCCTAGAGAACTCGTCGGAAAGATGCCTCTGTCAGAAGGGTGTATGTAGCAGCACGAACACTAGAGAGCCTATCTGAACAAATAGATAGGATAAAGGCATGTTTGTGTAATACGGGCGAGGCTACTTAAACGGACATCTACTTTATCATGTCGCAAACAATAAAACGTCTCTGGTCCTTTCGCCATCAGTCCTGCATAAGTAGGCCTCTGGCTCACTCGACACCAACCCAACCAACGGCTACTGTTGCATTTCTCGGGTGGGATTGCTCATAAAACTTCAAGATGGCCGTGCTTCGAGTGACAACCGTTCTGCTATTAGTTGTGGTCATGACCTCCAAGGCCGTGGAGTTTCCAGTCATGAATGTGCCCCAACTCATTCAATACTGGGGATATCCCGTGGAGAGCCATTGGATCACTACTTCAGATGGTTATATTCTCAATTATCATCGCATTCCATACGGATCAAGCGAAAAAGGTCATCCTCGAAGTTTAGTGCGAGGCAAAGGCCACGAAGGACGTCAACAGCAATCCAAACCAGTCATGTTTTTGCAACATGGGCTTTTTGGCAGCTCTGCCAGATTCACAGCTGGGCCACCAGAGAAGGTACTAGTAGATAAATGATGGTATGGTCTACAGGGCTGCCACAAAGTACGCCGGCAATTAGAAATACAAATAGTTCTTAAAAAGATTTGAGATCCATGCATCAAATTTTTTATGGTGATGTTAGAACTGCCATTAACCTTTCTTGGTTGTAAAATTATTCATTTGACCTCCATTTGCACTGACAATTTGACTGATACGTTTTGAAACTCCATTCACTGTGGCAAGCACAACTTAGATGGTGATATTTCCCAGGCAGCCATAAATCCTCTTTCTAGTGCCTCTGCATTTTTATATGATCTTTAGGAGCGCTTTTCTTCCTATATTTTGGGGCCAACCCAACTTGGCAATTTGAGCCACGGTGGATTTTCAAGTACTGAAACTTATCGCCGGCGAACTTTGTAGCAACCCTGTAGATTTGTCTTGAAATACCTTCGCAATTCGAGGGAGGCAATGGGTCGAGGCAGCAAACCATTTGCGTTTTAAAAGCCACTAGATGCAACAAAGACACCACAAAAGTGCAACAAAACGATATGAAACCCGGCATCGAGGATATTCATTCGGGAGTTGTTTGCATAACGACGAAAGTAAATTGCTGCATGCTCACTTTACTCATCCATTTCAGTCCCTGGCTTTCATCATGGCAGATGCCGGTTATGATGTTTGGGTCGCCAACACGCGGGGCAACACTTATTGTCGAAATCACACCACTCTCGATCCTGACGTGGACAAGGAGGAGTTCTGGAACTTCGATTGGGAAGTTGCGGGACTCGAGGATCTTCAGGCAGGATTCAGTTACGTTCTTGAGACCACTGGTCAGAGCAAACTCATTTACGTGGGACACAGCATGGGCACGAGTGAGTTCCTGGCTGCATCTGCCGTTCAACCCGAAATCCAAGTCATGGTCTCGGCTGCCTTCCTTCTGGCCCCTCCCTCATACTTTGATTACAACACGGGGATCCTAGTGGAGTTGGCCCAATACGTTGACGAACTTGAGGGAGCCTTCGAGTTCCTAGACCTTTGGGAACTATTCCCAGATTTCCCTTTAACCTCTGAAGTGGGGCATGATTTGTGTGACGAGATCCATCTAGAGGAAAACTATGACACTTGCATGAGCTTGGCCGATTCCATTGTTGGAATCAGCCCAGGAAATTTGAACAACTCCATGTTGCCGATTTATTTCGATTCCTGGCCAGAGGGCTCGTCTGTAAAGTGCCTGGTTCATTATGGACAACTCATCAACTCTGAACACTTTTTTGGGCGCTATGACTACGGAGACGCCAACATGGAACATTACGGCCAAGCATCTCCCCCGGCCTATGATTTGTCCAAGATCACTCTACCCATTCACATATTCTATGGGGATGGGGATACCCTTGTGGATGACATGGATGTAGAAGCTCTTGCGTCCAATCTTCCCAATGTCAAACTGTTATACAAAGTTCCATTTGAGGGATGGACCCACAATGACATGTGCTACGCCATCCAAGCGCCAGAATTAGTTTACTCTGTCATTATGGAAAATGCAGCCAAATATGTTTAACTCGTTAAAACTTGAAAAATGATGATTGTGTGATTTGTCCTGGCGTACTCTAAGCCTTGGTAGGAGGTAAGTGCCTGGATTTGCAAACCGGAATTTAATCAGGCATGAATCCCCTGTGGAAATGCTCTCCACCGCAAACTTCTTCAGGATTCCTTACCATTTTGTGAAGTGGGCTGCTACAGAGAAACGAGGTCGTGAGGCCTCGGTTCTCGAGAGTTGGCAGCTCAAAGAACTGGACTGAAATGTGTCGGTCGTTCTCTAGCACCTACCCAAACTTTGAACGTCCCTCTTACATTCGTTGGACGGAAATAGGCCTTAGACTCCCCATTGTGTGTGCTCTTCAGCATTGTCAACAACTTATTCAAACTGATTTCAATGTTAAGAAGAGCATTGCATCTCTTTTGCCAAATGTAGTGTGTGGCGTATTTCAGTTCTTGAAAAAGTAATTGGACGGTTAGAATGGTAAATAGCTATTGATGCTTGCTTGGAAAACAATTGACCAGGTGGGGCTCACCGCTCTCGACCTTGCGTGAGAATGAAAAGGTCCTATAAAAGATCAGACAGAGATGCGGTAATGTCCTGTAAAGTATACAGAAAAAAAAATTCAGCCACAAAACCACACTTGCAGAAGAACTATAACAACAGGGCACCAAGGCAGGTAAAACCTAGGAATCCTAATTTGAAAATCCAAGTAATGAACTTTTAGATTGCTTACAAGGTTGAGTGATTCAACAATCTTCTTGACAATCCGTTGAAAGCGGAAATGTGAACTAATTGTATCCAGGGGTCTTGTGTCTGGACTCTATCAATAAGAGATGAAAATGGTTAGAGATTCAGGCAGAATAAATCATGTAAGCCCCCAAATGATGGCAAGAAAGGAGCCAAAATTGCAAATTTATTGGCAAATAAATTCAATCTCTACATGTCTTCATGGATTAACTTGAATTATCCAAGTATAGTTTTCTTCACAACTATTTGCCTAAGGTATACAGATCATTTGAATAGATATATTTTTGGCTCTCTTCTTCATGTTCTAGATCAAAATAGACCTGAAATTATAAGTTTGCAGATCTGAAACTCGAGGAAAGACTTGAATGCAACATACCTGTGCATTAACTTTGAAGGGCTGATCAAAATTTTATTACAAAATAAAGTACAAACTGGCAAGAAACAAGTAAAGTCCTATTTTTGTTCTGAAGCCTCATTTGCTAGATTTCTGTACACCTAACCTATTCCTTGGTTTTTCTTTGACAATATGACTGCTGGCGCCAAAAGACCTGGAAGGGAGGTTCAGTTAGGCTGATTTGGCAAAGAT
The DNA here is from genome assembly GCF_007210705.1 of Tigriopus californicus. Classification (NCBI taxonomy): domain Eukaryota; kingdom Metazoa; phylum Arthropoda; class Copepoda; order Harpacticoida; family Harpacticidae; genus Tigriopus; species Tigriopus californicus. Next base: position 3,776,344 of record NC_081441.1, on the reverse strand, counting down.
AATCACAATCCTGAGGGCTTTGACATTTTCATTGTTTCTTTTGAATTTCTCATTGCCTTTGATTTGCGGCCGAACTCATGCAATACATAAATTTCCCTTAAACAACTGTTCATATACTAAATATTTCTGATTCACTTTGAAAGTCAGAAGAATAAATTCTCCATATTAAGCGAGCAGTATATCGATATACCAATTAGCAATAACTAAACTCTCGGGCTAGTTTGATAAATATATGAGAGGGTGCCATGAATGCAAATGACGCAGGTTAGATGCGTGAATGGCTTTTACACCTTCTCTGTGGATAATGTCCTGCCTTTCCTGCTTAACTCATCAACGAGACTTAATTTCTCATGACCCAAGCCTTTCGCCGGTTTGTGGTCGCTCAACCTAAATGTACTCAATGTCTCAATGTGTGCATCGTAGTGTGTTTCGGAAACAAGGAGCTGTGAACTGGGGACAAACACAAAATCTGTCGAATCTCCAACCAACATCTCTCTCTCTCATCCTCTGCAAGTGTGATTCCAGAGCCCCTAACGAATCCCGTCGACGACGATATGGGAAAAACGCAAGAAGAGGACATCGACGCCATCGTGGCCGGCATCGAAGGATTAGAGAGCAAGCCCACCGACAAGAAGGCCAAAAAGAAGGCCACCACCCAACCGGACCGCGCCCAACAGAATGGTGATCCCTTGTCCAACAATGGGACAGCCAATGCTTCCGACCCAACACCCGCTGAAAACGGTGAGGTCAAGAAGAAGCGCAAGCGGAATCGCAACAAAAACAACAAAAAAGACCTGGAAGAAGGCGAGGATGAGCCCGTCACGGCCAATGCCACGCCTTCCACCGAGAAGAAGACCGATCCCAAAGGGGGCAAGAAAGCGGCTGCCAAGTCCGGAGGAAAAGTGACGCAAACCTATCCGCCTACCATTCCCATTTTTGACTTGTATCGAGGCGGGCCGTTCCCTGTTGGGCAACAAATGGAGTATCCGGACGTGTGGAACGATGGAAGAACCGCCCAAGATCGTTTTGGCACCGAGGAGAAACGGGCCATTGATCGGGCCCAATTAGACATGTATAACGAGGTGCGATGTGCGGCCGAGGCTCATCGACAAACCCGACAGCATATCCAAAAATGGGTCAAACCGGGTAAAGTGCCAGGGACCTGATTACCAGACTGTGAGGTTCTCATGATATCATGGCGTTACTTTGCAGGCATGAAAATGATCGATATTGTACAGGAGCTGGAAGACACGGCACGGAAACTCATCAAGGAGAACGGCCTGGAAGCGGGTTTGGCCTTTCCCACTGGATGTTCCATCAATCATTGTGCGGCTCATTACACACCCAATGCGGGCGATGAGACCGTGCTAGGCCAGGATGACGTGGTCAAGATGGATTTTGGCACACACATCAACGGTCGAATTATTGATTGCGCTTGGACGATGAACTTCAACCCCAAATTTGATCCCTTGAAGGAGGCAGTGCGAGACGTAAGTGTACATTGAGGTTTGTTAGATTGATAAAAGTCACAATAAGAATATGGTGTATTGTCTAGGCCACGGAAATGGGCATCAAAACGGCGGGCATTGATGTGCGATTGTGTGATGTGGGAGCTGCTATTCAAGAAGTCATGGAGAGCCATGAGATCGAATTGGACGGCAAGACGTACCAGATCAAGTCCATTCGAAATCTCAATGGCCACTCCATCTCCCCGTACCAGATTCATGCAGGAAAAACCGTGCCTATCATTAAAGGGGGCGAGGCTACGGTCATGGAGGAAAATGAGTTCTACGCCATCGAAACGTTCGGATCAACGGGCAGAGGGTAAGAAATACGAAGACAGATCTCACTCTTACTCTTCACTCATGGGATGAGTGTCGGATCTGTTCTTAGAGGCTTTTTGGGTCTCTCTAATTGCTTCAAGGTAGCTTTATGTGGGATTATGGTCAGGTTATTTTTGAAATTCTTGTGTTAGAGGCTGCTAGGACATAATTTTCAATAATATTACACGAGAACGGAAGTGATAAAATAGTGATGATGTCCTTGAGTGTGGAATCATATTAACATTTGAAGGATCCCCCTAACTTATTGTAACACGTTATAAGTTAACCCTCTCCCCCTAAAAAATCCATCACGTTTTCTCATTCGCCCTTCATATTTTTTTCCAAAGTCCAATTGAATGTTCATATATAAATATATTTAAATTTCACCGTCGTTATGTCAAGAAGAGGTTTTAAATGTAAACCTTCTGGTTTTCAAGTTTCCAAACGCATTTTGAATAGATGCATTGAATAAGAAAGAGTACTCTCATTCCAAGCACCATTGAATTTGTACTTCAATGCAACTATTAACTTTTCTTAAGGACAACCAATTTAGTTGATTCATGATACTTCACATTGTTGCAAATATTTTTGCTAATCTCTAACTCCTTGCTGAATCCTATTTTTTAGAAAGTCCAATCGCGCTAGGGTGTGTCAAAAGAGATATGAAATGAAAATTCACACATTTGACCTGGCTGGTTCTTTAATGAAACACGTTACGTTGTACTTTGAAGTACTGGCAGACTGTAAGAGAACAGTGAGACAACTGTATTTTATTGAGACTTGTTTTACAAACGTAATTCTAATGGCATATGGCACGCTTGCCTTGTGGAAGTCCGCGGTGTATTATATCTACTTGATTGTTCTTTATGTCATAAAACTTTAACTTCTCACGCAATACGAATGTGTGAGCTCCTCTTGGTAACGTCTGACTCCTTGTTGAGCTTTGTTTGGAATCTTTTACACCATCATCATCGAAAATTGACAGCCAATCTGATTGGTCGAATTTGATTACGTATATTCAACCTCGCGGGTCTCTGACTAGAGGATCTCTAGTTTAATGTAGAAAACTACGTGCGCAGTCCTTATTTCAAGAATTTGAAGGCAAAAAAGATATTCAAGCCAATTTTGGAAACAGCAAATAAAATTCACATTTCTACTAATTACAAATAAATTTATATGATTTGTTTTCATATTATATTGTATGTTGTAACAATGTGTTGGATGATCTAAATTGCTTACTGCACTCATTAGAGTCATCAGTTTTTACTACTGTAGTATCATAATCCACCAGAAAAGAGCAGAGTTCGGTTACATGATCAGTCTGATCATGACCATGGTTTTGGGAGGCTCCTATTTCTGGACTTAACCCTAATAGAAGGATAGCGAAAGTAACATGTCTGAATTTAAGCGTATATGTAAAAAAAATCCTCTTTTTGTACCTTAATTTCTATTGTGTTGTCTTTCCCCATAGAGTCGTTCATGATGACATGGAGACGAGTCATTACATGAAAAACTTTGATGTCGGCCATGTTCCTTTGAGATTACAACGCTCCAAGCAGCTCTTAAACACGATTAACAAACATTTCGGCACGTTGGCTTTCTGCCGACGTTGGTTGGATCGTTTGGGCGAGACCCGCTACTTGATGGCTTTAAAAGATTTGGGTGAGAAGGGCATCGTTGAGCCTTATCCCCCATTATGCGACGTTAAAGGCTGTTACACGGCTCAATTCGAACACACCATTCTCCTGAGGCCCACTTGCAAGGAGGTTATTTCACGTGGGGACGATTATTGAGTTGTATCTATGATACATAGCAATGCTTATTGATGATGCCAACGTTTGTAATAATGTGTGCGTGGTGATTTCACCTTGCCATCATTGAAAGAAAATATCTTGCTGAACTGCATGCCTACATTCATTACATCTTCAAGATTGTTTAGATGGTGGTCATCGGGGGCCCTCAAGACCATCGATGGCAAGAGTGAGTGCAAAATGACCCAACCCAACATCAGACAGACGACGGAAATGGTGAGAAGATAACCTGACCGTAATATCCAACATTAACAGTCTGCCTGTGCATGGTACTGTTATCACAGTTCTGCCATAAATAGTGTCAAGGCTCACGTCTAGAGCGACCTTGTTGAGGCCCCTCTTGTTCAAGATGGGCAAGAAAGAGAAGAGGATGGAAACCTGACAGAAGCTTTGAGAGTGGTTCACGGGAAATGAAGGCGATCAATCGGTCATTTCACTTTGATGACTGCATTGTTGGGCGCAGTTTTTTGCCTTGCTGTCGTTGGTGGGTCACGACTGAGTCAACAGAAATCACTAAAACTTTGGCCACTGGCACAATTTCCTATTGAAATTGGCGACTAGGACATATTCTTCACGTTATGGGTGGTGGGGGCGTGGAACAGCCTTCCTAATTCGGTCAGGAGTGCTAGATCAGTGAGGAAATTTAAGAGTCAGATTTCAGAGGATAAAACCAGTCCCACGACAATCTGCAGTTTGAAGTGCAGTTCTCATTACAACCATCTTTCCCCTTACAGTTTTTACCCTCTCATTCTCTTCATTCTCTCCCCCTTTATGATATATCTCATTTCATTCATCCATCATAGATTTTCTATCTATGACATTCCTTTCAAATCGTTTCTTCCCTTGTAAAATGATCCAAAACTCTATATACACCCTCATGGGAGGTTTGAGTGGAAGTAACAATAAGCAAGAATATAGATCTTTGGTCACCAGATGCCCGTCACAGGGCACTTTTTCTCGCCGTGGGTTTGATCAAAGAAATGCTTGGTTAATGGTTAATTTTCAGAAAAAAAGGAGGAGACTATTCATTCCGGTGTCATCAACTCAATTCAGAGCACCAAAAAGAGAACTATAACCCTCGGAAGTGGGAGTAGTAATATTCTTGGACCGTGTAGGCACATCTGTCAGCTTTGTTTTCTTTCCACTTGAAAAGAACTCTGGAGGAATCATAGTCTTCAAATAGTCAGGCTTGATAGCCTCATAATTGGTTGTCTGTTGGAAAAAAAAAATTGCATTCTTATTCAAACAAAATCAAACGTTTCTGGTCACACATGTTTATTGAAAATGGATGTTGGAAACGAAGATAAAGTTAAACATCCTAGACAATCTGTTCCATTTCTCTAGCGTAGGTGATGGACATCTTGGCCAGTTCTTCGGTCGGAACCTCTTCTAAAGGCTTCTTCTCGTTAGCATCTAGGAACCGGATGATCCCATCTTTACCCACATTCCATCCGCGCTCTTTAATGTAAGTGCTCCCAGCTTTCGAGTCTAACTGAAGCATTTGAGTGCAATCTTTCGAGGAGATTTGTTCGTAAGCTTTTTCCATACACGATGCGATTTCATCTCGAATAGTGTCCATTAATTTGTTGATGAAGAATGAGTAGGACTCGGCTGGAACGTTGTCCTTCATCATGATTACCTTTAAGTGAACGAGAGAAGATTAATGCCAACACAAAACGTTGCAAAATATATCCCTATATACGAATAACGTCGAATAAACGTCATGGATATGCCTGAGCAGCCTCGTCACATCTGGAATTTCAGGCTTAACATTTCTACCAACGTTTTTGGCCTGGAATTTCTACTATGACGTTTGATTATTTGGAAAATGTAGATCCAAAAACAAGTCCAAATGGCATGGGGTAAAATGACGAGGAGAATCTGGAAAGCCGACGTGGCAACGTTCGTGGATATCACCGCAACGACGTGACATGACATATTAAAATAAATTATTGGAAAGCCAAGATTTCAATCAAGGCGTTAGTCTAGGATTTGAGTGTCGGACACGCAACGATATTTGTCGCTGAATCTCCCTTTGAAAGGAGAGAGCCCAATTTTAGTCAGCTTTAGCATCGAGGCGATGCATGCAATCAATAGAAACTTACTTTGTTATAATTTCCTTCCATGATGAATTGCTCCAATCGCACGGGATTGCGGATGTAGGGATTATTCTGTAAAGTATCGGATGGTAGTTGCTCCAATTCGGTGTGGAAATCGGCGATCTTGTTCTTGGACAGCAGGCACAAGAGGTTCAAACCCAAGAGCTCGAACTGATACGGAGATTCCGGTAGAATGTGCGAGTAGTCACTATAATAAGTCTTCAATTGGGCCATATATCGCTCAAAAGACTCGACATCTTGAGCCGCAATCGAATAATTGGCTCCAATTTCCAAAATATCGCGGGCCACCATCAACTCCTTGAACAGTAAGAACGATGGTCAGAGATAATGGAAACTTTTCTTGACAATCGATTTTGAGCATTGCTTCTCGAGTCGAACAGAAGACGTTTGTTTAACAAACTCATCAACGCAATATCACAAGGGTCTCATAAGCACAATAGATACCTGTATCAAAACATAGCAAGTAGCTATTTCAAGGTGCTCTCCAACCCGAAATTCAACTAGTTATTCATGACCAACCAAGATTGGCCAAGGGTACTTTACATGACTTTTGACCAAATGAAGAAAACCAATTTCAACAATGCGGCCAATTTCATGAACTATGAAACGAAATCGGGTGATAATGGCGGGAACAAAACCAAACTAGTCAAGGACGTTAAACAATCGTTACTTGAGTGTGTTTTGCGAGATCTGATGACGTTGGAAAGGTGCTTAAGCAAAAATAATCCACTCTTTGAGTAACCAAACCATATAACAATGTCTGACTAAATGAGTGTTTCAGAAATTTCATCAGGACTGCAAGGCATCAATGACACCGATATGAAACCAGCCTCAATCAATGATCTTTCAGGCCTTCACAAATATTAAAGTCAGTGTCATTGAACTTGAGTTTACACGCGCACGCATTTCTTTTTCTTGATTAGAGGCTGACGAGTCATTTCACAGGGTTACTCAGAGGACTTCAAAAATAGCAATGATGTTATTACCTGTTTCAATTTAGGGAGTTCGTCCGTGGGTAAAT